>NC_062546.1:185724544-186032294 GCF_016906955.1 Phacochoerus africanus | reverse complement strand
GTTCCACGCCCCAGCCTATATCAGCGCCCCTCCATACACGATGCCCTGTTTGAAATAGCCTCGGAAGGCCTCGCTCTCGTTGCCCTGGACCTCGCGGTGCTGGACAGCCCGGCCCTTCAGATAGTCGTCCATCTGAGTCGTGTAGATGGCAGCTGCCCCTTGCTCATCCTGGGACGAGTCCTGGCCGATCCAGTAATGAATGTCATAGGACAGGTTGCTGCCCGTCTTGTGGATCTAGGAAGAGGGCATGTCCAGTGTACCCGAGGCCCCAGGCTCCCACAGCCCTCTGCCCACCTCCCTTCTTTGCATGCTCTCCCCTACTCATGGGGCCTGGGCCACAGGGGAGCCTGGCACGGGGGAAGGTCATGGGACTGGTGGTCAGGAGCCCTTGGTTGTGGCCCCGGTTCTGTCAGACTCTGCAACATGAGGCAAGTGGCTTCCCTCCAGGCTTTGCTCATTTCATCTTGAGATAACTTCAACTATGGCAGCATTTCCCAAAGTGGTGTGCACGGACCCTCAGAGGTCTGGGAGGGGATTGGGGGGTATACAAGCAGGTGTATGTATGAAATGATTGTGGAAATATTTTATAGCTGCTTTCCGTTTGTGACACAGGGCATTGCTTTCCATTCCCAATAACGATATTAAGTTTTTAAATACATGGATTTAAGTTTTAAAAGTGAATCAATAGGAATTCCCATCGTGGTGCAGCGGAAACGAATCCGACTAGGAATTCTGAGGTTTCGGGTTCGATCCCTGGCCTTGCTTGGTGCGTTAAGGATCTGGCGTTGCTGTGAGCTGTGGTGTAGGTTGCAGATGTGGTTCGGATCCCAAGTTGCTGTGGCTGTGGCCTAGGCTGGTTCTAGCCCTGGGAACCTGCATATACCGTGGGTGTGGCCCTAAAAAGCAAAAAAAAAAAAAAAAAGGTTAATCACTATAAGGGAAAATACAAATGCATTTATAATACAGGATGTGGAAGAAACCAAGGTGAAATGAAGTTGATTGTGGATTTGGGGACTGTGGACTCAAGATAGGGTGACATCCAACTACCTCAGAAGATCTCTCAAGACTGTAAATCCACGATGCCACCTCAGCTAGGAGTTCCATGGCCCAAGGGCAGGGAGAGCCTCTTACATCGCTGATCCTGCAGAGCTACCTCTAGGCTGGGCACCTGGGCACACCTAGGGAATGCTCTCCTGGGGTGAAGCTAGGCTGCAGTTCCTATTGCCCCCAGCATCAAATTTCCTCCCTGCTGCTACCGTGCACTTTGCCCTCTGCCCAGCCCCCTTCCCAGCCCACCCCTGACTCACAGCCAGGACTATGTAGCAGTCATTGTCGAAGAAGCTGCCATAGGTGCTGGAAGAAACAGGCACCATCTGCATGGCCTAGAGAGAAAAGGGGGGTCAGAGGGGTCGATCCCCCAGGACCCCAGGCTTCCCTGCCCCTCTTAACCAAAAGGAGTATTGGGAGAGGCAGAGCCAGGAGGAGGAGGGCATGTGGAAACCGACAAGGAGAATGGATGTGAGAAGGGGAGGAGGAAGAGGAGCAGGAGGACGTGGCCGATGCCTGAGGAGGGGTTGGGGATGGCACCTGGGGACAGGTACCAGGGGCTCACGTGCAAGCAGGGCCAGATGGAGGACTGTCAAGTAATCCCAGGGCTCTTACTTCCCTTGGTCCATCCCAGACCCGCAGAGCCCGCCTCCCGCCCAGGCAGGCGCTCACCTCTATCCTCCATATCTGCAGCCCGGGCGTGGTGACATTGAGGGAGCCTTTGACCTGGGCGTTCAGTTTGGTCATGGTGGATGAGCCTGTGGGAGAAGTGGGGTCAGAGCAAGAAGAGCTGGGTGCACCTTGGGTTTCAGCTTGCTCTTCCAGTGCAGCGCTCACGACGGTGCCAGGAGACCACGGCCTGACTGGCAGAGGGCCCAGCCTCCAGGCTTCCCATCCAGCTGTGATCTTGTCCCTCTCTGGTACAAACACCCACCCTGACTCTCTATCACCTGCTGAAAAAAGCCCTGACTCCTTAGCCTGACACTCCAGGCCCTTCTTGACCTAGCCCCAAACAATTTTTCTTACTGAAAAAAAATGTTCTTTCTTTTTAGGGCTCCACCTGCAGCATATATAAGTTCTGGGCTAGGGGATCGAATTGGAGCTGCAGCTGCCAGCCTACGCCAAAGCCACAGCAACGCCAGATCCAGGCTGCATCTTTGACCTACACTGCAGCTTGCAGCATCACCAGATCCCTAACCCACTGAGTGAGGCCGCGGATCAAACTGGCACCCTCATGGATACTAGTCAGGCTCTTAACCCGCTGAGCCACAATGAGAACTCCCTGAAAATTTTTGATCAAAACCATGTCTGGTTAAAAAAAAAATACATGTATATGGAGTTCCCATCGTGGCACAGTGGTTAACGAATCCGACTAGAAGCCATGAGGTGGCGGGTTCGATCCCTGGCCTTCCTCAGTGGGTTAAGGATCTGGCATTGCCATGAGCTGTGGTGTAGTTTGCAGACACGGTTCGGATTCCGCGTTGCTGTGGCTGTGGCGTAAGCTGGCGGCTGCAGCTCCGATTGGACCCCTAGCCTGGGAACCTCCATGGGCCGTGAGAGGGGCCCTAGAAAAGGCAAAAAGACAAATAAATAATTAAAAAATAAAAATACGTGTATCATACAGTGGGTTAAGGATCTGGCATTGTCACTGCAGTGGCTTGGGATTCTATTAGCATGGGTTAGATCCCTGGCCAGGGAACTTTCACATGCTGTGGCTGCAGCCAAAAAAAAATAAATTAAAAAAGAAAGGAAGGAAGGGAGGGAGGAAGGAAGGAAGAAGGAAAGAAAGAAGGAAAAACAGAGAAAGAAAACAAAGAATAAATAAGAGTTGCAAAATGTATGCACCCACCCAAAAGAATTGAAAAAAAAAAAAAACCAAAAACAGGTGTTCAAACAAAAACTTGTACATGAAGTTCATAGCAGCTCTATTCACAATAACCAAAAGGTGGAACAACCAACCCAAATGTCCACCAACAGATGAATGGATAACAAAAGTGGTCCATTCACACAATGGAATAGATTCAGCCATTAAAAGAAAAGAAGCATGATACACGCTACAACGTGGATGAGCCCTGAGTACATTATGCCGAGTAAAAAAAGCCAGACACAAAGGCTACATATTGTATAAATGCATTTATGTGAAATATCCAAAATAGGCAAAATAGAGATAGCCAGCAATTAGTGGTTGTCAGCGTCTAGGTGGGAGGGGGGAATGGGGAGTGACCCTAGTGGGTATGGAGTTTCCATCTGGGATGAGGAAAAAATTCTGGAACCAGAGAGTGGAGATGGTTGCCCAACATTGTGAATGTTTTGAATGCCGCTGAATTGTATGCTTTAAAGTGGTTAAAATGGTAAATCTTATGTGTATTTTACCACAATAAAAAAGGGCATGAGGCGTTTCCGTCGTGGCTCAGTGGTTCACGAATCCGACTAGGAACCATGAGGTTTCGAGTTTGATCCCTCGCCTCACTCAGTGGGTTGAGGATCCAGCATTGCTGCGGCTCTGGAGTGGGCTGGTGGCTACAGCTCTGATTCCTAGCCTGGGAACCTCCATATGCCGAGGGAGCGGCCCAAGAAATGGCAAAAAAAAAAGGGCATGAAACAGTTTCCTGTTTCTTGCTACCCCTAAACACCCTTCAGTAACAGTTCTGGTGGCACACAAGAGGTGGACCTACCAAGGTGGAGCCATGTTTTGTTTGTTTAGGACCGAATCCCCAGCATCTAGCACTGCGGGCCCTTTGCTGAATGGGAGGATGGGCTGATGGATGGATGGGTAGATGGATGGGCGGGTGGGTAGTTGGGTGGTTGGGTGGCATGTGGGTGAAAGTGATTGAGTGGAGGAATGGATGGATGGATGAATGAATGAATAAATCCTTCTACCGTGAACCACCCTCTAATCACTAAGCTAAAAGAAATCTCTCAAGCTTCTTTTATGGTATCTTTTATGGTTCTTCTCCTTTGACCTGTAGCTGTGTTCTTCATTCCAGCTACTTACTCATCAGAGTCACCTTGGGAGCTTTTAAACAACACTGATGCTCTGATGCTCAGCTGTATCCATATCTCTGGAGATTCTGATTTAATTAGGCCAGGGTGGGGCCCAGGCTTGGGCCTTTATTTTCTGCCTTTTAGGAGGTGGGGCATAGGTACTTTTAAAACTCCCCAGTGATTCCACTGAGCCAGGGCAAAGAGCCACTTGTCCTCAGTTCTTCGTGTCCCTGGTTTCCTGGCCCTCCCCACCAGGCTGGAGGCCACCCTACTCCCCACGGAACCTACCACTTTGGCCAGCACAGAGTCATGCTCTGTAAACTCCTTGAACTGGTGAATAATGAATGAAAGGTCATGCGGCCCCCACCTCAGTGCACTGACAGCTGGAATCTATCTAATCTCTCCTTGCACCTTGACTCTGAGTCACCTCTTGGAACAATGATCTGGCCTTTTACTGCTGGTAAACTCCTTCTTCTGAGTCCAGAGGGGTGACCCCTCTCCCTGGCTTTCTGGAACTTGGGGGCAAGGTCTCCCTGCCCAGCCTCTGATTAGCAACCCCACCAGCAGGTCAGGGCCACCTGTCAATCACCAGAGCTGCGCTTGTAGGAGCCCCATGTGCCTGGGCCCTGTCTGTTGCCCCTGCCGGTCAGGGCCTCCTCTATGAGGTATTTCTTTCCTTTCTTTCTTTCTTTTTTTTTTTAGGGCTGCACCTGCGGCATGTGGAAGCTCATAGCAATGCCAGATCTGAGCCACGTCTGTGACCTACACCACAGCTTACGGCAACACTGGATCCTTAACCCACGGAGCGAGGCCAGGGATCGAACCTGTGTTCTCATGGATACTAGTCAGGTTCATTAGCTCTGAGCCACAAGGGGAACTCTCATGAGGTGTTTCTTAACCAGCAGAGACCCTGGGGCTCCCAGGACTCCGGGTTCTGTAGAACCAATTTGGATACAAAGGAGGAAAATATTTTCTGTTTTATCTCAATCACCACCTTCGCCCACATCCCCCTTTCCACCAAAACAGATTGATACTCACTAGCTGTAGGATCAGGGGCCGTGATTCCTCATCTATGAGGTGGGAGGTCGACTAGGTGATTGCCACAGCCCACCCCCCCTCCAGAATGTGTTCTGAATCCAGGAGGGAGCAGCAGGAGGGATAGAGGGTAGACCAGATGAAGCCCTTCTTGCCCATCAGAGCATCAGAAACTCAGGCAAGCAGGGGCTTGAAAAAGCTGGTGCTCTCCCTCCCTAGTGAGAAATGGGGACTGGTGACCTCCCGGCAGCCTGGACAGGGACGGGCGTGGGCGAGGGGATTCTGGGAGGGCAGCCCTGAGAGGTGGACTCATACTCCAGCAGTGCCCCCTTGGGTACCTGCCAGCTGCTCCCGCCCCATCCATGCTGGACGGAGCACAGGCCTCTGTGCGCCCCCCACCCCCGCCCCGAGGGGCCTTCCCAGCTTCTCATCTCTACTGGGAGGAATAGGGGTCCCACCACCAACCACACAGCCCTGGGTTTGGCTGTGTGATATCTTCTCTCCACCTGAGGTCACTGGCTCCCCCCTGACTCCTGGTCCCCTCTCTTCCCTGTCCCCACCTTGAGGAAGGACACCATCACTCCCTGACCCCAAAGTCAGCCATCAGCGTGGCATCCTGGACCCCTCCCTCTCCTGCCCTTCTATCCACCTTCGCGCCTCTCCAGTCTGCCTCTAGCACCGCCGGCAGCTCCTCTGCCTCTAGTGACAGCCAGCTGCCTGCTGCTCCACTCCGCCTCTCACCGTCCCCTTGTGTCCCATCTTTCCCCTCTCATTTTCCTTTCCAGTGCCCTCTCCAACTTTCTTCACTTGGCTCTTCTGGACTCAGTTTGGATCTCATTTCTTCCAAAATGCCTTCCCAGGGAGTTCCCGCCATGGCGCAGCGGGACAGGTGGTCTCTCTGGAGCACTGGAACACAGGTTTGATCCCTGGCCCAGACCAGTGGGTTAAAGATCCAAAATCGCCGCAGCCACAGCTTAGGTTGCAACTGCACCTGGGATCTGATCCCAGGCCTAGGAACTCCATATGCCCCAGGGCGGCCAAAAAAAAAAAGCACAACGAGATACTTTCCCAGAATCCTACAGCTAGAGGTAGACCAGGGACCCCTCCCTCCTCAGGGACCCCAAGGCGTTCTGGATGGATACTTCCCTTGGTCCCCGGACCATGTGGCCATGAATGGATCCGTTTATCAGTCTGCGTATCTGTTTATCAGTTGGGGAGGTCCCTGAGGTCAAACCTAGATGTGTTTGTAGCTCCCAGCCCCTGGCACATAGTAGGTGCTCAATAAAAATACATTTTTTGGGAGGGAGTCTTTGGGCCTCACCCACAGCATATGGAGGCTCCCAGGCTATGGGTCAAATCAGAGCTGCAGCTGCCAGCCTACACCACAGCCACAGCAACACCAGCTCCGAGCTGCATCTGCGACCTATACCACGGCTTGTGGCGATGCCGGATCCTTAACCCACTGAGCGAGACCAGGGATCGAACCTGCATCCTCATGGATACTAGTCAGGTTCGTTTCTGCTGAGCCTCTACGGGAACTCCCTCAATAAATATTTTTAAAGCTTAAAGATTCAACTGCAGAATAAAAGGGATGGAACTTCTTGGGGGCCCTGAAGGGAGTTAGGGTCCTTGCTGCCCCAGGTCGCATCTTTCCTTTCATTGCTCTATTGTCCTCGGAGTTCCGGCTCCAGAGAGCCCTGGAAAACCGTCGCTGCTCGAAGTCCCTAGCCACGCGGTCTGAATGGGACAGCACTATGGTGGTCCCCGGACAAGGACACCCCCCGTTTTGTCAGGCCCATGAGAGCAGAGGGAGCAGACACATCCTAGCCCTCAGCCTGCAGCCTCCATCTCTTCCTGACCTGACACGGCCTGCACTGCCCTTCTGGGAAAAGGGTGGTCAGTACGTCCCAAGATCCTGATGGAAACTTGGCTTCTACCTCTCCAGCCACTCCCCCATTTCAGCTGAATGGGGCCACAGTGCCTGGTGAGGTGAGGGGACGGGTCCTGGTGGAGGAGAGATGGGGCGGAGGTGCCTGCTAAGGTGGCCCAGTGTGGACCGGGGCCGTGCGCCCTGCTGCCACCAGCCCCCCTCTGCACTTGTCCATTCAATCCCAGTTGGCTGTTGCTCGCAGCCTCGTCTCCAGGAGACGAGAGACTTGAGGTCCCAGGAGTGTCGAGGGAGTGGGGACCCGGAGAAAGACACTGTTTCAGATGATGAAGAAGGGGGCGAAGAGAAGGTGGGGGCGGGGGAGGAAGGGGAGAGTGAGGCCAGGGTAAGTAGGTAGCCCGGATGGCCCAGGACTGGAGAGTTTTGAATCTAGAAATCCTGTGACTCCAGATTCTCCCAAGGCCAAGGCAATCAGGGATGGTTGACACCCAAGGTGGGGTGGGGGCTGGCAGCAGGTGCGGGTCTGAAAGGACAGTTGTCTGAGGTGGAACCTGCACGGTCCTTCCCTGGAGGCCCAGGAAGACGCACTGGGCTCCCTGCCCTTACCAGACACTTCAGGGCACCGAGCCTCTCCCTCGCACCAGGGCCAAGGAGCAGCAGGAGGTCCCTGGCTGCCCACCGGAAGCAGGGGACCCTGTTCTGTCCTCTCCCACCACCTATGGTTCCCATGTGTCCCCACGGGTGCCTTACCTGTCTGGGGGAGGCAGCTGCCACCTGGGAGATCTCAGGAGTTGTGGCAAGCTGGCTGGAGGACAGCGACCTTTGTCCCCACCCCCCCTCCTCTAGGAACTGCCTTCACCATATAAGGGAAGATAGGGCCCCAGAGAGAGAGAGAGAGAGAGAGAGAGAGAGAGAGAGAGAGAGAGAGAATGGGTGAGGGGGTGGGGAGGCAGGTGCCAGCCTGGTCCCTGGGAGCCAGGAGCCCAGCGGCTGCCTGACGCCCAGAGGCCATGCGCCCCACCCATGGCACTGAGAGAGAGCCCCGGAGGGTGCGATGTGTTTCTGCCCAGGACCCAGGCCCCCCGTTGCAGGTGAACGGCACCTGCCAGGAAAGGCGGGGTGCCTGGACCCTTTCTCCTCCCAACCCAGAGGAGCGGGCTCCAGAGTCCTCCCTCCTTCCTTGGGGGAGTGGCCCTGGGGTGGGGGAGCCCTGGACCCAGGGGTGCAGGGCCAGGGGTTCAGACTTAGGGCCCCTCCAAACAGATGGGACCCTAGCGCCCCTGGCAGTCACTCTCTCAGAGGGGGCGCAATGCTTTTCTTGTCCCTCCTTCAGGGGCATTGGCTCCACCTGCAGTTTTTATGAGCTGCCATAAACCGGTGCGTTTGGACTCTGATCCGCTGCTCGCTCTCAGAAGCCATGGCTTCATTTCTGAACCCTGATCCCAGGGGGCTTCTCACTCAGGACGGGAAAGGGGCACATCTTCTCCTGACTGCTTCTTCTCCTGACCACATCTTCCTGAGAGCTCTAGAGACCCCGGGTACATAGGTGTGCACATGTGTGTGCAGCCACGTATGTGGGAGCTCATGCACAGTCTGGTAAGAGGAGTAAACACACTGCAGGTGCTACTTTAAAAAAATTTTTAAACATTTATTTATTTAGGCCTCACCTGTGACATGTGGAAGTTCCCAGGGCCAGGGATCAAACCTGAGCCAGAATCTGGCATTGTCACGGAAACGCCTCAGGTCACTGCTGTGGTGTGGGTTCGACTCCTAGCCCAGGAACTTCCACGTGCTCCAGACATGGCCAAAGAAATAAAGTATAAATAATAGTATAATTGTTTAATGATAAATACACATGGACTCAAGAATTGACACTTGCCATATACATATAGGCAAGTATTATGTATGTATAACACTTGCTTACATATTACATATAGGAAGTAGGACGTTACTTCAGCTCAAAATATTTGTTGCATATCTCCTAAGAACGAGGACAATCTCCTTCACAACTGTAACAGGATTGTCACAACTGAGAACATTAACAATTATTTTTGGGGAGTTCCCGTCGTGGCTCAGTGGTTAATGAATCTGACTAGGAACTACGAGGTTGCGGGTTCGATCCCTGGCCTCGCTCAGGGGGTTAAGGGTCTGCTGTTGCTGTGAGCTGTTGGGTAGGTTGCAGATGTGGCTCAGATCCCGAGTTGCTGTGGCTGTGGTGTAGGCTGGCAACAACAGCTCCAATTCAACCCCTAGCCTGGGAACCTCCATGTGCCATGGGTGTAGCCCTAGAAAAGACAAACAAACCAACAATTATTTTTAATATCATCTTCTATCCAATCCACAGTCAAATTTCTCCAGTTCTCCCCAGGAGGACTGTAACAGCTGGCTTCATTGACTCTTGATCAAATCAAGATCATGCATTTCATTTGCCTGCTATGTCTCTTCAGTGTTTTTGTGTTTGTTTGCCCCACCCTCAGGCTAGGGATCAAATCTGATCCACCACTGGGGTAAGGCCACTGGATCCTTAACCTGGAGTACCCCACAGTGGAAGTCCCTCTGCAGTATCTTTTACATTTAATATACTTTCCCCAATTTTTTCTAAAACACTGACTTACCTGAGTCAAGAATTTGTCTAAGTCTTTGTTTGTGTATGACAACTGTTCCTCTTCCTCTTCTATTTCCCACAAACTGAAAATACCTTTAAACGCTTGGTTAAGTTCTGGTTAAACAATTTTTTTTTTCAAAAATATTTGACAAAGGCCAGTGTTTCTCCAACTGTAATAACTTAAGAATCACTGGGGAGGAGCTCCCATTGTGGCTCAGTGGTAATGAACCAGACTAGTATCCATGAGGATGTGGATTTGATCTCTAGCTTCACTCAGTGGGTTAAGGACCCGGTGTTGCTGTGAGCTGTGGTATAAGTCCAAGATGTGGCTCAGATCCTGAGATGCTGAGGTTGCAGATCCGATTTGACCCCTAGCCTGGGAACTTCCATATGCTGGGGGAGTACAGCCCTAAAAAGAGAAGGAAAAAAAAAAAAAAAAGAATCACTGGGGGAATCTATCTGAAATGCAGACTCTGATTCCATGGATCTGGGATTGGGGCCTGAGACTCTGCATCATTAGAGTTCCCATGTGGTGCTAATATGCCAGCCCGGGAACCACACTTTTTTGCTTTTTTTTTAGGCAGTACCTGTGGCATATGGAAGTTCTCAGGCTATGGGTCGAATATGAGCTGCACCTGCCAGGCTACACCACAGCCACAGCCACACCAGATCTGAGCCACGTCTGCAACCTACACCACAGCTCGCGGCAACACCAGATTCTTAACCCACTGAGAGAGGCCAGGGATTGAACCTGCATCCTCATGGATACTAGTCGGGTTTTTAAGCTGCTGAGCCACAACAGGAACTCCCCTGGAGACCACACTTTGAGCAGCATGGTCAAAGGTGTTGCTGCGTACTTCACACTGCCTGGCATCAGGTATATAATGTCAAGTTATCTCATCATGAATGATGTGAAGTTTGATCCCTTAATTAAGGGGGTGGTTGCCAGCTATTGCCCCTATAAAGGCACTTTTCCCCCTTTGCAATTAGAAGTGATCTTAGGGCACTGGCAGAAAAAATTTTTTTAAGTTATCACTTTCTACTTCTTTTGTAATATTGATTGTGTAATTCCTTTGCGAATGTCTGCTTTTCCCAGTGTTTGTTTTGCTCACTACGTACCCTAGTGCCTGGGACAGAGTAGGCATGCAATGATTCTTTGAAGAAAAGAAATGGAATTTGTGATTTCTATCTTTGGTAATATATTTAGAAAGCTGACTGTCTCAGCTTTCTGTGGGGTTTTATTTGGCCACGCCTGGGGCATGGGGAAGTTCCCAGGGCAGAGAGCAAACCTGTACCACAGCTGTGACCCAAGCCACAGCAGTGATAACGCTGGATCCTTAACCCACTGAGTCACTAGAGGATGCCTCATTTTTTTTTTTAAATCACTATATAGTATTCTCTGGTATAGACAGAGCAACATTTATTTAACCAGTCCCTTACTGATGGATACTGAGGCTATATCAGGTGTTTTGCTATTACCAACAAGGATGAAATTAATACTTATACATACAAGGTTTTGGAGTTCCCATCGTGGCTCAGTGGTGACAGACCTGACTAGTATCCATGAGGACTCAGGTTCGATCCTTGGCCTTGCTTCTGGGTTAAGGATCCGGCACTGCTGTGGGCTGTGGTGTAAGCCGGTGGCTGCAGTTCCGATTCAATTCGACCCTTAGCCTGGGAACCTCCATGTGCCGCAAGTGTGGCCCTAAAAAGACAAAAACTAAAAATACCTATACATACAAGGTTTCATATATATGTATATATATATACACACATTTAATCTACCACATAGATTCCTAAAAGTGTAATTGCTAGATCAAATGTATCTGCGTTCAAAAAAACATATGTATATGCATATATACATATACACACACACACACACACATATTTTCACCTCCCCACAGAGCCAGGGCCAGACATCGGATCCGAGCCACAGCTACAAACTAAGCCACAGTTATGGCAACACTGGATCCTTAACCCACTGGGCAGGGCCGGGGATTGAACCCGTGTCCCAGTGCTCCCAAGACGTTGCCGATCCCATTGCACCACAGAGGGAACTCTTAAAAATATTTTTCATTTTTATTTTCTTTTTAAGGCCACACCCACAGCACATGGAAGTTCCTGGGCTAGGGGTCGAATCGGAGTTGCAGCTGCCAGCCTACACCATAGCCACAGCAATGCCGGATCCAGGTCACAGCTTGTGGCAATGCCAGATCCTTAGCCCACTGAGCAAGGCCAGGGATCAAACCCACATCCTCATGGACATTATGTCTGGTTCTTAACCCAATGAGCCACAACAGGAACCTCCCAAAATATTGTCGATAGATATAGTCAAATCATTCTCCAAAGAGGTCTCACCAGCTTACACTCCTGCCAGCGGTGCTGGACCAGGTGCCTGCTCCTTCTGTTCTGTGTATAACAAGCAAATAATGCATAACTAAGAACCACACCAGGGTCCCTTAGAGACACTTTCACAGAGGATGTCTCCAAAGCCAGAATTCAGGTCCCCCCTCCCCCTCCCCTCCCCTCTCCTCTCTCCTCCCCTCCCTCCCCCACCTGTGCCCCTAGAGCCAACCAGCCACAGCTTCCTGCCAAGTTCACCTCCTATTCACATCCTTCCCTTCATTCTTCACTCTGCCTCTGCCCCAGTTCAAGTCTTCATCCTCTCTCTTTGGAACCACAGCTGTGGGTTCCCCAGAGGGAGAGTCTTATGTCTCCATATCTCAGATTTAGCCTCCAATATGGGGCTGCCAGTTTTGGGGCTGCCCCTCTCCAGTTCAGTGTTCCCTGGGGTCCCTTAATGGCACCCGGTGCTTTCAAGAAAAAAGCCACGCCCTTGGTCTGGTTACAGAGCTATCTTATCTCACCCTCACTTTGGGCAGCGTCATTTCCCATCATTTCCCATCCTTCCCCTCTCCCTAAGGCGCCTGCCCCACCCCCCAGCTTCCTTTACCGGTGCACAGACCACCTTCACCAGAACGATGCCTCCCTCTCAAACTCCTCCCTCAGAAAGCACTTCCAGTCCCTCCCACGGCGACCCTGGGGTATTAGGTGTCCGCCTGTGCTTCCCATCCTCCTGCTGTCTCGTTGCACTGTATTTGCAGCGGTTCAGGTTTAAACAGTCTATTCAGATGTCCTTCTCAACACTAAGGTGTGAGTTCCTTGCGAGCAGAGGCACAGCCTAGTCATGGTGTGTCCCCGGTCCTGGCACCGCGCCTGGCACACAGTAAACACATGTGGCTGCCTTAAACTCTGCGGGTGAAGGGTGTGGGCGGGATAGGTGGAGCTGGCTGCGATCTCATTCAAAGTTGGGAGCTGTAGTGACTCTTTGTGTCCGGCCCTCTGGGATGCAAATCTGGGGGGACTCGTGTTTGCATGGAGAGCAGGAAATACAGCAGGACCCCGCGGAGGGCCTGGGCAGAGGCAGGGAGGGCTGGATAGGTACCCTGCCACAGGCTCTCGGGCTTCAGCTCTTACTGGGATTGGAGCTGATGGCGCGGAGGGTGGGTGCTGCGGGTTCCCTTCCCTGGTGGATGCTTTCCGGCACTTTTCTACCAGTGAGAAGTAGAGGGGAGGGGGCGGGAGCGGGCGGCGGTGTCACCCGTTCTGCAGATCCCCTTAGAGAATTGGGGGGCAGATCAGCATCTGGGACACCAGGAGGCAGCCTTGAGGCTGGGTTCACAAGGTAAGGGGATGAGGGTGTTGGAGGGGTGGGGGGGTGGGGTGGAGCTGGGGCGGTGGGGGGAGAGTAAGGTGAATAGGGGTCCTTCCCCGGACCGGGGGAAGTCAGATCTCTCTCCCCGCTACGTTTGTTGAAGGGGAGCCAGAAGCTACCCACCCCAAAGAGGAGGGTGAATAACCCGCCCTCCTCTTTCCAGACCCCGGGAGCTGGGGAGAGGGCCGGGTATGTGAGCCGTGGGCGGTTGGAGGCGGGCGGGAGAGGGAGGCCGGGCGTGGGAGAGCCTGGGCGTCCGCGAGGACAGAGGGCCCTCTAGTGGTCGCCGTGGGAAGCGGGCGAGGGCGGGCCGCGAGGGCACTTCCTGCCAGGGCCTGGGGCTGCCCAGTTTTGTAAAGGAAGTGCTGCCAGGGCCGGAGGGGCGGGAGCAGGAAGTGGGCCGGAGGCTTGTGCAAGGGTGCGGCCCGCGGATAGTGAGAGGCCGCGGCCGGGGCGCGTGGGGGGAGGGGTGCGGAGGTGAACGAGACCGAGACCGAGACCGCGTCCCCACCCATCCTCGTCGGAGCCCCGACGCCGCAGCCCGCGACGCCTCCGCGGGCTCGGGGTCAGCCGCTTTCAAAGTTCTTCCGCTTGGAGCTGAACTTCCCTCTAACTCGCCCCCCACCCCGCCCCGCTCCACCCTCTGGGGCCTCGGGAGCCGCTCCCCTCGGCTCGGGGCGGAGACCACACCCCTCCTGTCTCCAAATACCTTCCAGGGGCCTCTCCTAGGGACGCCTTTCTGCTTGGCTTAGGGCTAATATTATCGAGTCCTCCTTGTGCAGGCATTTAATCAATTCTGCAAAAAGGGCCTGTGTCCATCTTGCAGATCAGATAAATCAGGTAACTGAGGCTAAGCGAGGTAGAAGAATTAACAGTACAGCCCAAGGCGCTCAGATCCATTCCAAGCTTGCATCTTCACACTTGAAGCCCCAGGTGGGGTTAGGGCCTCCCCTCAGCAACTCCCATCCTGGTCCCCCCAAAAGGTTTGCTGAAGCAGGTCGTGGCCTCATGGGACTCCCTGCCCTTAAACGGCCGCACCCCACCCTGCAATAACCACAGAGTCAGGATGGGGGGGGGGTCTGGCAGTCTCTTTAGTTCTCATCGCACTGTGGGGTTGTCCAACACAGAGAAGGCACTTAAATCGTAGGGTTACCTGATTCACACCAACCATGTCCTCCCTCCCAGAGGGGGAGCGGGGGACTCCACTTGACATCCCCCTTGGCACTCGTAGTGGGTCCCCTTAACCGTTACGCCCTGGGGAGAGCCCAAGGCCTTGACCCTCAGACTCAGCATTCGGGGTAGGCATTCCAGATAAAGGAGTCAGGGCTGGCAGGCAGGACGTCCTGGGAACTGCCCCCAGCCAGCCGGGGGGGGGGGGGGGGGGGGGGGGGGGGGGCAGAGGGCTGCAGGGGTGGGTTGGCACAGGGGAGGGGGACAGCTTGGCCAGGCTTCCTGGAGACCCCCAAACCCCATAAGAAGGGTCCCACCTCCTACAGATCCCCGAAAGGCACCAGTGAAGTACAGGGTGGGTGGGGTAGGCATTGTTTAGGTGGTGCTCAGTCTTACCCCCACACTTGGCTGGTGGGCCTGGCACAGCACTGGGCACAGAGAAGGTGCTCAATAAATGCTTTTTGAATGAATGAACACAGCGAAGAGAGTGTGAGGGACAAAGGTCAGGGCCTGGGGCCCCTTGGCCCAGCCTGTTGCATTCAGAGAATAGCAGTTTAAAAAAGGTAAAAATCCTTTCCCTCCTCCCCCCAATTTATGGGCCCAGGAAAGGGGTGAGGGAGGGGGGTCTCTACCCCAACCCTTCCCTCTCCCCTTCCCCTAAAAATCTATATACACATATACATATTTATATGGCACCACAAAAGGGTCCTTTCCTTCTTATGCCCCCACACTTGGAGCCAGGGGTGTCAAGCCCCAGGGCCTCAGCGGGGTCAGGGCAGACAGGAGAGGCTGGAGCTCAGCCATGTAGGAAGTAGCCCCTCAGGTGCTGATGAGCCCAGAGAAGCTGATTCCCGGGGTCCTAACAGACTAGAACCCTGCTCCCTTCACAAGGGGTGAGGGATCTCTCCTGGGCAGACTGGTGGGGGCGTGGCCATCTCAAGGGAGGGAGGAGGTGGGGAGACAGGGTCCGACCCCCACCAGCCTCGATTGCAGCAACCTGAAGGTTTTACCAGGCATGAACTGACCCGGATTGTGGCCCTGGGAAAACCAGGCAGGGAAGAGGGCTCTCGGAAAGGCACTTGGTGTCCACAGTTCCCAGGCTGGGGGCCCAAGGCGTGGGGCAGCAAAACCTTGCTCCTCCCCCAGGCAGGATCAGAAGGGGCCGAGGGGCCCAGTTTGGCAGCAAAGAAACACGGTGGTACAGAGAGAGGGAGAGAAGAGAGGGAGCACGGCACACAGGGCCCCAGAGGTCCCCCAAGAAGGAGGAGAAGGTTCTAAGGCACTGACACAGGGACCCAGGGACTTCGTCACCCTTGGTGCAGCCTGGGGCCCCCTCCACAGCCTGGCCAGGCTGGCGGGGGCGATGCCCACTTCCCCATGGCGCTGAGTGTTCTTAAGGAAGAGTCCACGTATGAGGGGTGCAGGTATAGTCAGGGGCAGGTCCTGGCCCCGTGGCGCCTCACTAGCTGCCGGGCCGAGGCTGCCTGAGCACTGAGTACACGTCATCCACGCGGCTGAGCTGCTCGAAGAAGGGCAGGAGATCGTGGAGCTCTGTGTCACTCATGTTGTCAAACCACGAGGCTACTGGTACCTGGGCAGATGGGTGCAGGGTGGTGAGGGGGGCAGCATTCCCTGGACAAGAATGCCCAGATCAGCCCTGAGCTACTGGTACCTGGGCAGATGGGTGCAGGGTGGTGAGGGGGGCATCCATTCCCTGGACACGGAATGCCCAGATGAGCCCTGAGCAACTAGTGCTCAGTGGGCCACCTCCTGGAAGCCCCTTACCCACAGTTTTCAAAGCCCCCAGGAAGTCGCATTTACCCATAGGTCAAAGCAAAAGTTTTTGAGAGCCCTTCTTTGTCTTCCTAGGTGCAAAGCACTCAGATATCTCCTGTTCTGTTTCATTCATTAAAAAGAAAAAAAAAAAAAATCCAGAGTTCCTGCTGTGCTGCAACAGGATTGGCAGCGTCTCGGGAGCGCTGGGACTCCGCTTCAAGCCCCAGCCCAGCACAGCGGGTTAAGGATCTGGCATTGCCATAGCTTTGGCTTAGGTTGAGACTGTGGCCCGGATCTGATCTCTGGCCCAGGACCTCCATGTGCCGCAGGACGGCCAATAGAGAGAAAAAAGAAAAAAAAAATCCCATCCAGGACCCACTAAGTTATTTCTGTCACCCACCAACAGTTCACAACTGGCAGGAAGAAAAATGGACCCAAGCCCATGGCAGGTGCCCTGGATACGCAGGCAAAGTGAGCTGAGTGATTGATAAAGGATGAGGGGCAGCAGCAGGCAGACAAGGCGAGCAGGCAGCAGGTAGGGGTCGCCGAGAAGAGGAAAGAGGGAGAACTGGGACGGCAGCAGACCCAGCAGGGACCCCTCTCCCCGTCCTGCCTGGTGCACTCACGGCGTTATCTGGATGGAAGACATAGGAGGCGGGCGAGTTGTCCAGGATGAGCACCCGCCGAAGGTCTCGGCCCAGCCGGCTCAGGTCCTTCACGTAGTTCCCCCGGTGGAAGACGCATGACTCTCGAAACAGCCGCGCCCGGAAGGCCCCCCACTTGTCCAGCAGGTCAGCTACTGGGTCTGCGTACTGGGGGGTGGGAGGTGGGTTATCCAGGGACAACTGCCCAGAGGTCGCATGCACGCTGGAGACAGATAAGAAGCAGAGGTGCCCCAGGAACCCCTGGTGGGGGCGGGGGCAGGGGCAGGGGCGGGTGGCTCACCTTGGCAAGGCTGGCGGTGAACAGCACGCATTCGAAGAGCTCACCCATCCGCTGCAGGAACTCGTCAACGTGGGGCCGCTTCAGCACATAGACCTGGGGGGTGGGCCGGTGAGGGGACTGCTGGCCCATGGGCCAGGGTGGGGCAGGGCGGCTGGGGGCTGGCAGGGAGTGGGTGGAGGAGGCAGAGGCGCACAGGAGGGAGGCTGGTCCCAGGGCCTGTAGGCTCCACTTGGCCAGCCACCCCAACCACCACTGAGGAGACTGCCCACCACCCCAGAAGAGGGTCAAGCTGAACCTCTGACTCCTGGCTTCAGGCCCGACCTCAAAGGGAATAACTCCTTTCTTTCTTTTTTTTTTTTTTGTCATTTTAGGGACACACCCGCGGCACATGGAGGTTCCCAGGCTAGGGGTCCGTCTGCAACCTGCACCACAGCTCACAGCAACACCAGATCCTTAACCCACTGAGCGATGCCAGGGAGGATCGAACCCGTGTCCTCAGGAATGCTAGTCAGATTCGCTAACCGCTGAGCCACGATGGGAACTCCTCAAAGGGAATACCTAATTTCCAGTCCCTTCCTCCACCGTGACCTCAGCCAGATGTGGGGGCCGGGGGCCACTCCCTCACCCCAATGCAGCAGGGCACCGGCCCCCGAGCCAAGTAATGGAGAACAGGCTGGACAGCACACAACCTATCCTGAATTACTTGAACTGGGTCCCGGGCAGGGCAGGGTGGGGCGAGGGGGGCACCGATGAGGATCCCCACTCCCTGCAGGCCTTGAGTCGGGCCAAGTCTCCTTGAGCAAGTCTCACACCCTCTCTGGGCCTCTGACATTCCACATCTATCCAAGTCCCATGTGGGGCTCTTGGGACTGGTGGGAGGAGCCTGGGGTCTGAAGACAGATGCCAAGTCTATCACCTCCCCCCCATGCCCAGCCCCTCACCTGGTGGACCACCCCATCGATCTCCACAGGGATGATGAAGTCGGCATTGTTCACTGGCTGTGGGAGGGGGGGGTGGGGAGGAAGAGCTGCTGGAGCTGAGGCATGGCCCGCGGAGACCGCCCTCCCAGGCCAGAGCTGGCACCCTCAGAGACCCGGGGCTGAGGGCTGCTGGGCAGGGCCCACCTTGAAGGAGCTGTGCACCAGCGTCTCATCCAGGTCGATGACCACGCAGATCTTGTCCGAGTCCTGGGCCTTGGCCTCGGGGAGCAGGTACTGGACGGGGCTCTGCTGTGGGGATGGGCGGGGCTGGCTGCGGGCACCTCTCACAAGCCCTGGTCATTTTTCCTACACAGCTCTGCCCTCCCCCAGCCCTGTACCTGGTGAATCTTCAAGGACAGAGAGGAAGAGACCACCTCCTCCCCAGCTTGGCCCCTGCCAACTATTCCCTTCTCTGGGCATTCAGGGCTGGAAAAGCCTGGGAAGCTGGAGCGCTTGAGGCGGGGAGGGGCTCCCCGCTGCTTCCAGGCCTAAGAGTAGGTCCCAAAGCATCCCCTTCCCCTAAACCCCCTGATGGCTGAGCCCAGGTGCCCCTGTAACCCCTACCCGGCCACCACGCACCTTGGGGACGGCACCATTCTCCTCCACCAGCAGAGGCGCCCCGCTGTGGGCAGGCAGGGCCTCCCCATCGTCCCGGCAGACGCAGCAGAAAAGTGAGTGGAGGATGCCCCGACTCCGGGGCTTCTGGGAAGCTGTAGACTTCTGGTCACCTGAAGCAGGGAGGCCCAAGAGGGGGTGTGCACACTGACTGGCCTGCAGAGGTATGCGTCTGTGCCCAGATGTAGAGCTCTGGGTTGAGGGATTCTGGCCGTGCCCCCTTCATTCAGGGAGACACGCTAAGGTGGCATCCTGACAGTCTTGGCTCGGGGCCACCCCTTGGCTCCCCACAAGTTCTTCTAGTGTGGGTACGAAGTCACCCACATTAGACAGGGGGCTGGCTGGAGGCGGGAGCTGAGGGCACTTTCTCTTCCTAAGGCTCCATCACTGATGAGGGATCAGCCCACTGGGGACACCTCTTGACACCCACTGCTCTGTTGGGCCCCTGCCAAAGAGGGCTGGGGTCTGGGGCCCTGCGGCCCACAACAGCCCTCCCTCCCCTTCTCCGCCTCCGGAGGTCCAAAGTCCTCTCTGAGGCTGGGCCCAGAGGCAGGGAGCAGGGGCCTGGGCCAGTGTCCTGCGGTCATCTGCTGGCCCCGCCTCCTCCACCCCCGCACGGACCTCCAACCATGATCCGCCCACCCTCCAAGCGCCCCTCCACCCGGGCCCCCTGCCCCTGAGGGGTGCTAGGCCCCCCAGAGGTGGCAGGATCTTCCTAGCCTCTGAAGTCATCACCCGGACAGGGAGGGGCAGACCCCTCAGCCCAGACCCGTCAGCCCTGGGAAGCCCAGCCGAGATGGGCGGCTTCCCGGGTCGGTAGTGTGGGCACAGGCCTGGCGCCCACCGGCCTGAAGCCGGGGCGCCGCGTGCACTGTCACGACGCACGGATCTCCCGGCGGGCGCGCTGGGGACCCTTAGAAGTGGTTACCCCTCTCTGTGCCTCTGAGAGGCTCGGCGCCTCCACGCGGGGCGCGCAAGTTTGTAGGGAACGTGGCTGTGTGTTGGCGGGAGATGCAACCCACCCCAGCCCGCTGTCACCTCCGCGCCCCCTCCCGCCACCCGACTAGACCGCGGCCCAGAGGGGGCGGAGTCTCAGCTGGTGGCCTGAAGGCGCCCTCTTTTACCCCCCCATCTCCCCGTCCCATTGGCGCCAACGCGGGGGTGGGGGGGGGCGACTCTCGGGCACGGTGCACAGCCAGTCTAGGAGACCCGGAGGGCTCCCCTTCTCTACCCCTTCCTCAGTTTCCCCGACTAGAGCAGACAGGAGTGCCCCAAAGGCGCCAGGCCCCGCCCCGCGCCTCAGAGCCTCCACAAGTTCAAACACTCATCCCGCTCCCCCTCGGGTTGGAAGCTTCGGCCCCCGCCGAGGCGGGCGCCCAGGGTGGCGGTGGCGGCTGCCCGGGAAGGTCCCGGGCCCCTCCTTCCTGCGGCGCCCGGGCTGCAGCCCCCTCCGCGCGCCCCAGTACCTTTGCCCCGTAGCGGACTCCGCGCTTCCTCCTTGGTGATCTGAGTAATGACTGCCGAGCTGTCCATGGGGCCGGGCGCGCTCCGCTCCGGCCGGACTCTGGCCCGGGCGCCCGGCCTCCCCCCCGGCTCGGGCCGGAATCGGGGCGCGGGGGGGAGGGGAGGGGTGGGAGGGAGGGATCCCCGCGAGCTTCGGAGGGGAGGGGAGCCAGGTTCTAAGGGGGAGGGGGAGGGAGGGGGCGCGGAGGAAACTTTGTTACAACATGGAGTTTCCTCCCCGCGAGGCGGATGCAAACATGGAACCCGGGCGCCGTTTCAAGGCTCCCCCTTAAAAGGGCAACGGCTTCGGCGTGACCTGGACTCTGCTCGGGCTTTCATCACTTCAGGGGCCGGCGCGGCTCCGCGGGCTGGGAGGCGGGCCCGGCCGGGTTCCTGCCGCGCTCCAGGGGGCGTCGCCTCCCTTCCTGCCTCCCGCCCGCCCGCGGGGCCAAGCATCTGCGGCTGCGTGGCAGGACAGGCAGCCGGCCCACAGTTCCCCGACTCTTGGCTGCCGGGGGCCAGGCCCCGCCCCGCCCTGCCCTACCCTACCTACCCTACCCACCCTACCCAATCGCCCACGCCCAGGAGTGCCCTAGGGCGGCGCGGCTCCTCCCCTGCACTCTCCGAGGGTCGCGGGCTGACAGCTTCTCGGTTTCCTCTTCAGGGAAATGGGAATTACACCATCTGGTCTATAAAGTGGGTCTTCTCTCCGACGGTCGTAAGGCTTATTTCGCAGGGATGTCGTGAGCGTGTAAAGGCTCTTTGCTACCTTCAGACGGCTGTGCAGATCCACACAGTTAAGCTCCTAACCGGACTGTGACCGCGACTCACCGCAGTCTCTGGCTCCTTCCCCTAAACCCAGAGCTGTAGGGCGTGAAAATGCCAACTGCCTGCCCCGGGATTCCCTCAGCCGCCCCGCCACGTCCACTCCCCGTGCGCACTCCAGCCACCTGACTTTCTCGCCCGGAGCCAAGCGCCTCCACGCGCTTCAGGGCCTTTGTGCGTGCTGTTCCCTCTACCTGAAATGCACTTCCTCCCTCTCCGCATAGCCAAATCCCACGGACCTCGAAGAGGAAATGACACTCTCTCCAAGAGGCCTTCCTAGGTCCTCTACTCCCCAGCCGGCCACTCTGACTATTGAGGAAGGGGAAAATCGGACGGCGGCCCCCACGCATTAGTCAACCGTGGACTCAAGCCCTGCAGGCTCAAGGCCTGACTATGGGCATCACAGTCATCAATCATCAATTGTTTGGAGGACCTTGAACACACGTTCCGCCTGGGTCTGTGCAGACAGACCGGCAGGCGCGGGGCCAGCGTTTCCACGCAGATTCTTTACAAAGGAAACTCCCGTGTGGTGCGTGGTTAGGTCTGAGGGTGGTCTTTCTTTCTTTCTTCTTTCTTTCTTTCTTTTATGTCTTTCTTTCTTTCTTTCTTTCTTTCTTTCTTTCTTTCTTTCTTTCTTTCTTTCTTTCTTTCTTCTTTCTTTCTTCCTTTCTTCCTTCCTTCCTTCCTTCCTTCCTTCCTTCCTTCCTTCCTCCTTCCTTCCTTCCTTCCTTCCTTCCTTCCTTCCTTCCTTCCTTCTTTCTTTTTTTTCTTGTTTATTAAGTTCCTTGCATTTGTCGTTACTACTTTTTGTTCACATTTTAGAAATACTAATATCGCCAAGCCTTGACAAACACGCCTCAGCACTTCCTTCCCCCGCGGGCCGCGGGGCGGGGCGGGGCAGGGCGGGCGCGTCCTGTCCCGTCCGGCCGCCGGGTGCGAGCGCGGCGCACGTCCTCCAGGCCCGGAGAAGGGGGGTGCGGAGGGGGCAGAGGCCCCGCGCGAGGGGCGGGACACGAGGGGAGCGGCGCTCGCCTGGAGACGTGCCAGCTTCGGGCTTGGGGACCAGGGCAGAGAAGACGTGGTCACGGGCTGTGAGCCCCGCCGCAGCTGGACTCCACGACCCCCCGTTCTGCTCTTACGCCGCCTGCACCGCTGTCATCATTGCATTTATTTAATGGCAACAACGGCCAATGTGCGGCGAGCGCTCAGTCTGGGTCCTGCTCTGGCCGGGCCCCCTAGTCTCCTTTACTCCTCAGAACAACCTCCTTCTTAACCCATTTTACAGATAAAGAAACTGAGCTCCGACAGGTGAGCGGTTTGACCCGCTCTCCAGCGAGGGCAGAGGAGGGATTCCGGGCGCCGAGCGGAGCCCCCTCCACTTCGGTCCAGCCCCGGGGCGGGGCCTCGGCTGTATCTGCGGATGCTCGGCCGGCGCTGACCCCAAAAGGAAATGTGCGGCTCAGGACTGAGTGAACCCCTGGCCTCGCCCCTGGCCCGAGGAGGGCGGCTCTTCTTTTTCCCCCTCTGTTTCTTTCTCTGTGACGGCTGGAACCTGGCCAACCGTCCCCTCGAGGTTCAGAAGAGCCGACGCGGAGATAGGGCACTGGGCAGGACCGCTGCCCTTCTCTCGCTGTTCCCTTCACCACTCCCGCCCCTAACACGCCCCCTAGTCGTCCCCTGGCGCGGGCCTCTTCCCCAAGAGACCGTCCCTCCTCTAGACTCGGAGGCTCGTCGGGTGCATCTTCCGCTAGGGTGGGGTGGAGGCGGAGCGAGTCTGGACACCCGTGCGCGTGGAGTTGCGGGAGGGGGCGGGGACAGTGGCAGGGTGGAAGCGTTCTGTAGGGTGGGGCGGGTCCTTTGGGTTTCCTTGAGAGGAGGAGGACTCCACACCCAGCTGCCATCCCACTACCCTCCCTAACTGATGCAGCTGGGGGTGCCATACTCACAAAGTTTATCTTTATCTGATTCATCTGCTTGCACCCCAGGAGGAATGGTTATGAGGGGTGTCCGCTGAGAAACACCAGGACCCAGCCGGGTTCTGTCTGGCAGCTATGCACCAGTATCTTCTCCATCCAACACCTCAGTTTCCCCGTCTGCCTGCCAAAGAGGGTTGGTGAAGGTCCACCCCAGGCAAGTGGGTAGGGGGGATGCAGAGCAGAAAGGTAGATCGCCCTCCACCCAGGCCCCAAGGCAAGCCGAGGTGCACCTTCCACCAGGGTGGAGTGGATGCAGACTGAGACCAGTGCAGGGTCTGTGGGGACAGAGTTGTTGAGGAAAATTTTGGGGAGACACAAGGTATCAAGCCACTGCCAGCCTGAAGGGCTGATGGAGCACCTAGTTAGCTCTGAGCCTGAGGACTGTGGGGATCAGAAATAGGGGGTGGGGTGGGGTGGGGGCTGCGGCCTGTGTGGAAATGACTGACCTTGGCCTGACTTCATCACTAACCTCTTGCCCAGGCCCAGGGCAGCCCATTAGCTGGCTCTTTGGTCTCCTCCCCTCTTCATCTTCCTCTCCAAGTTTTAAGTTCCAGGTTTGACTTTTCATATGACCTGCCTGCCCACTCCTCTGGGGTTCCCCTCTCTGGAGCTCTAAGAACCCCCAAGAAGATTGCATGTCTCTCTTTTGCACATACGGACACCCCCAGCTCCTGGCATGCTCATCTCCCCCTGGACTGCTTGCCCTCTTCCTAGTCAGTTTTGAAAATCTTGTCCAGGCGTTACCTTCTCCGGGCCTTGCCTCAGTCTTTTGCAGGTTTGCGCCCCCCCCCCCTTTGTCCATGCCAAGGTTAGCAATTTGTTGGCTTTTACCTACGCGCCCCCCCCCCCCCGCCCCTCTATAGAGTGAGCTCCTAAAGAAAAGACATCTTTAATTCGGGACTTTGCCTCCCTCCCCCCGCGTCTAAAACTGGGCTGTCACCCAACTAATACCTAGAGATTAGTTGGGTGACAGCTAATAGACCAGAGGGTACAGACCAGAGGGATGGGCAGGGGGTACAGTTGGGGGCACCTCTGGGAAGCCAGGCGATCCCTTTCTTCGCTCCCTGGCCCCCATTCATTCCTCTCTTTCAGTTCGCGCGGGCCCTATCTTCTTCAGGGCCAAGCCAGGAGAAGGGGATTGGGCGGCCTGCTAGCCCAGGTGCCTCTCCACCGTTGCTCGGTGAGCCAGATCTGTCCCATCCCGTCCTTCCTTGAGGGCCCCACTAGCTTCGTTGCCCTTTTAAGAAAGAGGACATTCTTCTCATAAACAAGCGCTTCAGCCTGAGCGCGCAGCCGGGCTGCCTGCCCCGCTGCATCCCCGGGAAATCGGGGGTGCTTCCAGGTTCAGCGCCCACTCCAGGCTCAACCAGGGCAAAGGGCTGGTGGCCCCTACTCGCCGCCGCTTGCCACAGCTCTCTGGCTGGGGTCTGAGGGACTGGAAGAAGCTGGAGGAGGGACTTGGGGGAGCCTAGAAACAGCCCAGGGAGCGTCTGTAAATAGCAGTCCCTTCGCTGGGCGAAGGGGCGCCGGACGGCTCCCAGCGCGGAGGGGGTTCCCCGCCCACAGAGCTCTCCCCCACCTTCCTGCTTGGGCGGATTCCGAGGCCCTGGGGCGCAGAGCCCGAGCGACAGCCTCCTCCTCTTTAAAGGCGGGGAGTACCGGCGCTCGGGACCGTCCCCGCCCCTAGGGGGAGCTGGGAGTCAGCGTCCGGGGAGCTTTAACTGTAAGGTGTGGGAGTTACTGGTCCCCTGGAGAGATGGCCAAAGAATTGGGCCTTGGAGGCACGGACTCCTGGGTTCCTTATGACCTGGCGCCGGAAGTTGGGGACAACTGCGCCTCCATTTTACTGCCTGGAAAATGGGATTCGGGTGGACCAAAAAGCCTAAGGTCACTCTAGCTAGAGTAGAAGCGAGTCAGACATTCCATGAGGGGGACTCTTCTTGATGGTTCAGGGATTTTGTGCTTTGACGATTTCTGTTCTGTGCTCTTTTGTGCTCTTTTTGGATAAAAAATTAATAAGCATTTATTTAGCAGTCTTCAGACTCTATTTTAAATACCTGTTTGGAGCCTGTGTTCCACTCCTAACTGGGCCTGTCAGCTCAGTTCTATAGGTGCTCAATAAATACTTTTCGATTTTTTTTTTTTTTTTTGGTCTCAGGTGCCAGTCTCTGTGTTACATTGCTTTACATCCATTGCAAGATTAGTGTTGTCCCATTTTATAGATGAAGACACTGAGATCCAGAGGTTGAGTAACTTGTCCAAGCTAGGAAACTGCAGGTCCCTAAGGAACTCAGGTTGGCCTGCTTCCAAAACCTGCTCCATCTTGCTGCTTCCACACAGCGGGTCCCCCCCCCATGTCCACCTGTCCAGCAGGCCCATCTGCCCCACGCATTCCACCTTCAGCCAAGCCCTGGCGGGGAGCTCATCCCGAGCTCCTTCCTTCTCTTGCTCCTATTCCAGAAGCCCATACAGAAAGTGTTGATGGGAACTGTGGACCAGAAGGGTAGCTCCATGGGCGATAAGACAGGTCCAGACCTGGGGGAGGGGCGGCCATGAGAAGGGGAGAGGACAAGACCTTTGGGGAAGCCCCAGTGTATCCCCCCTCCCCAGCCCTCCATCTATGGTCTCCCCTCCTTGCTGCCCCCATCCCCAAGGCACCCGCTGACACTACGGTACCAGGTAGGTGGTGAGGCCCAGGTAGATGACAGCCAGTAGTGCTACAAGGCCGAAGTAGGCGGGGTGGGGGAGGCTGGGCAGGTAGCTGATCAGAAAGTAAAAGTTGATGGCACAGACCAGCAGCATGATGGAGGAAGTGATGACCTTGTTCACCCTTGGGGACAAGAGGGAGGCTCAGGGAGTGGCTGCATCTCGTCCAGGACCCACAGCCAGCTTGGAGCTAAGGGGAGGGGCGGACACACAAGGCCGGCTTCTCCAGGCTGGGGGACCTGGAGCAGACCCCTGGCTGATGTCCAGGCACCATATTGGCAGGTTTTGGCAAGAGCAGAGCCTGAAGTGAGAGTGAGGCGTTCTAGCTCTAGACACAGCCCCCACCCCGGGATTCCAGTCCTGGCTCCTCCACTTGCTGACGGTGTGACCCTGGGCAAGTTTCTTAACCTCTCTGACCTGATCTGGTTAGTGGGAATAATGGCAATTCCTCCCTCTGGGTGGCTGAGGATGAAGGGTGGTAATATAAGTCCAGTGCTGAGGTTGGGAGGACTCACCGGCCACTGGCAAACTCCTGCATGAGGGCGGGCATGCTGGTGAACGTGAGGATGGGCAGCACCGCGAAGGGAAGCTGGGGAGAAGACGGGGGGTGCTGAGGGACCCCACCCTCAGAATACAGCCAGGAGGGGAGGAGCAGGCTGGGGCCCCAGTCACCCTCTGCCTCGCTGTGCACCCTTGGGAAAGTCCCCTAACCACTCTGAGCTTCTGTTTCTCCACCTCTATGCCTTCCACGGTTGTGGAGGCTCCAAAGCAGGAGGAAGTGTCTGGGGGCTCCGGCCTTAGGCTGCCTGAGCGTGTATCCCAGCTCCACCACTGGTCACTTACCTGCATCAGTTTTCCCATCTGCAAAATGGGGATAATGGTGGTTGCTATCCCCTGGGGTGGCTGTGGGGAGTACCTGAGCCTTGCAGGTAGGGGATGTTTAGAACAGTGCCTGGGAGGGAGTTCCCTTCGTGGCTCAGTGGTTAATGAACCCAACTAGGATCCATGAGGATGCAGGTTCAATCCATGGCCTCGCTCAGTGGGTTGAGGATCCAGTGGTGCTGTGAGCTGTGGTGTAGTTTGCAGACACTGCTCAGATCCAGCATTGCCATGGCTGTGGCATAGGCTGGCAGCTGTAGCTTTCCACCCCTAGCCTGAGAACTTCCATATGCCACGGGTGCAACCCTAAAAACAAAAACAAACCAAGCAAAAAGAATAGTGCCTGGGACATGGGGAGGCTCAGTAGGGGGATTGTTCTGGTTCCTGGTCAGCTCCACTGGGGGAAAGGGTGGTAGGCCCGCGGGCTCACCAGCAGGCTCTGCAGCACGTTGAGCAGATCATTGAGGCTTGACAGGTCCCGCAGCTCCTTGAAGACAGCCACCAGCAGGGCGGGCAGGATGGCGCAGGAGCGAGTGAGCAGGAGGCGGGCAAAGCGTGACCACCGCAGCTTCAGGAAGCCCTGGGGTGTGGGGTGGGCACCTTGGTGGTGGGGTGTAGGTTTGGGGGCTCCAGGGGAGGGACCCTCTGTCCTCCCTCAGCCCCTCTCACGCCTGGGGGAACCTTCTGTCTTTGAAATGGGGGCAGTGCTGTCCACACTTGGCGGTGAGGGTTGATGGGAAGAAATGAGGGGAGAAGTGCATCTCCCACAGCCAATTGCTGACGACTAATCAGCTTTGAACAAAAGACCTATTAGTCCTGGGTCTACAGCCTCGGGCCAGTCGCCGCAGCTCCCAGAATCTGTTTTCTCATCTGTAAAGCCAGGCCGCCTTAAGGGTCCACGTGGCCGGCCGGTGTCCAAGCCAAGGAGGGTGCCTGTGGTCCTCGGACCCCTGCCCGCCCCAGCCCGCCCCAGCCCCACCTCCATCACAAATTGTCCCGCGTAGGTGCCGGTCATGGTGGAACTTTGTCCCGCAGCCAGAAGACCCACCGCCCAAATGTAGAGGGCGGCGGGGCCAAAGAGGCAGCCCAGGATCACGCCCTGACAGGGGAGGGAGGGGGTGTGGTCAGAGGCGCAGACACGCCCCTTCTCGTGCAGGCTCCGCCCCCGAGGCGGCCTCGGATCCCTTCCAGGCCCACCCCTGCCCCGCGCTTACGCCTTGGTAAAAGTCCACAGCCACCGTCAGGTTGTTCCTGGGGAAGATCTTGGCGTAGTCGTGGAGGCTGCTGTTGGCACAGATGTTGAACTGCGGGCACCGGGCAGTGGGAGAGAGAAGTGAGCCCCAACATTCAGTATTGGAAAAGCGGCCTCGACCAGGCGTGGAAAACTGATGGCCTGCGGCGTGTACCCGGTTGGACATATTTTGTTCGACTAACAATTTTTTTTTCTTTAGTAGTTCTGTCATGGCACAGAGGGTTAAAAATCCAGCATTGTCACTGCAGCAGCTTGGGTGGCTGCTGTGCCTCAAATTTTAACGTGCAATGGGGGCGGGGGGGGGGGCAGACAAAAAAACTTTTTAAAAATCTTTTTTTTAGGGCCACAGCTGTGGCATAGGGAAGTTACCAGGCTAGGGGCTGCCAGCTGGCACCATGGCCACACCAGATCCTTTAACCCACTGAGCGGGGCCAGGGATTGAACCCATGTCCTCATGGAAACTAGTTGGGTTCATTACCGCTGAGCCACGATGGGAACTCCAGAAAAAAGGTTTTGTTTTTTTTTTTCAGACTTCCTGCTGTGGCACAGTGGGTTAAAAATCCGACTGGAGTCTGCAGAGGTGTGGGCTTGATCCCCTGCCCAGTGGAGTGGGATAAAGATCCAGCATTGCCACAACGGCAGCATAGGTCACAGCTGAGGCTCAGATTCCATCCCTGGCCCAGGAACTTCCATAGGCCACAGTGTGGCCATAAAAATAAAAGATAACTGTTTTTCCTTGATGTGCATTTGTTGACAACATTTATAACTGAGAAGAATTAAGAGGAGAAGCCGGTTTCCAGCTTCTGTTGGATTTGTAAGAGCTGGCATGTCCACAGAGAGAGAATTGGCTGACAGTGATTCAAGCTGTCCCATAGGCCCTTATCCCTTGCATGGGACCCAATTCCCACAGCTCTGTGACTAGGCTGGTCTTGAGGACAATGTGTGACTATGCTTTGCCACCCTATTTAGGCCTCTCTCCTTGTGCCATGGAGCAGAGACCCAAGGAGGGGTATGACCTCACAAGGTCGCATAGCAAGGTAATGGCAGTGCCCATGTCTCCAGAGGCCTGACCCGTCTGATCCATCACCTTCCTCACCCCCACCTTCCTGGCATTTGGTAAGCACCTAACGCTGCCTAGCAGTTGTTACAGCCTTGGGACAGAGAATCACTCAAAAATTGAGACAGGCATGGGTCCCAAGTCCCAGAGAGCCAGGGCGAAGCTGGCCAGCTCCTTCTCTCTCAGAGTCAGCTCAAATGTCACCTCCTCCAAGAGGCCTCTTCTGACCACCTGGCCTAATATAGGAGCCCTTCCTTCATCATACCCTCAGTTATGTTTCATCGCTCTCATTTTTTTTTTGTCTTTTTAGAGCTGCACCCATGGCATATGGAGGTTCCCAGGCTAGGGGTCGAATTGGAGCAGTAGCTGCCGGCCTACGCCAGAGCCACAGCAACTAGGGATCTGAGCCACATCTGCGACCTACACCACAGTGACTCACAGCAACACCAGATCCTCAACCCACTTAGCGAGGCTGGGATCGAACCTGTGTCCTCATGGACACTAGTCAGGTTCATAAACCACTGAGCCATGGCGGGAAATCCCTCACCACCCTCCTAATTTCCTTTACAACATTGTCCATATTTTCCTTTGTGTACTGATTAGTTGATCAGTTTTCTCTTTGCTGACTGTGTCTATTTTTTTAATTTTTTTTATTTTTTGCCACATCCACAGCATGCCAAAGTTCCCTGTCTAAGCCACCAAGGAAATCCAACCGCCTCCAAATTTAATCTGCAAGAGGGCAAAGTCTTTGTATCTCTTTTTTTCTTCTTCTTTTTTTTAGGGCGGCACCCGCAGCATATGGAAGTTCCCAGGCTAGGGGTCAAGTAGGAGCTACAGCTGCTGGCCTACGCCTCAGCCACAGCAACTCGGGATGGGATCAGAGCCAAGTCTGAGACCTACACACAGCTCACAGCAACGCTGGACCTCCTGAGCAAGACCAGCGATCAAACCCTCGTCCTCGTGGATACTATATGGATTTGTTTCTGCTGAGCCACAGCAGGAACTCCCAGGTCTTTGTATCACTGACTGCTGTATTTTCAGGGTCTAAGACACTGGCTGATAAAGAAACATGCTCAGTAAATATTTGCTGAATGAGTGGTGGTTTATCTGCTAATAATGAAGATTATCAGTGGAGACTCCAGAGCAGAAAATGACCACCCGCATATTCACAACCCCATGCTCATCGGGCAGGCATCTCCTCCCAGGATTCCCTCCCTGCAGCTTCTTGGGAAAATCCTGCGCATCCTTCAAGGTGCAGCTGGAATGCCAGGCCCTTCAAGACTCGACTCCTCCCTCTATCCCCTCCCCTGGATGTCTGTACCTTGTAGCCCCTGGTGTGGGGGCTGACCCTCTGCAAGCCTGCATGGGGGGAGCTGTGTCTCCCAGGGGGGTGGGGAAGGGGCTCCCAGTCAGAGGTCAGAGTCACTGACTCCCTCCCCTACCAGTGCCTGGAGTGCAGGACAGAGACTCAAAGGGCTTAGCTGCATTGCCTGGGGTCCCCAGCAAAGCCTGCAGGGCATGTGTGTATGGGGTGTGTCTCACCGCAGCCTGGTTGGTTTGCTGGTAGAAGGCTTGCCCAAAGACAGCCATGACAAAGAGGTTGATGAAGAAGGAGACAAACAGGGCGATGGTGGATTCAATCAGGAAGTACATGTTGGCTTCTCGAATGTCCTCCCTGCGGGTCCGGTCTACCTCTCGAGACTATGGAGGTCAAAAGGGAGGGAAGTACCAAAATCCCCAGAGTCACCTCGGCATCCTGCACCCTCACACCCCTACCTGTATTCCCCCAACCCCAGTTCTCTAAAGCTCCCTACATGGCAGTCTGGAACAGGCCTTTTCTCTGCCTCAGGGCCTTTGCACATGCCAGTCGCTTTGCCTACGATATCCTCTCCCCTGAGCTTCCTTCCCATCCTTCACGTTTCAAAGGTCACTACCTTCTCCTTCCCTTTCTACCTTCCTTGCCTCCCTGCTTCCTTTTTTTCCCCCTTTTTACCACCTCACCTGTGGCATACCAAAGTTCCCAGGCTAGGGCTGAATCAGAGCCGCACCTACCAGCCCAAACCACAGCCACAGCGACACCAGATCCAAGATGCTTCTGCAACCTACACTGCAGCTTGCAGCCAGATCCTTAACCCACTGAGGCCAGGGATCTGAGCCCTCATCATCACAGAGACGATGCTGGGTTCTTAATCCACTAAGCGGCAATGGGAACTTCCTGACTACATTTTCTAAAGGTTTTTTGTTTGTTTGTTTATCTTTTTAGGGCCACACCCGCGGCATATGGAGGTTCCCAGGCTAGGGGTCCAATCGGAGCTGTAGCTACCCGCCTATGCCAGAGCCACAGCAACGCCAGATCCCAGCCGCATCTGAGACCTACACCACAGCTCATGGCAATGCGAGAGCCTTAACCCACTGAGCGAGGCCAGGGATCGAACCCGCAACCTCATGGTTCCCAGTGAGATTCGTTAACCATTGAGTCACGACAGGAACTCCCTATGTTTTCTAAAGGAACCTCCTTCCCAGCCATTCTCCATTATACTTCGGTTTTGTTTCCTTCAGAGCACACTTCACAGTCCTGGATTCTCTCCTTTATTTGTTTACTTGCTCATAGTCCGTCTCCCCTACTAGAATGCAAGCTCTAAGAGAGAAGAGGACCTGTCTATCTTCTCACCACTGACCCCCCAGCTCCCAAAACACAGTAGATGCTCTCTTATTACATACGGAATAAAGAGTGACTTCCTTTCCTTGCCTAAAATTCCCAAGGCAGGAGCCAAAGGGGCGGGGCTCCGGCCTTGGAGGCGGGGCCAGTGGGGCCCTAATGGAGAGGGCATCTCTTCCCCCCTCTCCTCTGCTCACCTTGACCAGGGCCGAGTGCAGGTAGATGTTGTGGGGCATGATGATGGCGCCAACGATGCCCACGGCCTGGAGCAGCTCGGGCTGGCCACAGCCAGAACAGTAGGGCAGGAACAGGCCCCTAAGAAGTGCTCCCTGAGCAGGCCTCGCCACCACGTACTGCGGGGAGGAGCCTCATCAGGCCACGCCCACCCCGCCCCGCCCCTGAGCCGCCATTCTGGTCATCCGCTCGGACCCAGGCCGCTAAGGGGCGTGGCTAAGGTCTGCCACCCGCCTCCCTTCCGGCTCTGCGGTGACAGAGGGGCAGGGAAGGTGGCATTGGTGACAAGGTGGGCTTCAGGCTGCCCACCTCATATCCGAAGGTGAAGGCCATAATGGCAATAAGGAATGCAAAGAAGGCTTCCAGCTTCCGCAGCCCTGGGGGGCGGGGGTACAAAGGGGAAGAAGAAAACAACAAAAAAAAATTGTAACATAAGCAATTATTAATGGACTTGTGAGCACTTTTTTTCCAGGCACTGTACCAAGTGCTTAACATATATTGCCTCCGTGAAGCCTTACACAGCCCTGCGACATCTGTGCTGTTATTATGCCCATATTATAGATGAAGAAACAGATGTCTTAATAACTTGCTCAAGGCCATCCATAGTGAGGGTGCTCCGAGCCCTTCTCTCAGTACAGCAGAGCTTCGGTGGGCTCCTACTTTCATTGCCAGGTCCCCTCCTTTCCAAGTCCCCTCTTGGAGGAGGAACGCACCTACCGTAGTTATCTAGGTAGAGGAAGAAGAAAGTGTCCACGACGGTGATGAGGACACCACCCCAGAGTGGGATTCTGAAACCAGAGTGGCTTGGGTCAGCCCAGCCCAGTCCAGGAGCCTGGAACTCCCACTCCCAGGGCTGGAGACTGTGGAAGCTGGCCTTCTGGGAGCAGGCACTCAAGTGGCCTCGGACAGCTTAGGGAGATGGGAAAATGGCACATAGACGCCAGGAAAGGCCAAGCTGGTGGGGGATCAGCACAGCAGGGAGCTTGGGGTGGCAGTCTGAGGCCTGCTTGGTGACTGACATCTGTGTGATTTGAGACAGGCCAATTTACACATCTGGGTCTCCATTGCCCCATCTGGCCAATTGGGCAATAGCTCTGAGTCAGAGGAAACTGCAGGATGCAGTAGATGTGGGGAAATAGAAGGTGTCCAGAGTACCCTCCAGCTGAGAGCAGATTGAAGGCAATAGCTGTGCCGATGACTTCCTGCATGTCCGAGCCCACGATGGCTAGCTCCATGGTCAGCCAGAGGAGGGTGCGGGGTACCTGGGAGAGGAGGTAACCCTTCAGTGAGGCTGGGCCAGTTATTTGCCTGCTCAGTCCTGTACTCACCTTTCTGGACCCACCCCTACACTGTTGGGCTGGAAGCCTGCAAACTACATTTGCAAGACGGCCTTGCCAGCTGGCTTCCAGTTAGGTTCCATGGTGTAAAATTAAGCAACAGAAATCTCAATTAAATAGAGTCGGGAGACAGGAAGGGGAGACAATCCCACGCCCTGTGCAGATAGCAGAGCCCAACAGGAAGAAGAAAGACCTCTCTCTCTCTCTCTCTCTTTTTTTTTCCTGGCAAGGAGTCAGCCACTGAAAGGCCGTGAACTCTGTTTTCTATACCCTACCAGCTTCCCTTTCCCCTACATAAAAGTGTCCTTCCTTTTGCTGTGCAGTCTTGCAAGCGGCTCGCCGTAGTTAGACCCCAAATTGTGATTCTCTGCTGACCCTGAATAAATTCATCTTTGCTGGAGAAATAGCTGTTGGTCTGTTTGTTTTAGATCAACAGTAGAAAATAATTAAGGGAAATTGAAAGGCAGGAAGAGATCATTTTCTCCCCCTTCTTCTGGAGGTGTTTCTGGCAGTGGCACCAGCAGGGGCACTAGGAGATCTGGGCTCCAGCAGCACTGGTAGCTATTTCAGCCATGACAGCAATGATTCTAGAAGCTTGACTGCAAATGATGGTCCCTGGACTCCTGTCCAGCAGCTTTCTCTCTCTTTTTTTTTGTCTTTGTAGGGCTCCACCTGTGCACATGGAGGGTCCCAGGCTAGGGGTCGAATCAGAGCTATAGCTGCTGGCCTCGCCACAGCCACAGCAACATGGGATCTGAGCAGCATCTGTAACCTACACCACAGCTCATTACAATGCCAGATCCTCAACCCACTCAGTGAGGCCAGGGGTCAAACCCACGTCCTCTTGGATGCTAGTCAAGTTCGTTGACTACTGAGCCACAACGGGAACTCCTCCAGCAGCTTCCTGATCTCTGGGTAATACCTCCTTCCCTTGGCGCTTCAGCTCTCTCAACACATTTGCGGCTCCATCCTTCCATTAGATGCCTCTGAAATATCTAATAATTTCTGTCTGCCTGCTTGGATGCTGATAACAGCCATATCTACAGTGTCCATTCCATTGGTTATCCTGAGCCAATGCCCAGCAAGTTTTCACCTTGGCCAAGTCAATTCCCCACCTTTCAATTTCCCTTCTGTAAAACGAGCAGGATTATCTCCACTGTCTTTCTCAATCTGTGTGCTAGCAGGTTTTTTTTGTTTTGTTTTTTTTTTTTTGTTTTTTAGGGCTGCACCTGCAGCATATGCACATTCCCAGTTTAGGGGTTGAATCAGAACTGCCGCTGCCAGCCTACACCACAGCCACAGCAGCACCAGATCCGAGCTGCATCTGCGACTGACCCTGCAGCTTGTGGCAATGCCGGATCCTTAACCCACTGAGCGAGCCACAGCAGCACCAGATCCGAGCTGCATCTGCGACTGACCCTGCAGCTTGTGGCAATGCCGGATCCTTAACCCACTGAGCGAGGCCAGGGATTGAACCCGCATCCCCATGGAAGCTAGTTGGATTCTTAACCCACTGAGTCACAACAGGAACTCCTGTGTTCTATTAGTTTGAGCCCAGTCTTACTTTTTTTTTTTTTTTTTTGCCTTTTAGGGCCACACCAGAGGTACATGGAGGTTTCCAGGCTAGAGGTCAAATCAGACCTACAGCTGCCAGCCTGCACCACAGCCACAGCAATGCAGGATCTGAGCCATATCTACGATCTACACCACAGCTCGTGGCAACGCTGGATTCCCCACCCACTGAGTGAGGCCAGGGATCAAACACGCATCCTTGCGGATACTAGTCAGATTCGTTTCCACTGCGCCACAACGGGAACCCCACCGTCTTATCTTTCATGGACTTGTGATGCTCTACCCGAGATGATATATTTATTTTGATCCTAGAAGCTTTAAATGGCTCTTGGGTTTTTTTGTTTTTGTCTTTTTGCCATTTCTTGAGTCGCTCCCGCGACATATGGAGGTTCCCAGGCTAGGGGTTGAATCGGAGCTGTAGCCGCCGGCCTACACCAGAGCCACAGCAATGCAGGATCCGAGCTCCGTCTCGGAGCTACACCACAGCTCATGGCAATGCCGGATCCTTAACCCACTGAGCAAGGCCAGGGATCGAACACGCAACCTCATGGTTCCTAGTCGGATTCGTTAACCACTGCACCATGACAGGAACTCCTGGCTCTTGGGGTTTTGAGCCTACGGATGCTTCCTGTCCATGTGCAGCAAGCTCACCTTAGGGTAGTAGAGATGGCAGATCTCACCCAAGTCCTTGCCTGTCACCACGCCCAGCCGGGCAGCAAGTCGCTGGCAGAGCAATCCCAACACCGTGGCCCACAGCAGCACCCAGAGCAGCTGTGAGAAGTTGGGGAGAGGCCGTCAGCCAGAGGGACCAGTCCCCGAGAAGCCCCGAGCTATTGGTACCCACTAAATAAGGACACTCCCTGAGGAGAGAGTGGGGGAGATGGAGCGAGAAGACCCCCCCACACACACACACACTCTGGCAGGGCTTCCCTGGGGACCCCTTTCTGGCCCATTTGAACAACACCTGCTCCCAGGAACACGAGCCATGTATGCCACCTTGGGGAAATGTGGCAAAGTGGCGGTCTCCACCCATTTGGCCTGGTCGCCCCCCCCCCCCGCCCACGGTGCCCCGACTTGATCACTTTGAATCCAGCCACAGCACCAGCCTGAAGATCCGACTGGATGTTTCCCGGGTCCAGGTAAGCAATGCTCATGAGGAAGCCGGGCCCAGTGAAGGCCCACAGCTTGCGGAGGCTGAATGTGCCCTGTGGTTGGGGTGAGGAGGACGGAGTGTGAGAGGTCCTGGGTAAAACGGTGGGGGCAGTTGGCCTGGACCAGCGCCCCCAGCTGAGTCCCCCCACCGCCCCCCACCCCCACCCCACCCTGGGCTCATTGGCCCAGGTTGGCCAGTCCTGCCCTCCATTCCCCATTCCTGGAGCTGCCAGGCCTGGGGGTGAGTGGAGCATGCAGGTGGGAGAACCTCAGGGTTTGCTGAGTCACGGCAGATCAGCTTTCTGGATGCTTCAGTGTCTGTGGCCTACATCTGACCCTACGCCAGCCCTGACTCAGGAGATCCTCAGAGCCCGAAGGGGAGCTTCCCTGGGTCAGGCTTTTGTGGCCCAGCTCCTCCTTCCCCAGCCCCTTCTAAGACCACAGGTTCTTCTCTCTGAAGTCCCCTGAGCTTAGGGTCTTCCCACCCCCATTCCAGGGCTAGGTCTGGCAGCCTGGGCATCTGCTAAAGATTCTGGCAATGCAGGGGAACACTGCCCTAGAAGCCAGCCCACAAGTTCCACATCTCCTGATGCCCTAGTCTGCATCCTTTCCTTCAAAGTTACAACAAATCCTCAAGGCTCCAATCTCAATGCACCCCAGGTCCCTTTCCCTTCCCAGGAAAGTTCAGATTTGTTCAAAAAGCTGCCTGGTGATTTTTAGACAAATTGTCAGCACCCCAGTCAAACACTGGGGACAGAAACAGGAAGACGGCAGTTACCACTCTCCGTCACTGCTGCTCCGAGCTGGAAGGGACTTGCCCTGGTCTTCGGGGGACCTCCCTCCCTTGGCCAGAGAGATCCCATGGGATCCTATCCATCCTAAAAGACCCCAGGAAGTTTCCAGCATTCTCACCGGTTCTGCATTCGGAATGGGGATCTTCTCACTCAGGTAGGTCCCTCCGGGAGGTACTTGTGGTGGCCCTGGGCTCGGTGGGCTGGAGATGGAGCCATATTGGGTTTTGCTCTGCTTTGGGGGGCCTGTGTCACCTGCCAGGGGCCCCAAGAGCCTTGGTGAGTTGACCTGCCTGTTTCTGGTGGCAGGGCAAAAGCAAATGAAGCCCCAGCCGAATAGGAGCCCTTGATTCCTTTCTTCAGTCCATCACATCCATCCCTCGACCAGACCTTCCAGAAGATGAGTGAGAAGCAGAGCCTTCTGAATTCCTCTCCTTCCATGTGAATGCAGAGGTCCCCAGATCCTGATGGCTTCTTGCCACAGAGGATGTGGAGAGGGCATGGGCTCTGAGCAGGGAAGACTGACGCCAACGTGTGTGTCCTTTGGTCTCATCCCTGCCTCCAGCTTCCAGGGAAACCCCAGAGGTTCCAAACCCACAGAGATGAGGCAGGGGGAGGCTCTGCCCTTGGCAACGTGAAGCGCCTGACCCCAGGCTCCTGTCCAGAATTGTGGTCAAGACCAGGACTCCCACAGGGGACCCGGGGCTTCCCTTGCCCCTCCTGATGCTCTCCTCCTGCTCCAACCCAGGCTCTGTCCCTGGACAGAGGGAGCTACTCACCTGTCATGAGGACCACAGACTCAGACGCTCTCTGTGTGAGTGATGTGCTGGGTGGCTCTCTGGCCCACCCGTCCTCTCTGGGAACCGGTGAGTGTGTGGGTCTATAGCCTTTTACGCATCTTCAGCTCAACTCGGCTGTCCTCACACATGCCCAGGGCATTGTGAAACACTTTCCAAAGGCAGAAGTGGCCAGCTCTGACGGAAGGGTCTGGGTGGCCACAGAACAGACTTTCATTCCCCTCCTGGTGTGAGCCTCGCACCACCCTCTGGCTCCCTTCCGGGAATCCCGAGTTCTCTGCCTCCCAAGTTAGCTCTGATTTCAGACGCTTCCTGCCACTTGAGCATTCATGGCTAGATCACACGACCAACCCCCCAGCGCCACACAAACAGGCCCTTTTCCTTTTTGATCTTGGGTCCTATGGCAGCAGTTTGGCCTAATGGGTGGGAGGGAGTCCCCATGACCACCTAGGAGTGCCACAGAGGAAAAGACCTTCCAAGCCCGGCCAAGGGGACATGCATTGAAGATTCAGGCTAAGGAGGTCCTCTGAAGAAGAGGGCCCTGGAATTCTGGTCCTGCTTCTACCATGGATCCATTTGACGTTGTCACCAGATCCTGTCCTGCCTCTGAGCTTATTTCTTCTGTTAAATGAAGGGCTCAGACTAGTTAAGAAGTCACAAGTTTAGGCGTCCACGGAGGCCAGGCAGGGAAGATAAACCATGAGACAGGTTGGGAACAGGAAAAACAGTGCTAGCTCAGTGCGGAATGATAATGATGCTGAGCCTTGGTGTTGGAGGGCAATAGGGAGTGGTGGAGACTCTAGCGAAATAAAGGTCATACCTTCTAGAGAGGGCAGTGCTCACAGAGTTGCAGCCAGCCATCATGTGGGGAATGGGGGTCTATTGTCACCACATCTTCTGATTTGCCAAGGATGCTGGAAATCTTGGAATTCGATACAACACATGCTTTTTGAACACCAAGCTCAAGTGTTTCAACAATATTGTATGATCTATGGAGTTCCCATGGTGGCTCAGTGGTTAACAAACCTGACTAGTATCCATGAGGATGTGGGTTCGATCCCTGGCCTTGCTCAGTGGGTTAAGGATCCAGTGTTGCCGTGAGCTGTGGTGTAGGTCACAGACGCGGCTCGGATCTGGTGTTGCTGTGGTTATGGCGCAGGCCAGCAGCTATAGCTTCAATTCGACCCCTAGCCTGGGAACCTCCCTATGCCATGGGTGTGGCCCTAAAAAGACTAAATAAATATATAAAAATATTGTATAATCTAAACAAATGTTCCTATGGGCTGGATTCCACTTGAGGAATCCATCTGTCTGTAACCTCTAGACCTTTCAGCTCCCAATTTCTTTTGCTCACCAGCTGCCAGCTCCTGCGCTCCCCACACCCCCCTCCTTCACAGCCATCTCTCTGCCATGCCCACTCTTGTCCTCTATCCTGTAGCCTTTCTTTTCTGCCACGAAGATTTAAAGCTCACATTGTCATGGAGTTTCCAACTCCAAAGTCTGGGACCTCAGAACCCAGAGAAAACAGGGTTTTCTCTGGTTCTCATGCCCAGACTTGATCTGAGCCAGGCTGTGCCCCCTGTTGAGTCAAAAACCTGAACCAAAGTTTTGAGAACCCAGGATGTTGGGTCGGGGGTGGGGCGCAGCTCATCTCCCATCTCCTCATTGATGGGGGCGGTTGGAGGGACTGGAGAGGCAGAAATGTGGGAAGAGGGGTGAGCGAGCAGAGAGCAGCAGCAGCATTTGTCACTGTGCGAGTCTGTGGCTCAAGGTACCGTCACCATCCCTGACCTCTAGGGTTTCTGCGCCTTTGCAATCACTACCTTGGGCTCATGTGGGGGTGGCTGAAAGCGGGGGGGGGGGGCACGGGGCGGGGGGGCGTTGTGATGGTTTGATTTTTTTTTTTTTTTTGGTCTTTTTAGGGACACATCCCCAGCATATGGAAGTTCCCAGGCTAGGGCTGCAGTTGCCAGCCTACACCACAGCCACAGCAACTCAGGATCTGAGCTGCATCTGTGACTACACCAGAGTTCACGGCAATGCTAGATCCTTAACTCACTGAGTGAGGCCAGGGATAGAACCCGCATCCTCATGGATACTAGTCAGATTGATTGTATCTACTTGACTGGGCCATGGGGTTCCTGGTTATTCTGGGTGTGTCTGTGAGGGTGCTTTTAGGAGGAGGTTAATATTTGAATGGAACAACAGTAAAGCAGATTTTTCTCCTTAATGTGAGTGAACTTCATCCAACCCACTGAAGACCTGAAGACAGGAAAATGCTGAGGAAGGGAGAATCTCTCCTTGCTGATTGTCTTTGAACTGGACATTGGTCTTCTGTCTTCACACTTGGCTTGGACTGGAATTTATATCCTTAGCTCTCCTGGGGCTCCAGCTTGCGAATCTTGGGACTTCTCAAAGTCTTGGGGTTTCTATACTTGCATGAGTCAATTCCTATCTAGCTATCCTTTTATCATCTATCTATTTATTATCTATCTTTTCTTTTTTCTTTTTCTTTCTCTCTCTCTCTCTCTTTTTTTTTTTTTGTCTTTTTAGGGCCATGCCCACAGCATGTGGAAGTTCCCAGGTTAGGGGTTGAATCGGAGCTGCAGCTGCCAGCCTGTACCACAGCCACAGCAACGCAAGATCCAAGCCATGTCCGGGACCTACACCACAGCTCACCGCAACGCCAGATCCTTAACCCATTGAACGGGGCCAGGGATCAAACCTGCATTCTCACAGATACTAGTCAAGTTTGTTTCTGCTGAGCCACAACGGGAGCTCCTATCTATCTTTTCTGTTGGTTCTGTTTCGCTGGAGGGCTCTGAGACAGATGTCTTCCTCTTTGCACCTTTGGGGGGCCTTCGCTGTAGTTAGGAACATGGTGAGTGTAGTAGATTAATAATTACTCAGTACCCTATACAACCTCTAACTTACAGAAGAGACAGTAGGTATAATGACTAAGAGCAGAGTGTCCATGAGCTGGAGCTCCAGAAATCTGCATAGTTGCATTTGTAAATGGGGTTCCAAAATGCTGGTCACAGGAGTTCCTGTTGTGGCTCAGTGGTTAACGAATCCGACTAGGAACCGTGAGGTTGCAGGCTCAATCCCTGGCCTTGCTCAGTGGGTTAAGGATCCAGCATTGCCGTGAGCTGTGGTGCAGGTTCCAGACGCGGCTCAGATCCTGCGTTGCTGTGGCTCTGGTGTAGCCCGGCGGCTACAGCTCCGATTTGACCCCTAGCCTGGGAACCTCCATATGCTGCGGGAGCGGCCCAAGAAATGGCAAAAAAAAAAAAAAAAAGCTGGTCACTGTCAGTTCTTCCAAGTGCATTTTCTGTTGCAAACATCGATGCTGGTGGTGGTTTCATTCTCAGTTTTACCCACCAAAGGCTTTGGATACAGTGTAGCTAAACAGGGGCCATTCATGATGATTAAGTAACAGAGGACAATTCTGATGCAATATACCATCAAATAAAATGGGAAACCATCAACCTAAACAAGAACGGGTTTTATCAGGGATGCTCGTGTTGGGGGAACAGCAGATTTAACCAAAGGATGGGAGAAGCACGATGGAGATTTAGAAGGTCATATCTGCACCTTCCCAGGGCATTATCAGCCCTGGTTTTTTATTTTCTTTTCACGTATGTATGACTCTTCTTGTAGGGCTCCATCAATCTACGTATATAGCATTGCTCTCAGTTTATCTGTTCTCCTTATGGCATCTGGTGGGAGGAAAAAAACCTCGCAGAAACAGGCAGGCATTCAGGCTCTTGCCTAACCCACCTTCAGGGTCACTCAGCCTCCCAGAGGGCAACACTTCAGTTGGGTTCCCAGACTCTTCACCATCTCGTTCTGAACCTCTTAAAGTTGCTCAGATATTCCGTGCTCCTTCCCTCTCTCCTCCAGGCCTTTCATATGCTGTTTCCTCCTCAATCATCCTCCACACCTTCTGTCTGGCAAACAGCATACAGGATTCAGGATTCAACTCTGGTGTGACCTCTTCCAGGAAGCCTTCCTTGATTTCTCCAGGGCTCCCCTGAATGCTCCCTCTGCACAACACCCTCCCTGTCTACCCATGAAACTCAAAGCCCTGAAGTTAGTGACACTGTAGTGGGGAAGGGGAAAGTTTCTGGGAACCTGGGGAAGGGGAAAATCAGTATACAGTTGAGATTGCTAAGGATGTATCTGAAGCAGGAAGGTTCTGGGATCTGTCTCCAGAAAGCCATATCTGATCTATTCTAGTTTTTTTTGGGGGGGGGGGCGGGGAAGCATGTGTAAGTTCCTAGCTCAGGGATCGAACCCATGCCACAGCAGTGACAGCACTGGATCCTTAATCTACTATGCCACCAGGGAACTCCCCACATATGATCTATTTATCAGAGTGGATTCACATATACATATAGACTCAAGCCAGACTTCTTGGGTCTAGCTCCTGGTTCTGCTACTAACCAGTGGTGTGGCCTTGACCTTAACCTTTCCTTCATCTGTAAAATGGGTATAATAACACACTTCATCTCATAGAGGTGTTGTGAGAATCACATGATGATCATGTTTGGAGGAATTAGAATAGTAAGTGCTGCATAGGGCTCGTCTTATTACCCTTCCCTTCCTTCTGCCTCCCTGGGGTCTCAACACTAGGTCAGATCTGCATTAAACACTCTAATACTGCAGATAGTACTTTCCAGAGTCCATACGTACACACTCATCCATAGGAGCTTTGACCGATGTCTCTTTCTTTCTAAACTGATTGTGGGCCTTGCAGGTGAGACCTGGTCCTGATACTCCCACCCATTCCCACATCCTAGCCCAATGCCTGGCATATCAGGAGTGTTTGTTTTTCTTTGTTGAGAGACACATATAGCTTAGTATTATGGAGCACGAAGAAGAGGTCAGGACTTCCCATCATGGCTCAGTGGAAACGAACCCAACTAGTATCAATGAGGACACGGGTTCCATCCCTGGCCTTGCTCAGTAGGTTAAGGATCCAGCGTTGCTGTGAGCTGTGGTGTAGGTTGCAGATGCAGCGTGGATCCTGTGTTGCTATGGCTGTGGCCTAGGCTGCCAGCTGCAGCTCCAGTTTGACCCCTGTCCTGGGAAATTCCATATGCCATGGGTGCAGCCCTAAAAAAGAGAGAGGAAAAAAAAAAGGGAAAAAAAAGGAAGAGGTCATAGAAGTTCTGGGGACAAATGATACAATCTAAAGACAAACTGGTTCTGAGGTTCCCTGGTGACCTCACAGGCTAAGGATCTGGCGTTGTTACTGCTGTGGCTCTGGTCACTGCTGTGGCTCGGGTTTGATTCCTGGCCCGGAAACTTCTGCCTGTCATGGGCTTGGCAAAATAAAATGATAAGATAAAATAAAATACAAACTGGTTTAGAAATGGGTGTCACAGAGCAGGCAGGGAAGTGACAGACTCCTTCCCAAGTCACCTGATGCAAGAGCGCTCAGCAGAAAAAGGATGTGGGTGGGTTACCCTCTGTCCCTTCTTCCCCATTGCCTACCCATCTTCTGCACTGCCACAGAGTATCAGGGACAGGAGGAAGCTCTCAAGATCTCTATGAAGATGTTCTGGGTTCACGGGACTGGGCCACCCTTGGTTTCAGTTCTCCATGGATGAGGCACTCCAAGATCTAGCCCTCCCTACATCACTGTGACCAAGCGCCCTCATCTCCAGCTTCTCCCTCACCGCCCACCCCCCACCTCCTCACAGTGCATCAGCCTCACGGGCCTTTGGTCCCCAATACTCCATGCTTAGAACCTTTGCACTTACTGTTCCTTCTGCCTAAAATGCTTTTCCTGTCTCCACCCTCAATCTTCCGAAGCTAAGTCACTTTCTCACCCATGACTTGGCCCCTTTTTTTTTTTTTTCATAAATGGCTGACATTTCACATAAATTATTTTTGTGTGTTTATTGTCTACCTCCTTATGCTATCTGCAAGTGCCATGAGGACAGGCACTTGGTCTTGTTCCTGATGATCTCCCAGGACTCAGAATAATCCTGGCATATGGAAAGGGCCCAATATTTGTTGAGCTGACTGCCTGATTGAATGAAAAGACCTTACTCTCTAGTGCTGTTGCTGTCCAATCTGGCAGCCACTAGCCAGATGTGGCTATTTAAATGGAAAGAAATTAAAATCAAAGTAATTCCACAAATGACAAGGCTCACCAGGAAAGGTATATATACAGTAAAGATACGAAATCATCCATGCACAATTATACCACCAAAATCAGAAATCATGAGAAGAGGTGGGTACAAATGCGGGACACTGGAGATGAACTTGCAATTAAGAGAACAACAACTTAAAACAATCTCATATACATATAGACTCTCACATCAAAACTTCAGAATGACTGCAAACCAAAAATCTACAATTGATACACAAACAAGGAATCTCTGGAGAAGAAATATATCTCATAGTAAATAAGTGCATAACCCACCATGAAGGGGGTCATTTGACATCATTCTTAGAATGCTGAAGTCTTCTTAGATCTGATTCTGATTTCCTCTCCATCAAAGAACTTATGATAATTATAATTAAATAATGCCACTGTACAATTAAATAATACAGTTCTACAATTGTATTATTAATAACCATTTCTCTCCATGGTACAATGTAAAGTCTATAATGTCTTATTTATCACATCATCTAGAATGGTGTAATGCCTTTATTGAAGAATCAATGAGATGGAACAAATTGTGAGGACGTATTTATATGGTTACACTGTTTTTTAACCAACTTATGCATTTTATGTTTTACTTATTTTCAGAGGGTGTATTATTTTTGTTATGCTTACCAGTTGTTATTCTTTTTACTATGCTATATAAAATATTTAATTGTATATAAGGCTTTCTTCTTTATACATTTTAGTTGCATAATATAACAATTTAACATAATGCTAATTTTTAAAGAAAAATTGAAATGTAATAGATAAAACTAAGTAGTAAAGATGAAAGCCATAAAATTGGGATAAAGTATAGAATAAATTTCCTATTTGTCTCAGCATATTTTCCATTCCACTTCTCCAGTGGGAGTCACTTAATCTGTTTCTTAAGATCCATGTTATAATAATCTGTGTGAATGTAATTGTGTGTAAATGTATGTATTTTATTCTGTAAAAAAAAAATCAAAGTAGAACTTCATTTCTTCAGTCATATTAGCCACATGTCTAGTGCTCAGTGGCCACGTATGACTAGTGGCTACCATATTGAACACTGCAGAGTCATTTCCATCATTACAGCCTTGTAGGAGTTCCTGCTGTGGCACAGTTAAAGGATCTGGCGTTGTTGCAACATAGGTTGCAGCTGCCTCTCGGATTCAGTCCCTGGCTCAGGAACTTCTATATGCCAATGGTGTGGTCATTAAAAAAAAAAAAAAAGTCATTAGCTTTGTAGATATTGGTCCATATTGCTCTCTAGAGTACAAAGCATCTCTAATTGGTCAGAATAATAGATGAAGGGGAGTTCCCGTTGTGGCGCAGTGGTTAACGAATCCGACTAGGAACCATGAGGTTGCGGGTTCGGTCCCTGCCCTTGCTCAGTGGGTTAAGGATCCGGCGTTGCCGTGAGCTGTGGTGTAGGTTGCAGACGCGGCTCGGATCCCACGTTGCTGTGGTTCTGGTGTAGGCCGGCGACTACAGCTCCAATTCAACCCCTACCCTGGGAACGTCCATATGCTGCAGGAGCGGCCCAAGAAATAGCAACAACAACAATAACAACAACAACAAAAAAAGACAAAAAAAAAGAATAATAGATGAAGGGATGGAGGGATGAAGACGGCATGCCTGTTAGCAAGAGCTGAAGGAGAGCTAGCTTCCTCTTTGTCACCAAGCTGCGGCCAGTATTGGACAGAAAAATAGGTCACTGGCCAGAACTGACATTAAGCAAGGAGCCTAGAGGAGGTGGACACTTGCGCATCCTTTTGTAAGTGGGGATTCCCACACGGTTTGGGTGTTCCTGTGTGTAGAGGGAATGGGGAAGAAGGAGATGGAGTGTGAGGGCTGGTGGCTGGGGACTGGAAAGCTTCAGAGGTGATGAGCAAGGTGAATCAACCCCCCACCTCACGGGGCCAGCTCTTTTTCTTTGGCTGGAGCAGCCAGTTATGCTGGGTGGAATCCAGAATGATGATCCCCCAAAGCGCGGCCCCTCCCGGATACCCTAGTGACTAAAAGTGTGGGTTTTTGGAATCCAACGTCCTGGCTTGAATCCTGTTTCTCGCATGTTGTTCCTTAACTTTTGGGGCCCTCTCTCTCTATATATATATATATTTTTTGTCTTTATAGGACCACACCCATGGCATATGGAGGTTCCCAGACTAGCGGTCTAATCGGAGCTGCAGCCTAACGCCAGAGCCACAGCAACGCCAGATCTGAGCTGTGTCTGTGACCTACACCACAGCTCACAGCAATGCCAGATCCTTAAGCCACTGAGCGAGGCCAGGGATCAAACCTGCAACCTCATGGCTCCTAGTCGGATTTGTTAACCACTGAGCCACGACGGGAACTCCGGGGGGCGGGGGAGGGCTCTATTTTCTTATCTGTAAAATAGGGATACCGAGCATAATAGCATCTAGGAAGATTCCTCTTCACGTTTCCTACGTTTAGCCCGAGACACGAGGGGCTGAGCAGAGAAGGTTCCGGCTGTAGGCGAGCCTGGGGAGGGCCCCGTTTATTGTCATCAAAACCGCAGGCCGGAAAGAGCGCGCGCCTCTCGGGTGTGTCCCGCGGGCGTCCCAGCTCAGCCCGGTCGCCCCGGCTTCCCGTCCCGTCCAGTCCTAGCCCGCGGGGCCCTCGCCCGCCTTGCTCCCCGCCTCGCCCTCCTCGGCCTCGCTGCCCTCGGGCTCCAGCGCGCGGAAGGGGCTGGGCCGGTTGGAGGAGCGCAAGGCCGGGGTGGAGGCGCGTCTCATCGCAAAGGGGCCAAAGTACTCGGCGGCGAAGGTGACCACGTCGGCCGGCTGGCGCAGCAGCAGGAAGAGCAGGAAGTCGGAGATGAGCGCGTGGGCCTCCGGGTGCTGCCGCAGATAGCTGTTGTGGCTGAGACGGAGCTCCTCCTGGGGCGGGGGGGGGGGGGGGGGGGGGCGGGGAGCCGAGCCTGAGCCGCACCCCGGACCCCGCGCCCCGCGCCCCAGGAGGGCCCCCTCCTTCACTCCGTGGAGGGCGTAGGCACACTGGGGCCTCCCAGCCCCCGGGGGTGATGCATTTCAACCAGGCAGAAACAGAGATCAGTAAGGGTGGAATTTATGCCCAGGACAGAGGGACGGGGAGGGTGGGGACAACGGGCTGACTGCAGCCTCGCCTCACCTTCCGGTCCATGAACTTTGAGAAGAGCTCCATGTCCTCCTCCCACACCAGGGGCTTCTTCTCAAATACTGGGCGAGGCTCAATAGCGTCTGGGTGGGGGTGGGGGAGGGAGTATGCGGGTCGGCTGCATACTCCGATCCCAGAACCTTCCTCGGATACAGAGAGATGCCCAAGCCGCAGGCTCAGCTAAAGCCTCAGGGTTCTGCCCGTGTGGACAGAGTTGCTGGAAGGGGTTCCGGGCAAAATGATCCTCCCCTAATTGCCTTGGGGACAGGGGCTGGAAAGCCAAGCTTCTCCATCTGATCCCAGGCTTGGATTCCTGCCATAGCACACTCAATCCAGCCCCTGCACTCTGGGCGGATCCAGATTTCCCCACCTGCCTGTCACTCTTCCACCTGCCCGAGGCTTCACTCACCTTCTTCCCTCAAGATGGGCACCTTGGTGATGGTGCAGCACCCTGGGGAGCCCACCTGGATCCTCTTGGCCAGGTGCCTGGAGTGCAACAGGAAAGAAAGTGTGAGTCTTCCTAGACCAGCCCACACCCTTGAAGGATGTTCTGGGGACCGTCCATTACTGCTGTCTTTCCCCAGCTCCCCGGTTTGTCTTTGGGTTCCAAGGTCCTGTTCATTTCTAGATCCCCTGATAATGGCCCCTGCTTTTCAGACTGGGTATTGTTCCTACCCACTTGGAGATGTGTGCCCATGGGCCAGGACTGGACTGAGACCTTTAGAGGTGTGAGCGCTAAAAAAATCACGAGCCTGCTGCTATGTGGCACTCAAAATAGAGTGAGCTAAGTTATGAAATAAGGAAAATCAGTAATGTTCTGATTACTTTTTTTTTTTTTCCCCTGTGTAGTGATTCTGTCAATACCTCTTTGGAAATTTCAAGAAACAAATTCTTCTCCCCCTCCTGAATTTTCTCAGGATTTGGTGCCTGAGTTTTGCTGGTGACAGCTCAGCAGCGTGCGGGGATGCTTCTCCCAGCCCTTTGATTTTATTGAGTTGCTGAGTTGTTCAAACGTGGGTAATTTTCAGGATTATACCCACACCTGCGGCAGCTACTTTAGCTCTGCCTTAGCCCCTGCGGAGTTGGCACTGACTTCCTCAGCCATTCAGGGCTCTTTGGTGATGTTTGGGAGGCATTGCAAGGATCAGGCGAATGAGCGAATATATGAAGAAAGGGTGAATGATGTGGATAAAACAGGGGTGCTAAGATCTCAACTCTTCTGGGTGGTGTTCCCAGAAACGGGACTCTCCCTTTGCCCCATCCCCACCTCCCGTGGTTGAACTCCCAGGCTTGGGCTCAGTATGGTCCCCTTGGCCCCACTGTCAGTAGCTCACCCATCAGAGAGCAGGTAAAACTGGTAGGACATGGGGATGCCCTCCTCTGAGTGTACAGTCTGCTCCACAATGAACACTTCCACCTGCTGCCGGCCCACCTGGATGGTCTGCGAGCCCAGGGCTTGCTGGTGGCAACCAAAGTGGAGGGAGGGAGGTGAGGTGGGCACCCACCAGGGTCCCCCCAACATCTCACCCTGGCCCCTTCCTCCGTCTTGTAGCTTCATTGCTTGTCTCCAGTGATAAGCAACCCTTGGCTCTCTAGACCCTTAGGCACCACAAGATTTGAATGGCATCCCTAAGTTAAGTTGGGGTCCTCTCATAGAGAGTCAGCTCCACCCTGCTCCTGCCCCAGTGCCTCCCATGCAGCTCAATAACCAAGAGCTTCTAGTTGACAGATTCTGTAACAGAGATGACCATCTGGGAGGGGGCTATTTGCGGGGAGAGGCAGTGACGCGCTGAGGATGGACTAGACTGAGATTTGTGGCTGCCTCAGGACTGTGCTGGCTGCCCATTTGTTTTTTTGGGTTTTTTTGTTTTGTTTTGTTTTTCCATTTCTTGGGCCGCTCCCACGGCATATGGAGGTTCCCAGGCTAGGGGTCTAATTGGAGCTATAGCTGCCAGCCTATGCCAGAGCCACAGCAACGTGGGATCTGAGCCGCGTCTGCAAACTACACCACAGCTCATGGCAACGCTGGATCCTTAACCCATTGAGCAATGGCAGGGATCGAACCCTCAACCTCATGATTCCTAGTCGGATTCGTTAACCACTGCACCAGGACGGGAACTCCCAGGCTGCCCATTTGTAATTAAAACTTGAACCACTGTTGGAGTTCCAGGTGTGGCTCAGCAGGCTAACAATCCACGAGTATCCGACTAGGATCCATGGGGCTGCAGGTTTGACCCTGGTCTGCCTCAGTGGGTTAAGCTTGTCATAAGCTGTGGCATAGGTCACAGATGCTGCTAGGATCTGGTGTGGCTGTGGCTGTGGTGTAGACCTCAGATGCAGCTCCGATTTGACCCCCAGCCCGGGGAACTTCCATGTGCTGTGGGTTTGGCCCTAAAAAGACAAAATTAAAAAGCAGTCCCGGAGTTCCCGTCGTGGCGCAGTGGCTAACGAATCCGACTAGGAACCATGAGGTTGCGGGTTCGGTCCCTGCCCTTGCTCAGTGGGTTAACAATCCGGCGTTGCCGTAAGCTGTGGCGTAGGTCGCAGACGTGGCTCGGATCCCGCGTTGCTGTGGCTCTGGCGTAGGCTGGTGGCTACAGCTCCGATTCAACCCCTACCCTGGGAACCTCCATATGCCGCGGGAGCGGCCCAAGAAATCAACAACAACAACAACAACAAAAAAGAAAAAGACAAAAAAAAAAAGCAGTCCCCCACTGTGTTTCTTTTTCCTGGACTGACTTTTGTGAAAAAGTGTTACTTTCCTCTGCTGCTTCCACTTTTTGTCCCTCTCATTCACTCCACCTGCCTCACACTGATCTTCTCTAGCAACAGTGGTCTTGCTTTCTCCTGCCCTTGGAGGTCTCACCCCTATGCCCTGGGTTTATCCCTGCCCCCACCCCGTCTTCCACGCCACAGCGGTCTTTTCTCCCGCCTCAGTGTCCTCCGTGCCCCTTCTCATTTGCCTCAGGCCAAGTCCCCCGCCCAGGGAGACCCCTCACATAAGTGGAATAGCAGAGTTTTCCCTCGGTGTCCAAGGCCAGGAAACGCGCGTTGCTGGGCACTGTCCGCCGCCAGCCCATCACCCTCAGCAGCACTAGGTTGGCAGCCTCGGAGATGAAGCCCGCAATGGAGTGCCAGGGGAACACGATCACTTTAGTCTTCACTTCCTGTTCAGGACAAATCTGGGTCAGGGACCTTGAGCCGGAAAGTGGGGAGAGGGTTGGGCCAGCCAGGTGATGAGCATATGGTCCAGTCCATATGGTCCCCCGTCCAGGCTCCTGGCCTGACACCATCTGTCCCCTGCTCCTGGTTCCAAAGAAGATGCAGAGCATGGCTCCCACCTGGCCCCGTCCTTACCTCACCCTCCTTGACAGTTCTGGTCACGGCCAGCTCATCATCCTGCTTCAGCAACCTCATCTTCCGTTCCATGGGGAGGGTGTGGAACTGAGGGCCAGAGCATGGAGGGACTCACCAGCCTGTACACAGATGAGATTGCCCTGTTCTCCTTCATAAGTGAGAAAATTGAGGGGCGGTTTGGATAGAAAACCTTCCATGTGTGGTCAAGTTCAAGAATGGGAGTCATATTATGGGGCAACTGTGAGTTGAAAGGCAAAGGAACTTCAGAATACAGATTTTTTTTTTTTGTCTTGTCTTTTTAGGGGCATACCCGTGGCATATGGAGGTTCCCAGGCTAGGGGTCTAATTGGAGCTGTCGCTGCCGGCCTACGCCAGAGTCACGGAAATGCCAGATCCGAGCCACGTCTGCGATCTACACCACAGCTCATGGCAACGCCGGATCCTTAACCCACTCAGTGAGGCCAGGGATTGAACCCGCAACCTCATGGTTCCTAGTAGGATTTGTTTCCACTGCGCCATGACAGGAACGCCATGCCCATCTTCTAAAAATCTGTATTCTGGAGTTCACACCAGCCACTTAGCTAACTTCTGGAACATGACCACTTCTGGAACTTCTGGAAGGAAACCACACCTACTGAAGAATTGTCCCACAGAAATCATGCCCATCTTCTTTTTGATTTACTTTTTTTTTTTTTTTTTTTAGGGCCACTCCCACAGCATATGGAGAGCACAGAGGGCACAGAGCAGAATTTAGAGTAGTGACAAGCCTTTGGGAAAGGCCACGCTCTGGCAAAGGCTATCCCACTTGGCCCCAAGGGAGATGCTAGATGCTTGGGCCGGAGGAGGATGAGGGTGGGCTGGACCCAGGATTTGTGTATTAGGAGAAGGTCTTCAGAAGCAACCCTCTGTGGACCTCCAGGACCCTAGATGGACTGGTTTCCAAGTTGTGTGTGGTGGGGGGTGCAGGGTAACTGGGAAGAGAATTGAGGTGACAGTCCTCTGAACCCCCTTCCTCCCTCCTCGGGTCTCTATTTTCTCATCCTGGTTTGGAGTCAAGGCTGGGGAGCCCCAGAAGATACCTTGATGAACTCCTGATTATGTTGTTCCACGATCTCCAGTTTCCAGGAAAGGTAGCCTGGGGGGAGGCAGGTGAATGCTGCCATCACGGGAGGTGGGGCCGGAGATTGCAGGAAGGGAGGGTGGGGGCCCAGGCTGGAGGACTCAGGTGAGGGTGGCCACAGGAAAGACCTCCCTGCCACCCTTCTGTGCCAGGCACTCTCTTTGCCTCATTCTGGTCCCAAGGCGAAGTCAATGGTGGGGTCCTGGGTGGAGGTTGGGGGGAGGGGGGAGCAGTGGAGGAAGGGAGAGGGAGGAGGATATGGGGCAGCAGGAGCTCTACCCAGAAGCGAGGTTCCGCAGAGGACTCCGTCCACGTAGCCGCGGCTGGAGGCGTGCACAAAGGGGCAGTAGGACATGATACCAAATTCGTCCTTGTATTTCCCTCTCTGCACATCAATGGTCAGCTCTCCCTGAGGCTCCCCTGTGTCTGACACCATGACCAGCGTCTCCGAGAAGAGCAGCATCAGCAGCTCCTCCTGCCCTGGGGGGTGAGGGTCCCGTGGAGACCATTGAAGCCCCCATTCCTAGGCCTCAACTCTCTGACCCCCTGACCATAAGTGCCCCACAGTCTCCGCCCACCTTCTCCTCATTCCAGGTCCCCCAGGGAGCCCCTGCCTCCCCTCTACAGCAGCCAGCCGGGAAGACACACCCCCACCCCCACCCCCATGGCCTCCCGGGGTCGGGGGGCGGGGGGTCTTCCCTTAAAGACTATCTACTACTAGGCCTCACGCCCTTTCTGAGTCCCAGGAGAATCAAGACTGAGAGAGATGGGGGCCAGGCAGGTCTGGACCTTTTCTCTCTCTTCCCTCCTGTCCACCCTGGTGCCCATCCCCTCCATCCCCACTGCCCAGGCTCACGGAGGGAATCAAGGAAGTGGATGGCTTCCGCATTGGCCTCATGGGGTGGCAGACCCGCTTGGGCGGAAGGCTGGTGGTCCTTGGCTTTGGAGCCTATGGAGGGAAGAGAGGCTGAGATTGCAGATGAAGGACCCTGGGGAGAGGGACAGATGTGGGACAGGGGTCTCAAGGGCAGAATTCTCCAAGGCCGCCTCATCCAGGGCGGATGGAGAGGGAAAAGATGCCCCTCCCCTTCCAGCGCCCCCCCCCCCCCAACCCCTCAGCCCTTCTCTCACCTTTGGATTGAACTTTAGAGGACATGCTGCCTGTTGCTTCTGGGTTTGTAGCCAGCTGTCTCCATGGCAACTGGGAGCTAGCTACTGCCTCTTAAAGGGCCCTCAACCCATTCACCAAACATCCAAACCTTGAAGGAATTGGTAGGCACTGTGGCTTCTGGGGATCAGCCCAAGCCTCAAGTATTGTCCAGCAGAGGGAGCATTTGCCGTTCTTAGGAGGCAGGGGAATGACATGGGTCAGTAGAATGACCTTAGAAGTTGTGGCTCTGAATCAGACATGGCCTCCCGTGCATACTACCAATTAGATACCTTGTGATTCGCCCACACGCTGTGGTTCTAATAATGACAGTCACAGCAAACACTTAAACTCTGCCTTACCTACGGCCAGGCCTTACCTTCGGCCAGGCGCTCTTCTAAAGGACTTCATGTACATTATCTCATTTAATCTTCAGGCTAAACCTGTGAACAGGTGCTTTTTTCCCCCCTCCACTTTATGGCTAAGAAAATTGAGGAACCAAGAGGTTAAATGTCTTCCCAAGGTCACAGCTAATAACTGGCAGAGCCAGGACCCAAGCTACAACATAGTGGCTATAAAAAGCAGCTCAGGGAGTTCCCATTGTGGCTCAGTGGATTAAGTATCTGGCATTGTCACTGCAGTAGCCTAGGTCACTGTGGTGGCTCGGGTTCAGTCCCTGGCCTGGGAACTTCCACATGCCATGGGAATGGCAAAAACAAACAAACAAACCAAAAAAACTACCGCCACAACAAACAACAACAACAAAAACAAAGGCGTTTAGGAGTTCCCAGCGTGGCTCAGTGGTTAACAAATCAGACTAGCATCCGTGAAGGACGCAGGTTCGATCCCTGGCCTTGCTCAGTGAGTTAAGGATTCAGTGTTGTCGTGAGCTGTGGTGTAGGTCATAGACATGGCTCAGGTCCTGAGTTGCTGTGACTGTGGTGTAGGCTGGCAGCTATAGCTCTGATTGGACCACTAGCCTGAGAGCCTCCAAATGCCATGGATGTGGCCCTAAAAAGCAAAAAAAAAAAAAAGGCAGTTCAGCCTGATAGGGTCACAAAAAAAGAAAAAACCTTACCCTGAATCCTCAGTCACCTAAGGAATTATTCTTTCCCTCACCCCCATCTCCCTTACCACTTGGGAAGGTAATCTTTAAACATCTTTTTATAAGGTAAATATCCGCCAACTTTGGGGAGATTTAGAATTATATGTAGAAGGGCTTAAGAGAATCAAACTAACAGGATTAATATTGTTTTGTATTACATTGTGTGTATTTGGCATTTCAAGTTCTTGAAATATTTAAAATAATTTGGCATAACAGGATGCTTAAAAGATAAGCTGAGGAATTCCTGTCATGGCTCAGAGGAAGTGAATCTGACTGGCATCCATAAGGACACAGGTTTGATCCCTGGCCTCACTCAGTGGGTTAAGGATCCGGTGTTGCCATGAGTTTTGGCGTAGGGTGCAGTCCGGCTCGGATCTGACGCTGCTGTGGTGTAGGCCAGCTCCAATTCAACCTTGAACCTGGGAACCTCCATATTCAGCGAGTGCAGCCCTAAAAAGACCAAAAAAAAGAGAGAGAGAGAGAGATAAGCTGAGATTCTAATTTTTTAATTTTGGCCACACCCACAGAATGTGGAAGTTCCTGGGCCAGGGTTCGAACTAGAGCCACAGCAGTGACAACACTGGATCCTTTAAGCACTAGGCTATCAAGGAACCCTGAGAATTATTTTTATTTTACTACGTTTTTTCTAACGTTACTGAGATATAATTGAAGTATAACAAAATTGCTTTTAAAAAGGAAGTAAAGGGGATTTCCCGTTGTGGTGCAGCGGAAACGAATCTGACTAGTACCCATGAGGATGTGGGTTTGATCCCTGGCCTCACTCAGGGGGTTAAGGATCCAGCGTTGCTGTGGCTCTGGCTAGGTTGTCAGCTGTAACTCTGATTGGACTCCTAGCCTGGGAACCTCCATACGCTGCAACTGCGGCCCTAAAAAGCAAAAATAAATAAATAAATAACAAAAAGGAAGTAGAATATATGGAATGAATAAATATGGCATAAACTGCTTAAAGCAGTTTTAATTTTGAAGGGGATGAATTATTAATCAAAGCCACCTTCAAATTTATTAACATTCATTAGATTTATAATTAGAATAAGTTGAGCTGAAAATTTTTAAAAATGTTTATGCTTTAAAATTTGAGTTTCAAGAAACTGAGCAAAAAGACAAAAAATAAATAAATAAATAAATAAAATTTAAAAAAAAAAAAAAAAAGGAGTTCCCGTCGTGGCACAGTGGTTAACAAATCCGACTAGGAACCATGAGGTTGCAGGTTCGGTCCCTGCCCTTGCTCAGTGGGTCAACAATCCTGCGTTGCCGTGAGCTGTGGTGTAGGTTGCAGACGAGGCTCGGATCCCGCGTTGCTGTGGCTCTGGCGTAGGCCGGTGGCTATAGCTCCGATTGGACCCCTAACCTGGGAACCTCCATATGCCGCAGGAGCGGCCCAAAAAATAGCAAAAAGACAAAATAAATAAATAAATAAATAAATAAAATTAAAAAGAAAAAAAGAAACTGAGTATTGTCTTTTAAAAGCCAACAAGTGTTCCTTTTTTTTTTTTTCCTTTTTAGGACTGCACCCAGGGCATATGAAATTCCCAGACTGGGGGTCAAATTGGAGCCTCAGATGCCAGCCTATGCCACAGCCAGATCCTTAACCCACTGAGTGAGGCCGGGTATCAAACCCGCATCTTCATGGATACTAGTTGGATTCATTGCCACTGCACCACAGCAGGAACTCCCCAGTTTGTTATCTTATATATTTTTTCTTTTGCGGCTGTGTCCACTGCAAGCAGAAGTTCCTGGGATCGAACCTGTGCCACAGCAGCGACCCACTGCAGTGACTCGGATCACTGCTGTGGTGCCCTTCAATCCCAGGGAACTTCCACAAGCTACGGGCATGGTCAAAAAAAAAAAAAAAAAAAAATGGAGACACAGAAATGTTCAGTAACTTGCCTGAGGTCACCCAGTTAACAAATGAAAAGTATGGGCATCAACCCAGAAGGACTGGATGGAGTCTATATTCTTTTTTGTCTTTTTATCTTTTTAGGGTCGTATCCACAGCATATGGAGGTTCTCAGTCTAGGGGTTCCACCAACGCTGTAGCTGCCGGCCTACACCACAGCCATAGGAACTCGGGATCCAAGCCACATCTGTGACTTACACCACGGCTCACAGCAATGCTGGATCCTTAACCCACTGAGCAAGGCTGGGAATCAAACCCGAAACCTCATAGTTCCTGGTCAGATTCGTTTCCGCTGTGCCACAACAGGAACTCCGAGTCCATATTCTTTTTTTTTTTTTTTTTTGTCTTTTTGCTATTTCTTTGGGCTGCTCCCACAGCATATGGAGGTTCCCAGGCTAGGGGTCCAATCGGAGCTGTAGCCCCTGGCCTACGCCAGAGCCACAGCAACGCAGGATCTGAGCCTCGTCTGCAACCTACACCACAGCTCACGGCAATGCCGGATCGTTGACCCACTGATCAAGGGCAGGGACCGAACCAGAAACCTCATGGTTTCTAGTCGGATTCGTTAACCACTGCGCCACGACGGGAACTCCCAAATCCATATTCTTAATCATTTTGTCCTATTGTCCCTGACAGACTAGCCCTAAGTTTATTAATAACAGCAAGAGGAAAGAGAGGCTGCCCTTCACTGAACACCATGGTGCATCTCCTTTGAGTCTCCCAGCCACTCCAGAAGGAGTCCCCTGTCTGGCGTTACCCATGGTCAGTCAGAGTCTGCATTCAAATCCAGATCAGTCCAACTCCAAGTCCTCTCACTTTTTACCACCCTGTCCTGCCCTTGGCCCAAGCCTAGGGTTTACTGACTATCAGGGTTAGCTTCCCAGATGTTTTCTTTTTTTTCTTTTTTTTGGTTTTTGGGGCTGCACCTACAACATATGGAGTTTCCCAGGCTAGGGGTCTAATTGGAGCTGTAGCCGCGGACCTACACCACAGCAATAGCAACACTGGATCCGAGCCATGTCTGCGACCTACACCATAGGTCACAGCGATGCCAGATCCCTGACCCACTGAGCGATGCTAGGGATCAAACCCACAGCCTCATGGTTACTAGTCGGATGTGTTTCTGCTGCGACACAAAGGGAATTCCCGGAGGTAACATTTTTTTTTTAATTTTAATTTTTTATATATTTATTTTTTTTTTGTCTTTTTACTCTTTCTAGGGCTGCTCCTGTGGCATATGGAGGTTCCCAGGCTAGGCGTCCAATCAGAGCTGTAGCCACCGGCATTCGCCAGAGCCACAGCAAGAGGGATTGGAGCCGCGTCTGCAACCTACACCACAGCTCACAGCAATGTCGGATCCTTAACCCACTGAGTGAGGCCAGGGATCGAACCCGCGACCTCATGGTTCCTAGTCGGATTTGTCAACCACTGCGCCACCGCGGGAACTCCCCAGATGTAACATTTTAAAGTGACTTCATATGCCTTTCTCAACTACCTCTCCTAATAACCTCCAAATAAATGGATTTGGTGGAGGTTTATGATTTTGCCACCTTGAATCATTTCTGGTGTCAGACCCCTTATTCCTCTGGGGGACCCTTTCTCCACTCTCAATACACTGGATTTAAGTTGGGTCTGACACTGCTTGTCCACGTATGGTCATGTGACCTAACCTGGCCAGTCAGAGAAGCCATTCCCCTAACGTCTATGATTGGTTCAGGGTTAGGCACATGATCAAAGCTGGACCAATGAAACTCAAACCCTGGGACTATTGGAGGTTTGACTAGGTTTGATGAACTAATAGTCTGTAAACCTGGAACTTCTAGAGACAATCTTTCCCTTGCAAGGAGAAAGACTGACAGAAAAATAACAATATAGAAGAAGAAAGCAGAGCTAATGATGAAGATGCCTTTGAATCCCTGGATCCAGCCATGCCTGAAGTCACCATGACATAATCCCATACTTCTCAATTTCATGAGCTGATAAATGTCTCTTTTGATTTCAGCCCCTTTTCAGTTGATTGTCACTTGCACTTGAAAGGCTTCTGTGTTCTTCAAGGTTGTCACTGCCCCTGAAGGTGAAGAAATTGAAGTCAGGGAAATGACTTGCCCAAGGTCCTTGGATGTTGAGTGACAGAGTTGGGACTGGAACCCAGGTCTCTAAGACCACTTGTCACTTCTGCTGTCCTGCAAACAAAGAGCAGGTGGCCTGGTTGGAGCTGGCTCCAGGAGAAGCATGTGCCATCATTTAGGACAGATACCCCAGTGGGAGGATCAGCCAAGTCCCTGGGAAATGGTTTACCAACCCTAGGGAACTGTTGGTAATTGCCCCTCAAAGCTGGGCACACCCAGAGTGACCAGGCCTTGGGGCTTGCTGAGTCCAGGGACAATCACAGAGCACAGAGAACCACCCTTTATCAGGAAGGTGAGGCCCACGGCTCCTTCCCCCACCTCCACCCCAGGTGCAGCCTCGACCCAGGACAGTGGAGGCCAGTGCCAAGGTTCTTGGCTCAGGGTGCGGGGTGCCAAAAGGGGAGACTGAGCTGTAGCCAGGGGTGGGAAAATTCTGCCTTTTGCTGGCTCCGGGGAATGTGGAGCTAAGTCATTGCTTCCCAGTCTTCAGCCACTCCAAGGCCACCTTCAAGAATTCTGCCATAGCCTAGTGTCACCTTCACTTCGTATTTTCCTATTTCAGTAAATATAGGCATACATCAGAGATATTGTAGGTTCAAGTTTCAAACCACTGAAATAAAGTCAATGCTTGGATAAAGCAAGTCATCATTCTATTTTATTTTTTGGTTTCACAGTGCATATAAAAGTTAGGTTACACTACACTGTAGTCTATTTAGTGTGCAACAGCATTATGGCTAAAGATACAATGTATATACCTTAATTAAAAATACTTTATTGCTGGGGTTCCTGCTGTGGTGCAAAGGGATCGATGGTGTCTCTGCAGCACCAGGACATGGGCGCTGATCCCTGGCCAGGCATAGTGGGTTAAAACATCCAGCGTTGCTGCAGCTGCAGTGTAGGTTGCAATAGTGGCTTGGATCTGATCCCTGGTGGGGAAACTCCAAATGCTGCAGGGCAGCCAAAGAAGAAAAAAACAAACAAAAACTCCCCCAAAAAACCCGTTATTGCTAAAAATGGCTAACCATCATCTGACAATGTAGGGCTGCCACAGACCTTCAATTCCTAAAAAATACCACATCTTCAGAGTTCCCATCATGCCTCAGTGGAAACGAATGTGACTAGTGTCCATGAGGATGCAGGTTTGATCCCTGGTCTCACTCAGTGGGTTAAGGACCCAGCATTGCTGTGAGCTGTGATGTAGGTCACAGATGCAGACTGGATCTCCTGTTGCTGTGGCTGTGGTGTAGGCCAGCAGCTACAGCTCCGATTCCACCCTTAGCCTGGGAACCTCCATATGCCTTGGGTGTGGCCCTACAAAGATAAACAAACAAACAAACCACATCTTTGAAGCACATTAGAGTGAAGTACAGTAAAATGAGATATGCCTGTAGCTCTAATCACTTTTTTTGTTTTGTTTTGGTGGCTATGGCATTCAGCAGCTTGATGTGGGAGTCTCAGTTCCCAGACCAGAGTTTGAACACGGGTGAGGCCAACAGGGATTGAAGCCCAGGCAGTGGCAGTGAAAGTGCTGAGTCCTAACCACCAGACCACCAGGGAACTCCCTTCAATTACTTTCATGAATTAAAAACTGGTGTCATGAATGAAATATCGGCATTTTTAGCAACATGGATGGACCCAGGAATTATCATGCTAAGTGAAGTCAGTCAGGCAATTGAGACACCAACATCAAATGCGTTCACTGACATGTAGAATCTGAAAAAAAGGACAGAATGAACTTCTTTGCAGAACAGATACTGACTTTCAAAAACTTATGGTTTCCAAAGGAGACAGCTCTGGGGGGGGGATGTGCTGGGCTTGTGGGATGGAAATCCTATAAAAGTGGATTGTGATGATCATTGTACAGCTATAAATGTACTAAATTCATTGAGTAATAAAAAAAATTAAAACAAAACGCACAAACTGGTGTCACTTGTCAAAAACATTGACCCCGCAAAGGTAACACAAGGCAACTGAAATGATGCTATCAATGTTTAACTCAAGATAATTGCCCAACTAATCTGCCTACCTTGAGTCTGGCTCTTTGTTGCCTAGAGAGGTGCCAAAGAGAGACCAGAGCCAAGGCCTTGCCCTTGAAGTGTATTCACCATGGTCCTGTGCCCACGTAAACCATCTCCCTGCGGCCAGCAGCACACCTGTGTATCTCAAGCTTTGGCAAACACCAAGGTAAGCAAATCGTAAACCCTGGATGGTAGAGGATATATTTATAGCGCTGTTTCTGCCCAAAGCTCTGCCCAAAGTGCAGTCCCTCCGAGTCAGCAAGGGCTGTTACCCAGACAAGAAAATGGAGCCAGCAATAAAGACAAGCCCCCTGAGGGATCAGGCCTCCGTCAAATCATTCATTCATTCAACATTTATTGAGCGCCTACTGCGTGCCAGGCACCGTGCTAGGCGCAGAAATACAGAGATGCATAAGATACAGTCCATGCCCTGAAGGGTTCACAGTCTCGAAGGGGCGACAAACGTGTAAACAAGTAAAATACAGTGTGATAAGTGCCGCAAGAGAAGCATTCACAAGGAGCAGAGGTAGCCTGGAGGGGGAGGGGCATGGAGGCGGTCTTCCTGGAGGAGGCGGTCTTTGAGGGGGATTGTGAGAGATGAATAGGTGTTTGCCAGGCAGACAAGGCAGGAGGAGCAGTGAGAAAGGCATTCCAGTCCGAAGAAAGAGCATGAGCAAAGGCACAGAGGCATGAACCTGCAGGTGTCAAGGGGCAGGGAACTCTATTCTGGCGGTATTGCTAGAGTTGGTACCAGAGGCTGTGGCTGGATAGGGAGGCAGAGGCAGGATGATGAGGGGAAACTGAGGGAGGGGGGCATCTCGGAGACTCTCTAGAGGTGAGCAGGGTCCAAGGGAAGGCTCTGACCCAGAAAGAAAAGGCTCCTGGCTGACCCGCGGTACACCTGCCCAAAGAACATCTGAGGCCAGAGGAGCTGAGCTGAGGGAGGGCTGAGCCGAGGGGAGGGCCCAGGCCTGGGGTCCTAGAAGCTGCCACTCACTTGAGAGCTGTCTGCTCCTGGACTTCTGATTTCCTTTCTCTGCGGCGCAGACCCCCCCCCCACTCCCGCCAGAATGGGGCCAAGGGCCCAATGAGAAAGGACATGGGAGTGTCCTTGGCTAACTGCAAAGGACCAGATGAATGTCTTCCAACTAAAAGAGGAAAGGGTTGAGATTAGAGCAGGAGTTGCTAAGAATACGGGTCATAATGAGAAAAGCACAGTGACCCTGGCGGACAATGGCTCTCTGTCCCCCGGGGAAGGAGGGGCCCCACTGGCCCAGGGCAGAGCCGGGCCGGTGGGCAGGTCTAGGCCAGCTGTGCAGGGAGCGTGTGTGTGCCCAAGACGGGGGCTGCAATCCCAGCCTCCTGGTGTCTCTACAGCCTGAACTCAGATTTCCTTGGCAACCAGGACCCTCTCCCTTCCAGGCTGTAGGGGAGTCACTGAGGCAGAGACTGTCCACAGCCAGGCTTCCAGCCTTTTCCTCTCTCTCAGAGATGGCTCTGTTGGAAAAATGCCTTCGTGGGCGCTGGATGGGGGCAGGGCAGGGAGGCTGGGGGGAGGGGCAGTGTCTCAGTAGACCAGAGCCCAGGTCCCCCTCTGAGGGACCGCTTTCCCAGGGCACCTCACCTCAGGGCCACTCTAGGCGAGTGAGTTTTTTTCCCAGCTCTGGGGTGGGGGAGGGGAAGGGAGGGACGATGGACTCAACCTCTTCATGGCTCCGGCTGCCCTGAGTGAAGGGGCTACAGGGAGAGTGAGGCTTCCACGTCCTCCCTGCCATGGCAGGAACGGGGGAAGGGAGGAGGGGACCCTCCCAGTTAGCTCTGCCCTCCCGGACTCAGCCTCACCCGGTGGAGGCTCCGAGTCTTCGCTCAGCCCCCTTCCTCTCCGTCTCAAGGTCTCACCGCCTTGTCCCTCCTCTTCCCCCCACCCCGACCAGCGTCGGGGAGTGGTGCCCACTGACAGGCCGATGGAGGTGGTGGTGGTGGTAGTGATGAGAGGGAGGCGGTGGTGTGGGGGATGGGCAGCCTCCCGCTGTGGGGGGTGGGCTGCGCTGGGCTGGGCTGGGGTCACTTGCTCTTGTGTAGGTCCTTCAGCTGGCGGAGCTTCTCCAGGAGCTGGGCCCGTGAGTAGCCATCGTCGCCCGTGGGGCCTGGCCCTGGCCCCAGAGCCTCCTGCAGCACCAGGCAGTGGGTCCTCAGGAACGGGTTATAGGATCTCTCCTCCCCCAGGGTGGACGGGCACTGTGGGAGCAGAGGCACCCCGGGTTGGCGGGGAGGATCTGGAAAACAGACCCAGCAAGAGAAGCCTCCCCACCCCCAGCCCCATCCCGGGGTCCTGGAGTTCCCACTGGAAGGCCCGGGTGCCAATCATGCCAGAGCTCTGGGGAGGGGCCTGAGGAGCCTGAGGGGCCCGCAGGTGCCAGCTCCGCAGAGAAGGGAACCCCTCCCGGACCCCCCGCCCCGCCCCACCCCGCACCGTGCTCCTGCGCTCCATCCGCTGCCTCTGCACCCACTGCATCTTCCTCTCCCGGGCCAGGTTCTCAGGTTCCACCACGCCTGCAAAGCCCAGGTTCTCCTCCGCGTACTCGTGACCTAGGGATGGCCATGGGGGCCAAGACGCAGGACAAAGAGAGCTTGGTGGTGGGGCCAGAAAAAGTCCTCCCCATCCCCAGGCCTGCGGGGACACCCAACCACCGGGCGGAGGAGGGGCAGTGCTTCCAGGAAAGCCCCAACCACGCAGAGCTGCTTCTCTAAATGTGGGCACAAGTCAGCCACAAGTGAAGAGGCGGCTGGGGGGGAAAACCACCAAACCTGAAGCCAGGAGAGCTGCATTCGAGCCCTGAGTCTGCCTCCGCCCAGCTGTGTGGCCTCAGTCAAGTCATGGCACCTCTCTGAGTCATCATTTTCTCCTTTGGCAAGTGGAGAAAATACTAATGCCTTTAGAATGTTATGTGTTCTCAGTGCCTGGACCAGGCCTGGTGCAGGTTAGGTGCTCAGTGAAGCATGTGTCCAATGAATATATGTTCTGAGGATTCAATGAGATGTTAGTCCAAGTGTTTTAGAAACTATGGAGATGCCACGTCCACGTGCTTATGGATGTACGTATGGATGGCTAGTTGGTGTATGGGCACATGGGTGATGGACGTGCCCTGTGTGGCTATGGATGCAGGCAATGATCCATGCAGAGTGGAGTTAAAAGCTTCTCTTCTTTGCTCATTAAGCAAAGGTTACGTTCTTTCTTTTTCCTTTTCTTTTCTTTTTTTTTTGTCTTTCTAAGGCCGCACCCACAGCATATGGAGGTTCCTGGGCTAGGGTTCCAATTGGAGCTGTAGCTGCTGGCCGACACCACAGCCACAGCAACACCAGATCCAAGCCATGCCTGTGACCTACACCACAGCTCACGGCAACGCCAGATCCTTAACCCACTGAGCAAGGCCAGAGATTGAACCTGCGTCCTCATGGATGCTAGTCAGATTCGTTTCTGCTGAGCCACGACGGGAACTCCAAGCAAAGGCTATTTTCTGTTCTAGGCTCTAGTTATGAAAAATCAGCCATTCCTTGGGGATGCTCTCTGAGGCCTACATGCCTCCCAAGAGGCCTTGGGCTGGCTGTCAGGGGCAGTTGTCGTGAGAAGAGCCAGAAGTCCAAAAAGAAGGGAGTTCTGTCCCCACTGCTAAAGTTGGCTCCCAGAAGCCACTAGAGGTGGAGCTGTGTCACCTTTGGGCAAGGAGCGGGGTTGGCCAAGACTCTAGGGAAATATGGGGCTGGGAGAAGAGGGAGGGACACCTTACCAGGCCACAGCAGAGTGTCATCCCCCAGGCCTAGCACGGTGTCCAGCGAACTCAGCATGGTCTCTGCGGTGCCCTCAAAGGTCCGTCCTGGCAGGGTCAGAGGGTACGTATAAGGTACAAGATAACACACTAAGTACATGGAGAGGGGTAGGGACCAGCTTGTATGGCTGGAGCTACCCACAAGAACTCAAACCGTGCCCCTGTCATGCCCACTCTCCAGGCATCTCTTCCACACTGGGAACTGGGCCCAAATATTCACCCCCAGTTGAGCCCATTCGAAGGCCTCCATTGCACATATTATTATTTGCTTTTTAGGGCTGTACCTGCGGCATATGGAGGTTCCCAGGCTAGGGGTCAAATCAGAGCTGTAGCTGTAGGCCTATGCCACAGCCACAGCCACAGCAACACAGGATCCAAGCTGCGTCTGCGACCTACACCGCAGCTCACGGCAACACTGGATCCTTAACCCACTGAGCAAGGCCAGGGATTGAACCTGCGTCCTCATGGATGCTAGTCAGATTCGTTAACCGCTGAGCCATGATGGGAACTCCCCATTGCACATATTAATGTGCGGATGCAGAGTGGGTGCAGAACCTTCAGGCTGAGTTCTAATGGCCCCAAGCCTGGTCGGTGTAGGGGTGCTCTTTTCCATGGACCACTTCTTTCTCTGCCTGTGCTGCTGCCTTTGGGACTCCGTGTAGCCCGAGACCTGGGATCCCCCCACCCACAGGTTCACCCTCTCATGTAGGGGTTCTCAGGTTTTTGTAACTAGCCTTGCCGGTCACTGTATCAGAGAACCAGGCTCCACCCAGTGGAAACAAACACCATTGGAGGTCTGTCCTCAGTTACAGGCATCATCTCATTCTGTCCATCCCCTGCGGGAAGTCGTGAGGATATTAAAAAAAAAAATACCGAGGTAACAAAGGTGGGAGTAACTGCCAAGGCAACACGTGTGCTGAAACCAATGTTTTCATGCATTGCAGGGGACCGTGGCTGTTCTTGGGCCCCTGCCCTGGTCTCTCTCCCTCCTTCCGGTCCCCCCTCCTCCCTCTTCCCTTTTGGGGGGACTCACCACAGCCAGAAAGGAAGAGCAGGTCCCCTGAGAAGAGGCAGGAGGGACCCTTGTAGGGCTCCCCATCCAGCAGGTAGACCAGATGGCCTTGAGTGTGGCCGGGGGTGGCCAGAGCCCGGATCTGAAGCCGTCCCACACTAACCACATCTTGATGACACAGGGGACTGAGGAGCAAGGCAATAGTGGAGAAGGCACTAGACCTTGTGCTATGTCCATCCTCCCTCCCCTGGCCCACTCAGGCCCAAGGGGATGGGTGTTTTGAAGAGAGGGGTTCCTCCACCAGAGAGAGAAGATGCCCCCTGTGCCCAGGGCTTCAGATCCAAGCCCTCCCCTTCCTCTGTTTTTTGCTTTTTGTTTTCCCCTTTTTAGGGCCACACCTGCGTCATGTGGAAGTTCCCAGGCTAGGAGCTAAATCAGAGCTGCAGCTGCCAGCCTATGCCACAGCCACAGCAACACAGAATCCAATCCCCATCTGTGATCTACACCACAGCTCGCGGCACCGCTGAATCCTTAACCCACTGAGCAAGGCCAGGGATCAAACCCGCATCCTTATGGATACTAGTCGGGTTCTCTGAGCCACAATGGGAACTTCTCCCCTTCCCCTTTTGGGGACTATGGCTGGATCATTTGGGAGATGGGCAGTAGCAGTCTTCAGATCTGCTCTTTAAGGCCAGGAAAGGCATCAGCGAAGATCCAACTGCTGATACCCCTGCAACACACAACTGAAGGATGGGGGTGAGGGGAAGGACCCACGGGGTTGGGGGTGGGGGGTAGGCAACCCATCCCTGGGTCAGGAACTTACTGGGTGAGGTAGGGGATGCCATCCTGAGGGCTCCCGTATACCCGACAGTCCTGGTGCCGCCGGCTGAGGTCACGGTTCCCTCCACTGTGGTCCCTGTAGGATGGCAGAGAGGGACGGAGGGTTTGAGGGGCAACCATACTGGGCTTCCCGGCCTCCTTCTTCCCCAAGCAATTCCAGGCCTTTGAGCCCTGGGACTCGTGGCTTCGGGACTGAACGAAGCTGCCCAGACCTCTTTAGGCCTTTGTTCAACGCATCCCCCTGCCCAGAGTGTTTCAACAACTTGCCACCCCTCCCCTCATCATCGACCGATGCCCACTGATCGTCTGGACTCTCAGCTCCAGGATCATCAGCCTCTAATTCCTCCAAGTGGTTCTGATCTTACCCCACCTGGTGCCCCTGCCTGCACACCCCGTGCCAATGGCCACAGTTGTTATTGTTTATTATCATTGTACGCTTTCACGCAGGGCTATCTCTCCTCTTGGGCTAGAACCTCCTTGATGGAAGAGATCAGAGGTTTGCGCATGCCTGGTGCACATGCCTAGTAATGGAAGATAAATGCCTGCTCTGCCCTCCCTGGGAGCTTCGGGAGCTTGTTAAGTGGTGGGGTGGGAGACCCGCCCCTCCCCCTCTTCCAGTGACGCCATGAGGATGGTGCCCACCCACCCTGACTTCCTGAGCCCCAGCCCAGTCCTGGCAAGCCCCGCCAGGCAAGGGCTGGCCAGGGAAGAGGATCTGCATCCAGATCTCCCACTTCAGCCCCTTACCAGTGCTTGTGGGTGCAAAGAATGGCCACCAAGGTAACGCCCTCCTTCTCAATGGAAGCCTGGGAGAGAGAGGAGGTGGTGAGACTGAGGAGCGGGAGGCAGAGGGAGATGGGGTGTGGGTGCTGATCGGAGAGGAGAGCAGCGCGGGCAGAGATGAGGGAGAGTGGGGCGCTGGAGCCAGAGGATGAGAAGCGGGTGGGGAGGCGAGGGCTGGGGAAAGAGGGGCAGCCGAGCCCGGGCTGGGCACTTGGGAGAGGGAGACTCAGGGAGGGGGTAGACTCACAGACACACAGACAGACACACATGGAGATAAGAAATGGGAGGGAGGAGTTCCCGTCATGGTGCAGTGGAAACGAATCCGACTAGGAACCACGAGGATGCAGGTTCGATCCCTGGCCTCGCTCAGTGGGTTAAGGATCCGGCGCTGCCGTGAGCTGTGGTGTAGATCATAGACGTGGCTTGGATCTGGCGTGGATGTGGCTGTGGCATAGGCTGGTAGCTGTAGTTCCGAATTGAACTCTAGCCTGGGAACTTCCGTATGCCTCAGGTGCGGCCTTAAAAAAGCAAGCAAAAAGAAAAAAAAAGAAAGAAAGAAAGAAAATAAATGGGAGGGAGTGATGGGGAGACCCAGACTTGATAGATAGAGATAAGGAGGGAAGAGTGAGGCTCCGGAAGGGGGCCAGAGAGTGAGAGGCAGAAGGAAACTCTTTGGATCCCCAGCCCTGAGTCAGCACTGCTTTCCCTCTGGCTCTGATTCCCTCATTGCTGCCCAACCCGACACCCGGCCCGAGCCCTGGCCCGAGCCCTCCCGAATGCCAAGTGCCGTCTCTGTGAGTCTCTGTGTGGGATGCACATGGAGGGGGCTCCTCCCACTGGCTGAGGGCAGGGCAGCCTCTCTCTCCAGCAAGGAGCAGCTGCCAGGCCCCGAGGTGACTCCGCGTCCCCTGCCCCCATCCTCCCCTCACCTGGACGGCCTGAGGGTCTGAAGGGTCCACAGCCACAGCCAGTCGGGCCTGGGTGTCGATGATGAGGTAGCTGTAGTTGTCCGAGAGGACGGGGATGGGAAGCACCTTCACTCCTGGGGAACAGAGATGGGCTGTGGGCAGGTTGATGGGGTATGGAGCCCGGCACTCAGGAGCATGAGAAGCAGAGTAGACAGGGAGGGTGGGTGGGCGCGGCCAGGGGCGATGCTGGCACAGGGCAGCCAGAGCTCACCATTGAAGAGGCGGGGCTGGGTTCTGGAGTGGCCTTTGGGGTAGCGATTCCGAGCCCTTCGCAGCTGCTGGCGGTAGAAGAGGTACCCGAGCCAGGTGCGGGTGTACAGGCTGTACCTGCGGGGCGGGATGTGTGTGCTCAGCCCTGCCCCCAAGCCTGGGCCCTCTGTGATGCCCAGGCCCCACGTCTCCACTCCCTGGGTCACCTGCTGAGTCACCGCAATTCCACCATCACTTATCCTGTGCCCACTATTTGCCCTGCTCAGCACTCAGGACAAGGTGGAAGATGAGACAGACCACCCCCCCTCCCCAAATTCACGGCTCACCAGGGAAGATGGGAACTGAGGCATTCACAGAAGAGACCCAAGGGGGAGGGGTTTCTTCCGTTTAGGGAGTCGTGGGAGTTAGGAAGCTGAAGTGAGGTGGGAACAGTATTTCAGGAGGAGCAGTGGTGCATCATAGTCATAGGCAGAAGTTGTGGGGGCCCAGATTCCACAGCCCCATCCCAGCGTTTGAGACTCCGCTGGTCTGAGGCAAAGCCCGGGAATTTGCAATTCTAACGAGCTCCAGGCGATGCCCCATGCCTGATGCCCGTGCTGCTGGCCCAGGAACCTTAACTCTGAGAACCACTGGGGCAGAGAAAACAACAGGCCAAGGCTCAGAGGCAGCAGACAGCAGGGTTTGTTTGGAAATAGTAGAAAGTTCTGTTTGGCTGTTTAGTGGAGGAAGCAGCAGAGGTGAAGCTGGGTGGGCAGAACGCACTCCCTCCCTCCCTCCACCTGTCACTATTCCAGGCCATCCGAGGCTACACAGTGAAAGCGGACACAAGGAACAGAGGGGACTTGCAAGTGACAGAGTCCTCCAAATACAGGATGCCAGCAAGCAGGGCTGGCTTCACAGGGGAGCGACCTGGCAGTCACAGGCGACCTTGGCCTGATGCTCTGCTGTCACCATTTTGAACTTCTTAATGACTTTTCTTTTTGAATTTGTGTCTTGTGAGTGAAGTCTGATGGGATGTGCACTAAGCGGAAGTGGTCCACACAACACGTGACTGCTCCATCCTCTGCTGCCCTTGACCCCGACACACTGCATTTGCAATGGCCATGAGAATGGAATTCTGGTGGAACCGTTATATGTGGGAATTCAAGGCTCACAGTGAGCATACATCTATGACTGAGGAAGGGGGTGGGAAGAACAGACACAGACTGTCCCAAGAGGCCACTCTGTGGGTTCAAATCGGACTTTGCTTCAAATGCATTAAGAAGGCAATGGTGTTCTAAGAAACAAATGACCAAGGAATGCCACCTCGTCCTTTCTTATCATGCTACGTCCCTGTATGATCCCACCTTTGAGGCTGCAAATGAAGCTCCTACAGAAAGAAAAAGAAGCAACTGATCTGTCCTTTTCCTTCCAACTTTCCTCGCTCATCAGTAAGCTGAAGGCAGAGAGAGTTGGCGGAATGTGCATGTATCAAGAAGAGAAATAAAAACAGCTGAGTTAGTTCTGTGCCGTATTTCCACTGTTCTGGTAAGAACATAGCACATATCTGTGTACAAGCTAGGAAATGTGAATTCTGGAGTTTAAGTATTCTGCATATGAGTTAAATGTTCTTTTTTTTTTTTTTTTTTTGCTTTTTAGGGCCGTTCTTGTGGCATATGGAAGTTCCCTAGCTAGGGGTTGAATTGGAGCTATAGCTGCCGGCTACGCCACAGCCACAGCAACGCCAGATCTGAGCCAAGTCTGCAACCCATGCCACAGCTCACGGCAACACCGAATCTTTAACCCACTGAGCTCACGGCAACACCGAATCTTTAACCCACTGAGCTCACGGCAACACCGAATCTTTAACCCACTGAGCAAGGACAGGGATCAAACTTGTTCTCAAGAATACTAGTCGGATTCATTTTCGCTGAGCCAAAATGGGAACTCCAAGTTAAATGTTCCTGTATTTGCATTAAAAACTGGCATTGCAGAGTTCCTGCTGGGGCATAGTAGGTTAATGATTCAGCTTATCTCTTTGGAGGTGCCGGTTAGATCTCCAGCCCCAGCCCAGCGCAGTGGCTTAAGGACGGGCATCACTGCAGCTGTGGCAAATGTTGCGGCTCCAGCTCAGATACAGTCCCTGGCCCAGGAACTTCCATATGCTTTGGGGGCAGCCAAAAAAAGAAAGCCAACAAACTGACATTGCATGGTATATAATGAGTGGCATCATTCTCACTAATAACTTATTTATTTTTAATTTTTAATTTTTTTTGTCTTTTTGCCTTTTCCAGGGCCGCTTCCTGTGGCATATGGAGGTTACCAGGCTAGGGGTTGAATAGGAGCTGTAGCCACCAGCCTACGCCAGAGCCACAGCAACTTGGGATCCAAGCCACATCTGCGACCACACAGCTCACGGCAACGCCGGATCCTTAACCCACTGCATGCTACTAATTTAGATTTTCATTTTTCTCTGCCCAGAGTGACATTAAGTAGAAATTAAAAACATCACGGCAAGTCGAGAGAGAGGCTGGAGAAGAGAGGAAGGGTTTTATATTTTAGCACCTTACATGGCATCTCTTTCTTGCTTTCTGAGCGAGAGATTCCAAATTCCATTTTATGCTGCGCCCTGAGAAGTACGGCAGGAGCTGTCTCAGGCCTTGTACTCTCAGGAGGGCGATTGAGGCTGGGAGGAGCTGGGTCAGTCGGTGCCTAGTGTTATACCGCAAGGCAGCTGGAAAAGGGGGTGGGATTCTGGCTGATTAAGTCTGAGACAGAAAAGTCCAGGTGAGGGTGTGAAAGAAGGGCCCTAAATCCCTATGAGGGTTTGCTGTGTCCGTGGGGGGGGGGGGGGGAGGGGAGGGGCAGATGCTCTTCAGGCCCCTTGAGATTGATTTGTCTGCAAACAACTTCATCAAAACTAGGCACGTTTCAGAGTTCCCACCATGGTGCAGCGGAAAGGAATCCAACTAGGAACCATGAGGTTGTGGGTTCGATCCCTGGCCTCGCTCAGTGGGTTAACGATCTGGCATTGCCATGAGCTGTGGTATAGGTTGTACACGCAGCTCAGATGCTACATTGCTGTGGCTGGGGTGTAGGCCGGCAGCTGTAGCTCCGATTTGACTCCTAGCCTGGGAATCTCCATATGCCACTGTGGGTGTGGCCCTAAGAAGCAAAACAAACAAACAAAAAACCAAACTAGGCACGTTTCCATGACAGTTTGGCAGAAACACTTTAGCTAAAGGTGAACCATTTTGGTCCCTGATCTGCATGCCCACGTCCTCGTGGCAGTTGGGAATCTGGGCACATTCTGCCATCCTTTGTCTTTTTGCTTGTTTTTCACAGGCCCTCTTTTTCTTTTATTTTTATTATTATTATAACTATTATTATTTTGTCTTTTTAGGGCCTCACCCAAAGCATATGGAAGTTCCTACGCCAGGGGTCAAATCTGAGCTGCAGCTGCCCACCTAAACCACAGCCACAGCAAGCCAGATCCGAGCCACACCCATCTGTGACATACACTGCAGCTCATGGCAACACCGGATCCTTTAATCCACTGAGCTAGGCAAGGCCAGGGATCAAATCCATATCCTAATGGATACTAGTCAGATTCTTAATCAGCTGAGCCACAACAGGAACTCCTGTTTTTATTTATCATCGTCATTGTCATTATTATTTAGAGCTGTTCCTGTGGCATATGAAAGCTCCCAGGCTAGAGGTTGTGAATTGGAGCTGCTGCTGCCGGCCTGGTCACAGCAATGTAGGATCCCAGCTGCCTGCACCACAGCTCAGAGCAACACCGGATCCTTAACCCACTGAGCAAGGCCAGAGATGGAACCTTCATCCTCATGGATGCTAGTCGGCTTTGTAAACCACTGAACCACAATGGGAACCTCTATTTTATTTTTAAGTCCATTTCGGCCACTTCGTGCTTTCACTCCTCCCACAATGTTCACTGGGGCCTTGAGGTTAGTCCACTCTGGGCACACAATGCGTAGGCAGAGTGCCTGCCCTCTTATATTCTAGGGGGACAGAAAGGACAGTAAACTTACTGGCAAGTGAAGATGGCAAAATAAACAGGGCAAAAGGACAGGGAAGGAGAACAGGAGCTGCTATTCTAGATCTGGTAGTCACCGAAGGCCTCTGAGGAAGTGACATTTCCAAGAAGTAAGGGGACAGGGCGAGTGAAAATCCGGGAAGGATCAAGATTGGGCGAAACCAAGAGAGAGAGATATAACCTCCCCCGCCCAGAGGGAGGGTGAGAACTGATGGGAACTGCTGATCCTCTCCTTTCTCCCTGTCTGACTGTTGGAATAACAAAGATTTGGCACAACAGGGAGTTCCCATCAGTCGTGGCTCTGTGGTAAGCGGTAATGAATCCGAATCCAAATCCGACTCGTATCCATGAGGATGCAGGTTCAATCCCTGGCCTCGCTCAGCGGGTTAAGGATCCGGCATTGCCGTGAGCTGTGGTGTAGGTTGTAGATGCAGCTTGCAGCTCGCCAGCATTGCTCTGGCTGCGGGGTAGGTGGGCAGCTACAGGTCTAATTCGACCCCTAGCCTGGGAACCTCCATATGCTGCGGGTTTGGCCCTCAAAAAAAAAAAAAAAAAAGATTTGGCACAACAGAGATGCCGTTGAAACAACCTAAATATCCTGGATTGGATTCTAGACCAGAAAAAGAACATTAGGGGATGATTGGCAAAATTTCCATAAAGCCTGGAGCATAGTTCATCATTCGCATGGACCTTAATTTCTTTGTTTCGATAAGTGTACTATGGTTATGAAAGATGTTATTAACATTTGGAGGAGCTGGGTGAGGGGCGCATGGAAATTTTTGTACAAACTGTGCAAGTCTGAAATGCTTTCAAAAAGAAAAACTTTTAAGTGATAAATAGGAGTTCCTGTCATGGCTCAGCGGAAGTGAATCTGATTAGTATCCATGAGGACACAGGTTTGATCCCGGGCCTCACTCAGTGGGTTAAGGATCCGATGTTGCCGTGAGCTGTGGCATAGGCTGGCAGCTGCAACTCTGATTCCACCCCTGGCCTGGGAACCTCCATGTGACATGGGTGCAGCCCCCAAAAGACAAAAGATAAATAAATAAATAAAATAAAAACAGTAAATAAGTAAATAAAATCGCCCTTTCCTCTGTGCCCTGACACACCTTGCTTCCACACCCAGAGTCCTATTCCTGATTTTTTTCTCTTCCTAGGGAGGCTTATGGAAAGTGCAAGCGCTCTGGTATCAGCAAGTTCTGGATTCCAGTTTTGCTTTCTTTTTTTCTTTTTTGCCTGCCCCGAGGCACATGGCATTCCCCGGCCAGGGATTAGATCTGAGCTGTAGTTGCCACCTAATCCTCAGCTGCAGTGACACTGGATCCTTAACCCACTGTGCTGACCCAAGGATCGAACCCATGTCCCAGAGCTTCCAAGACACCGCCAATCCCATTGCGTCACAGTAGAAATTCCTGGGTTCCAATCTTGGCTCATTCTTGCTCTGAGACCTCGGGCATGTCAACGGTCTCAGGTCAGGCTCCTTATCTATAAAATGGTGATGCCACGACTGACCCCTGCAGGGCTGTGTGAAGATTAAGTGACTTAAATGACAAATTCTCCAGAGCCTGATGGGTGGAAGGTGTTTAGCAACTGCTGTTTCCTTCCCAAATCCAGCCGAGCACCCCTCACAGCTGCAAGAACATAGCTGTCCACATGTGGGAGGCTCCGGCAAATGTTCCCTGACTTCCCAACAGGTCAACATGCATGAGGGCAGGGACTCTGCACTAAGAAGCTGCAGGAAACAAGGCTCTGCTCTTTCATTACCTCTACCCAGCCAATATATATATTTTTCTTTTCTGCTTTTTAGGGCTGCACCTGCAGCATATGGAGGTTCCCAGGCTAGGAGTTGAATCAGAGCTGCAGCTGCCAGCCTACACCACAGCCACGGCAACGCGGGATCTGAGCCACGTCTCCAAACTACGCTGCAGCCCATGGCAACTCTGGATCCTTAACCCACTGAGCGAGGCCAGGGATCAAACCTGCCTATTCCTGGCTACTAGCCGGGTTCGTTACTGCTGAGTCACAACAGGAACTCCTACCCAGACAGTATTTACTGCATGTGCTGGACAGGGCACAAGGCAGATGGCTCCCTGCCAGCCTCGTGAGAGGAGCGGCCAACAGACACCAAACCGGAAAACAAAACAATCAACAAGTGAGCAGTTAATTTAACGATCGTGGGAAGGGAAGATGTCTTACTGCAGAAGGGCTCAGGGAGGCCCACTCTCCGAGGGCGAGGGCGGTGCTCAGGCTGGGAGCAGACAGGTGGGGGAGCCAGCAGCACAGATTACCTACACAGGCAGGGGCAGAGCACCGACGCCCCCGAGCAGGCATGAGTTCTAGAAGTTACCAGCAGGCCTCAAAGTCTCCAGGCTGGGACAGAGGGGGTGGAAAGTGCCAGAGAAAGAAGGGGTCAGCAAGGCGATCAGGGGGGCCGGGGGGGGGGGTGGAAAAAAAAAAAATGCTGGCAGGTTTTAAAGTGGGGAAGCATATGCTCAGACTTCCCTTTTTCAGAGCTCGCTCAGCTGCTGTGCAGAAGGTACCGAGAAAGGGAGCGGAGTGGAGGTTGGCAGAGGGAACCCAGTCACTCGCTGGGGGAAGTGATGAGGGCCTGGGTTAGAGGGGTGTTGGAGATGGAGAAAGGCGAGGTGGCTGCCAGACCCGAGACCTGTGCTGGCGGGGGTGACCCTTGTGGGCCTGAGGTCTGGATCACTGTGCAGAGCAAGGGGGTGGGGCCTGAGGACCTAGTGACACCGAGCCACTCTCCCCAGGCCTGGTCCTTTCCTGATAATGACTTCATGACTCTCTCAAGTCCCTGGGCTCCAACTCCTCCTCCATCTGGTGGTTGGCCATGTCACAATCACGGGTCCCTAACTGTGCTTGTCAGCTCTTCCTCCTACTGCCTCTCTTTCTGGGAAAAGCCCTGTAAGCCTCCTAGTTACACAACTCACATGCCTTTAATCCATTGCCTGGCACATGCAGCCCAAAGAGAATTCCTCTCAATTTCTCTTTCTAAACACCCTCCCCCCAACATGGGCTCACCCGTGGGAACAGGCCCCTGAAGCTCTTAACTAGGCCTTTAGGAAAACTTCTTTTATCCAGCTCTCTGCCTCTGAACCAAACTGCAAACCATGGGCAAACATTTCAGTTCCTAAAGCACTGCCTTTGTGTCCTGCTCTTGCTCAAATGCCTTCAAGTGGCTCCTCACTGCTGATGGGACTTGTCCAACCCCCAGTCGGGCAAGTCTCTGCCCCTCCCCCATGAAAACCCCGTGTCCCAAGGGTGAATAAACAGACCCCTCTAAATATCTGTCAATAGCACTATGGGTAAATAAGCAGTGACATATTCAGACCACGGAAAACCACACAGCCAGGAAAGCAAATGATCTAGAACGCCAGCTCTCAGCCTGCACCAAGTTCAAACACATAATGTACCACAGAGAAAGCAGCCTGACAGTAGTATTTATTTAAAATGCCAAAGCAGGAGTTCCTGGCGGAACTCCTGCAGTGTCAGAACGCAGGTTTGGTGCCTGGCCCAGCACAGTGGGTTAAGGATTTGCCGTTGCCACAGCTTTGACGTAGGTTGAAACTGTGGCTCGGATCTCATTCCTGCTCCAGAGAACTCCATATACCATGGGGTGGCCAAAAAAAGAAAAAAAGAAAGAAAAAAAAAGCCAAAGCACACAAAGCCATCATTTGCATTGTTTAGGGAGACAGATGTATGTAGTGAAAGAATCCAGGCAGCTAAAGGCAGGGTCAACATGCATATCAGCCGGCTTTCCTCAGGGGCAGGGAGGAGGTGGGCTGGGGAGACGGTCGCTGGGCTTTACAGGGTCTGTAATATTTTCTTTCTTTCCTTTATTTTTTAGGGCCACACCCTCTTCATATGGAGGTTCCCAGGCTAGGGGTCAAATTGGAGCTGTAGCTGCCAGCCTACACCACAGCCATGGCAACTCAGGATCCGAGCCGCGTCTGTGACCTACACCACAGCTCACAGCATCACCGGATCCTTCACCCACTGAGCGAGGCCAGGATCGAACCCACATCCTCATGGAAGCTAGTCCGGTTTGTTACCGCTGAGCCATGATGGGAACTCCATTATTTTCTCTCTAAACTGGGAGGTGAGGGGAATGTCATAGCAGCTATCTTCTTTTGAATGCCTGAAATAACTCATTAAAATTTCAGAACTACCGTCCTGCCTGGCTCCTACAGGTCTCAGACTGAAATACCCCCCAGGCCTTTCTTCTTATTGGAATCCTAAGCATCCTCCAGGGCTTAGGATTCAAATCTGGCTCCTGATTATCTTGGCAGAAGGCTGCCTTCCCCTGCTCCACTGGGAGCACTCAGCCGGTCCCCACGCCTCCAGGAGGGACTGAGCCCTTCAGTGGCTGGGCCTTATCAACCCTACCTGTCCCCTTAATCAGCGCCACGAAGCCGGCAGACGGTCACCAGCCTGCTCCTTGGGGCTCTTCTGCCCCCAGCACCAGCCCAGCACAGAAGTGGCACGAGGAAAGGCCAAGCATACAGGTATGAAAGTGACAGGGCACAGACTGTCCACTCTGCTGCCCCACCCATGTGACCCCACGCCAGGCTGGCAGACCCAGTGGGAGCATCTGGGGCCCAAATTACAGCCACCCTGCCCCTGCTCTCCCCTCCCCACCTCACCCGCCTGCTTTCAAGTCCTGCTCCTCTCCTGGCTGCACCCACACACGTGGCAGAGCAGGGTGCTCTGCTAAGCAGATCACCTAGACCCAAGGGCACGGGTGGGGCTATGTCACTGGGGCACAAAATCCCAACTTCCCCCGCCCCGGGATCTGGACTCAGGGCTCCCCAGATGGAGGAAATTGGGGGAGCACCAGACAGGGGGCTGAAGACAGATCCATAGTCCTAGCTCTGCCCACACAGGTTAGAGCATCGCTCGGGAGCTCACGGGCCTTGTCTTTAATAATAATGACCTTTCCCACGGCTTTCCTAGGGCCCACCTGCAAACTAAGTGCCTCCCTCAGTAGTCTCCTATGATCCTCTAAGCAATAGGCAGGGACAATGACAATGACAATGAAGCCGAGAGAAGTGGGAAGGGATTTGCTCAGGATCTCGGAGCAGTGAGTGGTCAGGCAGAGAATCACCCCCAGCAGCCTGACCCTGGAATCCACACTCTTAATGGATAAAATCCTCCCTAAGCCCCAAATAAGGGGGTGGGATGAGCTGAGGAGGGCTGAACTACTTGGGGACAGTCCCAACTCCTTTGAGGGCCTTTGCTGGGAGAACTGATGTGTCAGGGTGGTTACAGTGTCCCAGATACACAGCCCAGTGTCTGGCCTCTGGGACCTCCTGGAGCACTATACTAGTTTTAGTCCCTTTGAGACACAGACCCCTTTGAGAATCTGGTGAATGCTGTGAATTCTCTCTTTGACATTCATGACGTTTTGCCGAGGACCCCAGAGGGCCAGAGACCCCCGGGGCTGTCAGGAGAAGATGCCCTCAACAGGAGAATCCTGAAGACCCCTTTCAATCTAGGCTCTGAGAGTCTCCATCCTGGACTCATGACCGAGTGGATGGTTCCATGGGGAGCATCGCGAGTCAGATGAAGAAGAGAATTTAAGATAAAAGATGGGAAAATGCAAAAGTGCATGTGTCCCGGGGAAGAACCTTGGCCCTTCTGTCTTCTAGCCTCCCATGTCACTGGGATGTCGCCAGCCCTGGTAATGGGGCCTCCACAGCTTCCTTTCTTCTGTTGCCCCAGGCCAGAAGCAGGAACTCACTCGCCAAGCCTCAGTTTCCCTCTATAAGACCGAGTTCCTTCTCTCTGAAAGAACCACTTAGCCCCGAAAGTTCATGTGACTTACAAAATGACATTGACCCTTCAGGGCTAATGTGGGATTCAAACTTCCTGCCACAGGGTTCCCAGGCAGGGTGAGAATGTACCAGAATGCCTCCGAATGACCTGGGGGTGTGGGGAAACGCAATGATTTTGACCTTGTCCTCTTTGGCTTACCCCCTCTCCCGGATTCTGATTCAGCAGTTCTGGGGCCCGGAACTACCCACTGTCACCTCACCAAAAAGAAAAGAGTTTCCTGATTGGCCCTCTGGGACCCAGGTGGGAGACAGAAAAACCGATCTGCAGGGCGGGGCTGGGGTGGGGGCAGCTGGCCTGGGGCAGCCTTGAAGGTGCCTGCTGGTCCCTCCCTATGGGGTCTGTGACACAGAGCACCCGCCACCCCAAAGGCATGCCTTTCACTCCTCGCCTCACTGAACCCGTGTGTGGCTTCTCTGGCATCTGAGTCTAAACCTCCAGCCCCATGGGAGGCCCCATGGGACAGCTGGGGACAGTGAGACACATGCCTCCCCCACCCCCTCCTCTTGGCACGAGGTAGTGAACACACAATGAAGCTCTTCTTCTCCCCCTCCTCCCCCGGGCAGTCTCACCAACATTGGTGGCCCTGAGAGAGGCCTGAGGGCTGGCTGTCCCAGCTAGGCCCTGACCCCAGACTCTACCCACTGGACAGCAAGCCCAGGCTGGGAGGCCTCTGGTCAGGGGGGGTGTTTTTGGCTTCTCCTCTCATGCCCCCCGGGACTCAGCTTGGCCAGGCTTTGCATCTGACCAGCAACAGGTAATCTGTATAAAACCAAACCGGACATGGCTGTCTGAGGGCCCAGGGCCCTGGATGGCCAGCGGGACACAGAGTCCTTCTGGAATGGGGCCTGCTCTGAGGCCTTTCAGGAACAAACTGAGCTGCTTCATGTTTTGCACTGTCTCAAAACTGAGGAAACTAAAGAGGATAATGAGACAGCGAACAAGGCCGTAGAGGGTGAGAGTTTCCTGAAGCTGCCAGCAGGCCTGGGGGTAGGGGACAACTTCCCCATGCCCAGGAGAGGGGCAGTGCCTGCACCAGGGCGCAACGTAGGCCTGACTGGGAGACCAGGGGCCTGTCTCCATACCTAGCCGCATGGGTGTGGTCCTCTGTGCCCTTCACCCATCTTCCCAGAGGGAGGAGTTGCCGCTGGGGTCTCTCCGGGACGACCAGAGGCACAGTCATGGCTGGCGGCATCTTTGCCCCGTCTCAGTCCTGGGCAGGAGGCCTGGACTATTTCAATCGCCTTGCCTGAAATCCCACACCACCTGCCCAGTCGAGGCCCCTGGGTTTTTTTTGGTTTTAGTTTGGGTCTGTTTCTTCTGGCTCCCCCACTCTGCTCTCACTCACCCCCATCCCAAGGGGTCCTGGGGATCCTCATGGATCCTAGTTGGGCCCTCTGGATTTAGTCCTATTCCCTGGGTGAGGTCTGTGGGACTCCAGTGGGGGGGACCACACCTGTGAACACCTAATGCAGGAACCAACCAAGAATACGCAATGAGGAGTTCCCTTTGTGGCACAGCGGAAACAAATCCCGCTAGGAACCATGAGGTTGTGGGTTCCATCCCTGGCCTCGCTCAGTGGGTTAAGGATCTGGCATTGCTGTGAGCTGTGGTGCAGGTCACAGATGAGGCTCAGATCCCGAATTGCAGTGGCTGGGGTATAGGCCAGCAGCGGTAGCGCTGATTCGACCCCTAGGTTGGGAACCTCCATATGCAGTGAGTGCAGCCCTAAAAGGCAAAAAAAAAGAATATGCAATGAAAGCTCTAGGTCACTATAGCCCCAGGTCACCCTGGAGGCAGAGATGAACTTTGACTGGGGAGGCTGGGCAAGCTTCGAGGAGGATGGCACTTGAGCCAAGCTTTTTATTCATTCATTTAACGAGGGCCAGTTCTGTGCCAGGCACCGTTTTGGAAGCTGGGATACAGGAGTGAAAGAAGTTTCTTCCTTCATGTGGCTCATATTTTGGCTGGGGGAAAAGACCCAAAACTAACAGACAAGGTGACATACAGGATGTCATCTGGTGACAGGTACTGTGGAGAGTAATAGAGCAGGGTAGGATAACGGAGTGCAAGGTAGGGGCCTTGCTGTTTTTACATAAAGTGTAGGGAAGGCCTCCCATAAGGCGAAATCCTCCCCCCCTCCTTTTTTTTTTTGCTGTTCAGGGTGGCACTTGGGGCACATGGAGGTTCCCAGGCTAGGGGTCAAAGTGGAGCTACAGCTGCCGGCCTACACCACAGCCACAGCAACGGGGGATCTGAGCGTCATCTGAGACCTACACCACAGCTCAAGGCAACGCCAGATCCTTAACCCACTGAGCGAGGCCAGGGATCAAACCCACAACCTCATGGTTGCTAGTCAGACTCATTTCCACTGCGCCAGGACAGGAACTCTGAGAGGTGACACATTTCTGACTTAAATCTTAACAGTTGCATTCTGGTTGCTGTGCTGAGAGTAGCTGGGGGCACCAAGGCCAAAGGGAGCTATCACTTTGTGGGGAGTGGTCAGGTGAAAGGTGACCATGGGTTGGCCCAGGATTGTAGCCGTTGAGGTGGAGGAAGCGCTCAGATTTTGGATGTATCTTGAAGAGGAGCTCTGACGCAACTACATTGAAGATACATTTAAGGTAGGGAGGTAGGAAGGTCTAGCAGACGCGAGACAAGGGTAGAGCAAGAGCAGAGGGCCTGGGGAAGATGGGACCGCCAGGTCTGGAGGGGGTGTGTGGGGGGGCAAGGCCTGCCAGGGGATAGGGGCACCTACTGGGAGCCAGGCAGCCGCGGGCTGCTGTGGATGCTGGTGCTGCAGCTTTCCAAGGTCCTAAGGCCTGCAAAAAGGAAAAGGACCCTCCCTGCCCCTCTCCTGTTGTGCTGTGCACAGCCCAGCCCACTGCCTCTCTGTGGCCTTTATTCTGCCATGAGCAGGTGGGTCATTCACTCGAGGGCCCTCAGCTCAGGACTCTTGCCACCCTTTGAAATCAAGCCAGCGGTCCTCACTGACCCTGGAGAAGGGGTTTCCTCTTGCAGTAGAGCAACCAAGGTGTTTGTTTTTGCTTTTTAGGGCCATACCCGCGGCATATGTAGGTTCCCAGGCTATAAGTTGAATAGGAGCTACAGCTGCTGGCCTATACCACATCCGCAGCAACACGGGATCCAAGCTGCATCTGCGACCTACACCACAGCTCACTGCAACACCAGATCCCTAACCCACTGAGCTAGACCAGGGATGGAACCCACAACCTCATGGTTCCTAGTCCGATTGGTTTCCACTGCGCCACGACAGGAACTCCCAAGCAAGGTTTGCCCTGGGATAATTGGTTTTACTTGGGTCGGGAGGTTCCAGAAAGATCCTCTGTGCCTAGGAATGAAGAGGGGGCTTGTCCAGAAGGGTGGGAGGGTTTGTCAGTGAGGACTGTCCATCCACAGAGGCTGGCTGCCATCCACCTTCTCAGCTCTGCAAGACAATCCTGCACCGCAGGCATGCACACACACGTGTGCACACACATGCAGGAGCCAGCCTAGTTCCCCATACACCCCTCCTCCCACTCTGCAAGCAGAGGCTCTGCTCAGGGCCCTGTTTCTGCTCAACCTCCCCAACTACCGCTGAGAAGGCAAAGGGGCAAAAGGGAAACCGAGGCATGAGGCTGGGGGCACATGATCTTGGTCTCCTCGGGCACCCCCCGTCACTCATGGGGAACCTGTTACACCCTGTCTCCAGCCAGTTAGGGTCCCTGCTCATCTGCTCGTCTCCTCCACTCCTTGAGAACAGCCACCAGACTCTGCTCATATTACTGTTGCCACAATCCTGACCCAGGGCAGATAGGGGTTCACCGAATGAATGAAGGGATGTGGGATTTCCTGCTGGGTGAGTGGGCAGGATAGGCTTGGAAGACAGGAGTAGAAATATGTAAGAAAGCTCCAGAAGGAGCCATGGCCCAGAGCCAGGTACCCTCTCTCCTCCCCATGCCCCACACTACAGAATGAGCAATGGCTGACATTTCTTGAGCACTTACTGCAAGCCAGGCCCCGTGTACCTATATGCACAATTTCACTGGACCCACACAGAAGCCCTGTGATGTAGGCACTATCACCATGCCCATTCTACAGGTGCAAACAATTGAGGCCCAGAGAGGCTGAGTTATTTTTTCAAGGTCACATGGCTACCAAGCAACAAAGCTAGATTTGTCTGGAGTTCCTGTTGTGGCTCAGCAGTAACGAACCCAACTAGTATCCATGAGGATGCAGGTTTGATCCCTGGCCTCGCTCAGTGGGTTAAGGATCGGGCATTGCCACGAGCTGTGGTGTAGGTCACAAATGCAGCTCAGATCTGGCATTGTTGTGGCTGTGGCATAGGTTGGCACCTGCAAATCTGATTCAACCCCTGGCCTGGGAACTTCCATATGCCACAATTGTGGCCTTAAAAAAAAAAAAAAACCCAAACCCCAGATTTGTCTGATCCCACATTTTATGTGCTTAACTATTACACACACGGCCTCCCAAGCCCTGCAGAGTCCCAAATGTGTGTGTGTCTACCTCCGATGAGCCCAGCTCAAGACTCCATCGTGCCCAGTTAGCGTCATCCGAGACAGTGGTGCTTATGTTTGAAAAAAGAAAGCCCTCTCGAACATTGTCAAACACCAGCGATTACTGTTATTAGCGGTAACATCAACAAACACTGCTCTCCCAGCCACTGCATCCTCTCTCCATTGTCCGCTTTCCAGTCCTCATAGAATCCGCTACTGTGGTCCTCACAGCCGTGTCTAGGGTGGAGGGTGCCCAGGCACGCAGTCCCTCCCTGTCATGCCCTGCCCTATCCCGTCCCCCTCCCTCTCCATCCTTCCTGTAGGCACCCTTACAGCAGCAACACCTGCCCATTTCCCGAAGACTGTTTCCTTTAACACCCCCACTTCCCCCTCTTTCTCTCCCCTCCACCCCGCCAAGTCCCTCCCTGCAGCCAGCCGCCTCTCCCCAAGGGACTGGACCGATTGTTTCCCACACCCTGGAGGGGCAGGATCTGGGATTCTGCCAGGCACGCCCTTCTGCTCTGCAGATTTAGGGGGTTGATTCCAAAGCAACCTTGAAATCCAGCCACAGGAAAGCCTACAGGAATACTGAATTCCAAAGACTATTCTCTGAGAATTCCAAGTTTGAGCATTAGGGAACACTCAGATCCCAAGTTCTAGGAATACCCAAACCCTGTGGGTTCTGAGGTGGCATTCTTGGGACTTTTGATCTCAGGACTTCTGATTCCAGTCCCTTTTGGAAACTTCTATTTTTCTTTTTTCTTTTCTTCTTCTTCTTTTTTTTGGTCTTTTTTTGCCTTTTCTAGGGCCGCTCCCGCAGCACATGGATGTTCCCAGGCTAGGGGTCTAATCGGAGCTGTAGCCGCCAGCCTACACCACAGCAACTCGGGATACTGAGCAAGGCCAGGGATCGAACCCGCAATCTCATGGCTCCTAGTTGGAGTCGCTAACCACTGAGCCACGACGGAAACTCCAGAAACTTCTATTTTCCACTTCCCCAGGTCATTTGTATGACTTCATTATTACCAATGTGGAAAGTTAGAAGGAGATTTTTGAAATTCCTCCCCAAATAGAGCTATAAAATTCCCAGAAATTTTGCGAAGAGAAACTTTAAAAAAAAAATTTCAAAGGTGAAGATATTCAAACGTGTTAATCTCATTATTTTAATGCTATTGGCAGATCACTGGTGACTTAGAGCATTATCGAGCATGCGACTGATGTTTGGAGCTATTAGAGATGTGAATGCCCCCAAAGGCATGTAAGACACCCCCCCCCCCCCCCGCCTTTCCAGTTTTATCCTCCACTGGGCCCTTATATCTCTATTTCTTAGAGGGAGGGTGAGTAGTATCCTAGGTGTGAAGCTTCTGGGAAATCTGGGGTGGTGGGGAGGGAGGAGGGGCGAGCTGTATAATATCTTCTCTGAAACTCAGGAAATTCCCAGCTTAGGTCGTCCCACAAACCTGGCCTGCAGCCAGGGCTCCCAGTTTCAAGCCCAGAATCACTGTCCTTAAACTGGGGCTTGAAGTCCTGGCCCCTGGCCCTGCTGGTTAGCAAGAAGAGGCTAGAGGCCATAGGGAGACTTCTTGTGGCTCCCTCCCTGCCTCTTCGTGTCTCCGTCGTCGCAGAAGGGACCTAGTTACCACCTTGGCCTGGCTCAAGGAGCAGGAAAAGTAGGGGGAGAGGAGGAGTGAGGATTGGGGTGGGGGTGGGGTGGGGGTGGTCATAAAGGAGAAAGTCATTGGAGGTCAGTGAACCATCAACCAGTCAGGCTGAGGAACTGGGCTCGGATTTCACAGCCTGGGGCTTCTGACACTGGCCGGGTTCGCGGGGGTCGGGGGCGGCGGGGGGGGGGGCTCTGAAGAAAGGGGCAGACGGATGGACAGAGTTGGGAAAGGAGAGCTTACATGGAGCGGTGGGGAGCTGAGAGATGGGGAGAGGGACAGGACACACGGAAGGAGTTGGTGGTTTCAAGTGACACAGACGATCTGAGACATTCCTTCGCTCTCTCCCGCACCTGTCCACCGGAGGAAATTAGAGGGTGGGGGAGCCAGGGCTCCTGCACCTGCTCTCTTTTTTCAGCTTCCTTGTCTCCAGCCCCTCATCGGGCTCTTTTCTCCCGTGGTCGTCTCAACGCCCCCTTTCCCTGGCTGCCCTGGCGTGCCCCTGCAAACCTCCTTCCTCAGCCCAACCCAATTTTCCACCCGCCAACTTCTTCTCTGTCTCAGCACCCCCATATCAGTGGCTTCTCCAGCCCGTCTCTCCGATCACTCTTCCCTGACCCTCGATCCCCCAGCCCCCTAAGCCCTACCCCCGCACTCCGCCTCAGTCCCCCTTCCCAGCGCACCCGCCTCTCCGAGACCCGCATTCCGCCGGAGCCCCACACGAACCCGATTCGGAAGAGCAGCCGCCTGCTACGCGCCATGAACAGGCCGCGGAGGGTCCGCCGCGCTCGGCAGCTGCGGGGGCTCAAGAGCAGGACAACGACGAACAGCAGTAGCCCGCAGCTGGTGACCCACAGCCAGGCCATGCCGGGGGTAGGCGCCCGCGGAGGGCCGGGGGGCGGGGCGGAGCGTTGCTAGGCGACGGCTCAGCTCAGGCCCCCAAGCGGGGAACCTGCGGAGTTGGAGCCCCGCCCGTTGCGCTGGCGGGCTTGGGAACTTGGGGGCGTTCTGGCCCCGCCCGGCCATTGACTCTCGTTCGAATCCACCCACTCGCCACCCTTGGTCTGGCAAGCCCCGAATGCCACCGGGCAGGAGGCGGCATAGCCACGCCCCCGGCTGGCTGGCAGGGAGGCGGGGCCGGAGCGGGCTTCTGACCTGCGCTAATCCCGGTGTACAAAGGCCAGGAGTCCTAAACTAGGCCCCACACCCTCCCACCTTCGCCCAACGGGGAGCTCTGAGACGCCCTGGAATAGTCCTCTTGGCGGGAAACCAGAGCCTCATAAACTTTTTCAGCTGGAAGGAACCTGGGCGATCACGTGGGTCAGCTGCCGTTCATTCATTTATTCATTCACCCAATTACTTTTCTGTGTCCTCCTTTGTGCCAGGCACTGTGCCAGGCTCTGAGGATGCAAGGGTCACAGTCTCAGCATTCCTGGAGCCTACACTCTAGAATCTAGCAGAGAAACAAACTGGATACACAAAGACTATAATTATGTATGTATTTATCTGTATATACACACGTGTTTATATACCCACACATACCTACCTGTGTGTGATTATAAACTGTGGTGCTTTAAAGGAAGCAAACAGAGGGGGCAATGATATGGAGAACATAGGGCCAGTTTAGGCAGGGGAGGGCCTCTCTGAGCAGGTGCCATGGAAGCTGTGCCATGGAAGCTATGCCTGGAAGGATAAGAAGAGGTTGCAAAATCTGAGAGGGAGTGACTCCACCAAGATTAAGCAGCAGTGGGTGGCAGAGGCAGGACTAGGACCCCAAGGGATCCCAACTCCAAAGCCCAATGGGATTTCCACAGCACCCACCCCCACCCCCACCATGCTGCTTTCTGAATGTGTTCCAGATGTTGTTAATGTCAGCAGGTTGGAAGTAAATGTACAGACAGGCGTGGTCATGTCTACAAATTCGGGCAAACCAGAGCTAGGGCTGGGCTCCTTCTGGCTCCATCCCCAGGCCTGGCCCAGCACAGGGAGGGAAGGAAACCTGCAAACAGTGAAGGGAGCTGTGTCTCCCACTGGAGATGGTTGGGAGGGAAGCAAGTGAGGCAGTGCTCTTGTTTTCTTTGCTTCGGGCTGTGCTGTGGCCTGAGAGAGGCTGTAGAATCTGACCCCAAGCCACCCATTTTCTCTCTCCCACTGATGTACTTTGATTAGATTGTTGGATCTAAAGACCGAGTCCCCAGTGTGGAAACCATACAGATACAGGATCATCGTGCACAATGATTTGGAACCCTCTGCCCCCCACCCCCAAAAAGCCAAGAGATGGGTTAAATTATCCCCAAACCGAATTGTAATCCCAACACCTAATCCTGGGTGGCATTCAGCATATCAGAAACTCCAGATATGGAGTTTCTCTTATGTGGACACATCTTAAGGGCCAGAACCATGGCCTGCTCCCTCCGTCTCCTTATCCATAATTCAATTTCTTCTCAGTGCCTGGTACATATAGGGCTGTCCATAAACAAGAATCAGACAGAATTGAATTAAACCTCTGTGTGTGCTGTAGAGGAGGCAGAGGGGTGAGAAGATGGGCAAGCTGGTTTGCAGAAGGCCCTTCCAGGCCAGGGGAGCTTATATGTCTCCGAGTCCGTGTCCATATATGCAAAGTGAAGAATTATGGAGCCTCATCGAAAGTTACTGTGAATATACCTTTCTGCAGGTAAGGCTATGCCAGGCATCATATTGGGAAATTAAGGCATGGTCCCTGTCATCTCAAACAGGAAATGCAGGCTCAAGCATGAACCTGCTGAGATACAGAGACGGCTGAATCCTAAATCTAATCTCATGCTACACACACACATTTACAAGATTTCAGTCATCCAAGGTCCATTTTATGAATTATTATAGAGCTGGACAGGGCTGGGGATAAGGAGTGAGAGTGGGTGTTTGGAGAGACCCATGCAGGCCTAGGAAGCCATCCTCTGCTCCCCTGGACTCTTCTGGAAAACTTCCAACATCTGCCCCAAATCTGCTTTGCTTTCACCTCCTCTCCCATGAGAATCTCTGTCCCAGCCAGACTGTTGCTTCATTATTCACCCAACTCCCACAGTTCATACCTCACTGCTTGCAGACACTTGGCTTGGGGGCGGGGGCGGGGGGGGCACTGCTGAGGCTAAGGTCAATCTCTGCAGCTCTCCTAGGAAAGACTCATTCATAACCTGGGTCATATGAGCGGCAGTCATGCAGTTCTGGCCTGTGATGTGGTGGTTTTAGAGCTTACCTCACAAAGAGCAAGCCTCCACCCTGGTTCCTGGGGTGGGGAGTTCTCAAGCCAGCCCTTTATCCACCAGCCAACTCAGTCTGTCTGTCCCAGGTGTCTGTCCTGCCTTGCCATCTGGTCTGAGATCTTCCCTGAGGGTGGGGAGCCTGCCTTTATCTTTACATAAAGATAAAGCTTGATACCTTAGCTCAAGCTTGATACCCGGGGCTTGGCTGGCATTTAGGAAACCATCGTATTGATGGTGATGATGACGATGACAATGACGATGATGGATGACACAGTCATGGAGCTGAGACAGCGGGAGCTCTTTGGATGTTAGAGAAAAGAGGCAGGTCATCCGACCAGAGACATTAGTTCAGTTTAGAAAAGTGAGCCAGACAGAAGTGGTGACTAAGATAATCTGGCCCCGACTCAGCCCATCGCCCTTCGCAGGAGTTGTCATCGGGTGCCTGAACTCCCAGATCACCATCCCACTGTGGACTGACTGCCCTCCAAGCCACTGTGCTGTACACTTTGGACCCCTGGATTAATTGGAAACCCACATCCTCTGCCTTCTCACATCCTGCCCTGTCCTGACTGAGTATGATCTCCATCTTCCATCTCCTTCCTCCCTCCTGCTGTCCTGCCTTCTCAGGGGGAACCTTCAGCCTCCTACCTTTGCTAGTCCGGGTCAAGATCATTGTTCCTCCTGCCTCATTTAAAAATCTCTCTCCACACCTCAGTAACCCAACCACTGACCCAGCCCAGACTCAGAGGAGTTAGACACCTGCCTGGTTCCTGCCGTCAGGTAATTCCAACAAGCGTGGCTTATTCAACATTTAGCTCAGCAGGTCTCACATTTAGGAAATCTAGGAACCACTCAGAGAGCTTTAAAATACAGAATCCTGAGCTCCTCCCCCAAGAGATTCAGACTCAGTAGGTCTGGCCTCGGCCCAGGGAATCTGCATTTTGCATAGAGGATTCTGACCTCTGCTTTGGCCTCAGTCCCTGACCTCAATTCCAAGGCCTTCAGTGTAATCCAGCAAACTGCCCACATGGTCACACCCTGGATTTCCTTGGAGCTTTTTTTTTTTTTTTTTTTTTTGCTTTTAGGGCATATGAAAGTTCCCAGGCTGGGGGCTGAATTGGAGCTATAGCTGCCAGGCTACACCACAGCCACAGCCACAGCAGCACCAGATCTGAGCCACATCTGTGACCTACACCATGGCTCATTGCAAAGCTGGATCCTTAACCCACTGAGCAAAGCTAGGGATTGAACCCGCATCCTCATAGATACTAGTTGGGTTTGAGAACCACTGAGCCACAAAGGGAACTCCTGGAACTTCTCTACCTTTGAAAATCTCAACTCCAATGCACTTCTCTCTGACCTTCTTATTTCCACTACATCTCCTCCATCTCTAGGCCCTCAAAGGTTTGTTTTCTTTCAGCCCTTCAGCCCCTCCTGCCCACATTTCTTCCCTCCAAGGGAGAATTTGGGTTCAGTCCCTTGAACCACTTACTCACTGGTCGTCAACTTCTTCACCCCCCTTGTCCCTCCAACCTTAGCCTACCAACCTCCAGACCAGCCTGTTCCAACCTGACAGTCCACATTTCTGCTCCAGCCTTGGGCACAGGGCCAGAGAAAATGGCCATCCCTTGTGAATAAGGGTCTCTCCCAGTCAGACCTTGGAGTTCCCATTGTGGCTCATTGGAAACAACCACTGGTGTGGCCCTAAAAAGGAGGGAAAAAAAGTTATACTTTACTGGGCTCCCCAACACCAATGCTTGAGAGAGCATTTTTATTTTATTTAAAAAAATTTTATTTAAAAAAACTTTTATTTAATTTTTTATCTTATGGTCACCAGTACAGAAGTTCCCAGGCCAGGTATTGAATCCAAGCCACAGCTATGGCAACACTTTAACCCTCTGTGCCAGGCCACGGGTGGAACCTGCACCTCCGCAGTGACCTGAGCTGCTGTAGTTGGATTCTTAATCCACTGTGCCATGGTGGCAACTCCTTGGCAGAGCTTTTACTTTGCTGAGATCTCTTATTAGCCACAATGGTTATTAGTTACTTCAGGCTTAGCTCCAATTCCTTTCCTTTCAGCCAATAGCCTTCTTAGAGGGAATAATTTCTATGTCCATTCAGTCCCTGGCAAAACTTGCTGCTCACACATGAATTTTCATTTATTTATTTATTTATACATTATTATTATTTTTATTTATTTTTATTTTGGTCTTTTTGCCTTTTCTAGGGCTGCACCCGCGGTATATGGAGATTCCCAGGCTAGGGGTCCAATCAGAGCTGTAGCCGCCGGCCTACACCACAGCCACAGCAAGGCGGGATCCAAGCCGAGTCTGAGACCTACACCACAGCTCACGGCAACGCAGGATCCTTAACCCACTGAGTGAGGCCATGGATCAAACCCGCAACCTCATGGTTCCTAGTCAGATTCATTAACCACTAAGCTACAATGGGAACTACAATGCCAGCTCTTTAACCCACTGAGGGAGACCAGGGATCAACCCCACAACCACATGGTTCCTAGTCGGATTGGTTAACCACTGAGCCACGACAGGAACTCCCCATATAAATTTTTAGAGGAAATGCTCTTGGCCCGTCTTGCTCATGTCTTCAAGCTGTGTTTCTCCTGGCCACCATTTTTCCTTACCCTATGAGCAAACTTGAGTATCTCCCTGCCTTAAAAGCTTCCCTTGACCTTGACTCCCTATCGAGATTCTGCCTTTATCTCAACATAACTTGGTTTCCTGCATGTCTGTCTCTGTGGGTGTGGTGGATTGCATTTCGGTTGCCCGTTCCTCATCTCTCTCTGGAATCTCACCCTTTACCATGTGGCTATGTACCATTTCCGTGGAGGTGCAATGTATTTCCCCTGCACCACTGACATTGGGCTTGGTCTGGTGACTTGGTTTGGTCAGTGAAATGTTAGCAGACATGGTAAAGCAGAGGCCTTAAATGTGCTACTGTGGTCGGACTTGGTCTCTGTATCCATGCCTTTTGCTGTGAAAACAATCCCTCTGGTAGTTAGTTGCTGGCTTAAGGAGAATGAAGACAAGTGGAGGGGACCTGACCTCACTCACAGCTCGGAAGCCAGTGCAGTCCAGCAGAGCCCAGCCTAGACGAGCTGAAACTCAGCCTGCCCACCGGTGCACAAGTGAGAGAAGTACACACTGCTTGTTGTATGCCTCTCAGTTTTGGATTTGCTTGTTATGCAGCATTATTGACACAATAGCTAATGGAGACAGTGGGAAGCAGAAAGATTAATTATTAATGGTGCTGGAAAGCAAGGGGCTTGGATAACTCATTAGCTAACTGAAAAGAGCAATTTAGACTCGTGTCGGCACAGCATAAGCCAAAATAAATTCCAGGTGAATTAAAGTGTTAAGGACAGACAGTTAAATCATACAAAACTAGAAGAAAATTAAATGCATGTTCAATCTGTGAATAGTGGAAGGCTTTCTAGGGCTTAAAGCAATAGCAGTGTTTTTCTAATTTTCCTTAATAGGCGTAAGTTACTCATAAACTCAGACTAAAAGCAAATGAAGGTGTAACAGGGGAAATAATTACTCTTCTGGCTCCTTAAAAAAAATTTAAGCCTCTATGTTAAAAAACAACACGGGGGAGTTCCCATCGTGGCGCAGTGGTTAACGAATCCGACTGGGAACCATGAGGTTGCGGGTTTGGTCCCTGCCCTTGCTCAGTGGGTTAACGATCCGGTGTTGCCGTGAGCTGTGGTGTAGGTTGCGGATGCGGCTCGGATCCCACGTTGCTGTGGCTCTGGCGTAGGCCGGTGGCTATGGCTCCGATTCAACCCCTAGCCTGGGAACCTCCATATGCCGCAGGGGCGGCCCAAGAAATAGCAAAAAGACAAAAAAAAACAAAAAAAAACAACAAAAAAAACCCCAACATGGGGGCTCCATTGTGGCTCAGCAGTAATGAATCTGACTAGTATCCATGAAGATGCAGGTTCCATCCCTGGCCTCACTCAGTGGGGTAAGGATCTGGTGTTGCCATGCGCTGCGGCAGAGGTCACAGACGCAGCTTGGATCTGGCGTTGCTCTGGCTGTGGTGTAGGCCAGCAGCTGCAGCTCTGATTTAACCCTTTGCCTGGGAACTTCCATATGCCACGAGTGTGGCCCTAAAAAGACAAATAAATAAATAAAAGAAACAACCTGAACAAAAGAAAGAGCCAGAAAAAATTGTGGAAAATATTTGTCTCCTTTGTCAAAGGCTTAAACTACTGAATACTTTTAGTAAATGAGAAAACACAAAGACACCTCAATTACTAAAGGGATTAATGGCTAATATATACATGAAAAATGTTCAACCTCAAAAGAATCAAGGATCGTTAACCTGCTGAGCCACCAGGGAACTCCAGCACAATTTTCTAAAAAGCAATTCTCAATATGCATCAATGATTTAAAAATATCATATTCTCTGACTCAGGAATTTGGTTTTAGAGATCTGCCCAAAAGATCTGCCCTAAAAATATCATTTGACATGTATGCAATGGTGAGACTATAAACAGTTGACAGGTCTGGTAAAAAGGGAAGAGTTAGGTTCTGTGAACCTCTGTATAGCTTTAAGATGGTGTTTATTTATTTATTTATTTCATTTTTGGCCGCCCCTTGGTATATGGAGTTCCCAGGCCAGGGATCAGATCTGAGCCACAGCTGCAACATTGCCAGATCCTTAACCCACTGTGCTGGGCCAAGGATTGAACCTGAGACCCAGAGCTCCCAAGGGGCTGCCCATCCTGGTGTGCCACAACGGGAACTCCTACAATGGTGTTTATGATTAGAACCCAATGCAATGCATGATCCTGGATTGACCAGGAAAAAGGACATTCGGGAGACAATGGGCAAAATTTGAATACAGACTGTTGAAATCTTTTTAGAATTGTAGCAATGTTAATTTCCTGGTTTTGATACTAACACTATAGTTAAGTAAGATGTGAACCTTTGGAGAAGCTAGATGGCAGGTGATGGGATCTCCTAGTCATATCTTCAAAATAAAAAGTAAAACAAAACAAAACAAAACAAAAAACCCCAGAATACCTACAAATAGAATAGTGCTCATGTGGCAATAAACATTGTTTTCAAAAAATAATACAGGTATGGCAGATCTTGCTGTTTGATTAATATCCATTCTCTACTCTCCCTTTTTTCCTTGTTAACTCCTGTTTTGCCTGTGATCAGCTAAAGCTCCCAAGTGAGCCCCGCCCCCAGCCTGGTGGGGTGATCCTGATTGGCCCAAGCCAATTGGTGCTCTGATTGCCCAGCCAAAAGTGATTGGTGAGACCCAGGAATATGATGCAATTCTTGCCATTAGATAATAACAGCAAGCAAATATTTACATAACACAACTCATGTGTCAGGCACCGTTCTAAGTGCTTTACACAGATTAACTCTCAGTTCTCATAACAACCCTATCAATCAAATATGGTTATAAAATCCATTGCACAAATAAGAACACCAAGGCACTGAGAGATCAAGTCAGTTGCTTCAGGTCACACAGTGATTTGCTCAGTTCTTTTTTATTTTATTTTATTTTTTTTGCTTTTTAGGGCCGCACTTGTGGCATATGGAGGTGCCCAGGCTAGGGTTCAAATTGGAGCTGCCGGCCTATGCCACACCCACAGTGATGCAGGATCCGAGCCACTTCTGCGGCCTTACACCACAGCTGGAAGCAACGCCAGATCCTTAACCCACTGAGTGAGGCCAGAGATCGAACTGGCATCCTCATGGATACCAGTTGGGTTCGTAACCCACTGAGCCATACATAACATGAACTCCCGGAGTTCTAGAAAGGTTTTCCTAGTTGTCAAAACTGGATATAATAGGGCTGTGCTCTTTTCTCGCTCCAGGATGCTGTCATCTGTCTGTGATGCCATTTTAGGACTATGAGGGAGCATCCTAAAGGCAGAGCAAAAGTGAGGATGGAACTAGTGACCTTGAAAACATAACCGAGCCCTTGAATTACCCAGGCTGGATTAGCCTCTGGACTTCTTGTTATAGGAGATTAAAATTGTCCTTATTGTTTGAGCCAAGACGGGAACTCCAGTTTAAGCCACTTTATTGGGTTACCTGATACTTGTAGCCAAGAGTAAATTTTATGTTTTCATCTAATGGGAGAAAAAAAAGGATACAAAATTGTATGAACTTTAATTGATATGATTGCCAAAACCAAAAATGCATAGAAAAATATTTAAAATGCTAACTGTGATGATTTTTTTTTTTCGGTGATGATTTTTGATAGGCTCATGTAGGTATCACTTGTTTTCTTTTTTTATACTTTAAAAATATTTTCTGACCTTCTCTGATGAGATTGTATTACTATTTTAATTTTTAAAGAGTTATTTTATTAAAACAAAAAATGTCCTTCTCGTTGCCTCCCATCCATTCTCAGGCCACTCTGCTGAGCCTCTGACCTCATCATTCCATGTTAATTTTACTCTGACCTCCCAAACCTCAAATCCATTTGTCACCATTCAGTCCTTGTCACTTAACCTCTGGGCAGAGACTTCTTTCTCATTCGCCTTCCCTGCCACAGTTTCATCTGGCTCTCTTTTCACATCTCTTATAGCTTTCACTTCTACTGCCATCCCTCAAGTTCATGGCTTCTCCTGACTTGAGCTATCACTTGACAGAACTCATTCCTCCCAAAGAGAAATGTCCCCAGCTTCCCTCTCAAGTTCTAAACCTAAATACCCATCCTCTCTGCAGTGGTTTGGGTGGCTGCTGTGGCTTGGGTTTGACCATTGGCCTGGGAATTTCCACATGCCTTGGGTGCAGCCAAAACAATAACACAACCTAAATGCGCATCCTCTCTGGTCACCTTCAGGGGTGGTGGGGCAGGTGTATGTCTTGGGGGGAGGGTCTCCATCTCATTCTCTGCAAAAGGACTGATAGTCTTCATATAGCATTTTTTTTTTTTGTCTTTTCTAGGGCCGAACCTGCAGCATATGGAGGTTCCCAGGCTAGGGGGTCTAATCGGAGATGTAGCCACTGGCCTATACTAGAGCCACAGCAACACAGGATCTGAACTGCGTCTGTGACCTACACCACAGCTCGCGGCAATGCTGGATCCTTAACCCACTGAGCGAGGCCAGGGATCAAACCCGAAACCTCACGGTTCCTAGTCAGATTCATTAACCACTGAGCCACGATGTAGCAACTTTGAGGATTAACTATAATTACACAAGTAAGGGATATAGTGCCAAGTTCATCACAGGTACTCACTAAATGTTAATTGATGTTATTATACCTTGTATCATTCTTGCAACATCAAGGTCTGGTCCTTGCAGGTGCTCAGCCATCACTCAGATTTGAGCCCTTGAGTCCTAACATGTGGTCCATTGTGGACACCTCCAGCCCCGATCTACCTGACACGTTATCATCCAAAGTCTTTGGAAGCCCAGCTCTGAATCAGGTCAGAGCTCAAAGCCCGTGTTGGCACCATTGAATTCACATGGCTTGCTTTAGCAATATGGTCTCAACCCTGTTTTCTAGTGTTTTGTGCTCCCACTGTTCCCTTCCTCATCCCCCACTTTCAGTCACTGTCCTACACTGGTCACTGTCCTGGGCTTTTGCCCCCTTACATCTGCCCTATCACACCTGGAGAAATTCTCTAAGACTGACTGCTTAAGGTATCTTTGGCCCTAGCAAGCTGAGACGATCTAAGACACTCCAGGAGTGACTGTAACTAATTAAGGCTGAGAGTCTCCGTCTGGGGAGTTTTGTAGGCTCTCCCAGGGGGAGGAAGGGAGGAGGGTGAGTTCAGGTCCAGGGAGACTGATATGCCCCTACCTTTGAGAAACAGCTCCTTAAAGCTAAGAATACATCTGTCCATCGTCCTCCGTGAAGCTCTGCTAATCACCACAACTCTATGCAATGCCTACCTCCAGACTCTGGAGAAATGCCAGCCACCTAGTAGTCAAAAAGAAATGAAAAGTTTGAAATGTAACCCTCACTACTCTCCACTTTAAATTTTGGGGGAGTCCAGCTGTGGGAACTACTGTGTCTCCTTTACAGGACTCTGGCTTCCCCGCAGGCACAAATGGTGCCCTGTGCTTCCTGGTCTGCCCCTCACGCAGCACCTAGCCCTGTGCCAACCCATTGCAGGAGCAGAAGTGTTTGCTTGAGTGTGAGGCAAGGAAGAAGAACAGAACTAACGTGCACGATTGTCTATTATGCACCAGACATGTGCCAAGCCCTCAAATGTGTTTTTTCTTTTTTAAAAAATTATTTTTAGGGCTGCACCTGCTGCATATGGAAGTTCCCAGGCTAGGGGTGAAATTGGAGCTGCAGCTGCCCTCCTACATCACAGAGGCAGCAGTGCCAGATCCAAGCCATGCCTTCGACCTACACTGCAGCTTGTAGCGATGCCAGATTCTTTAACCCAACAAGCAAGGCCAGGGATCGAACCCACATCCTCGTGGATACTAGTCGGATTCTTCATCTGCTGGGCCACGACGGGAACTCCTCGAATGTTTTTTTCAACATCCTAACACCTCTGTATGGAAGGTAATGGTGTCCTCATGTAGAGATGAACACACTGGCTCAGAGAGGCTAAGCGACATACCCCATCACAGAGCTAACAAGTTGACGGAGTCAGATTGGATCTTGGTTTTATCTGACCCCATCGATACTGTGATGCCAATCGGAGCAGGAAGTGGCATAGGGAGTGGTTCAGTGAGAGTTTGCCAGGAAACAGATGACACACTCAAACTAGTAACTGTGGAGAGCTTTATGGAAGGACTACCATACCAGCAGCGATGGGCAGAGCACAGGACACGCAAAAGACAGTGCAGTTCTCTGGGGCTAGTGACAGTGGGGCTCTGTCACTACCTCTAGGCCTGACAGGGGAGGGGAGGGAGCAGTCATGGAACTTGGAGGGACAGAGCTGTGTGGACAGGGCCACCTAACTGCAGTTGTGGCCTTTGGTTGTGAGATGGACCCCTCTGTGATGACTCTTGGGGAGGGAGAAGGAATCCTCCAACCCCACTGGCTCCTTGCCGCCCCTCTCCGGCTGGATTCTCCATTGGCCAAACCCACCGGAAGCTTCAGGACAAGGAGCCCGCTGCTGTGTCGACCCAGGCCAGCTCTGAGCACACGGTGGAGATGGGCATGGGGTGCAAAGGGCAGGTAGCCAGCCAAATGAGGCCAGAGAAGATATGTGAGTCTGGGGTGACTGAGGGTGGGACACACTGACCCTTCAGAAGTGAAGGCCAGATACACCTTTCATCCAACGACTGAGACGGCTCCTAACTGGCCTCCCTGCTCCTATGTTCCACCCCTCAACCCATTCTCCACTCAGAACCAGAAGATTTTCTCAAAATAGCAGACAGGCGTTTCCGTTGTGGCTCAGCAGGTTAAGAACCTGACTAGTATCCATGAGGATGTGAGTTCAATCCATGGCCTCTCTCAGTGGGTTAAGGATCCTGTGTTGCTGCAAGCTGTGGCATAGATCGCAGATGTGGCTCGGATCTGGCGTTGTGGTGGCTGTGGCATAGGTCCCAGCTGCAGCTCCCATTTGACCCCTAGCCTGGGAACTTCTATATGGCACAGATTTGGCCCTAAAAATATATATAGAGAGAGGTCAAATCAGTCCCTCCCCTACTCAAAACCATTCAGTGTCTTCTATATAGGGTAAAACCCTCAATCTTTTTTTTTTTTTTTTGTCTTTTCTAGGGCTGCACCCATGGCATATGGAAGCCAGGCTAGGGGTCTAATCAGAGCTACAGCCACCAGCCTACGCCAGGGGCACAGCAATGCAGGATCCGAGCCGCATCTGCGACCCATACCACAGCTCACAGCAATGCCAGATCCTTAATCCACTGAGCGAGGCCAGGGATCAAACCTGCAACCTCATGGTTCCTAGTCGGATTTGTTAACCACTGAGCCACGACGGGAACTCCCAAAACCCTCAATCTTTAAAGAGACCCAAGAGGTCCTGCAGATCTGGCTCTGCGCACCTTCCCAGTCTCCTCTCAGGCCATGCCCAGTGGTCAACTCTCTCCAGGCACACAGCTCTCCTTGAAGTTTCTGCAACAACCCAAGCTCTTTCAGCTTCCCTGCAGCCTCCATGGCTTTCAGAGCTTGTTCACTCAGAGAATAATAGCACTGTGCCTGCCACTGCGCAAACGTGCATGCACACACACACGAAACATGCCTACACCCACACATCATACACACAAACACATATACACACACATACCAATACATACCACTGATGCACATACCCAAACACACACACACCATACACACATCCATTCACACATATACACACATACCACATCCATACCACCAATGCACACACCCAAACACACACACCATTCGCACATCCATATCATACATACACATTATAGATACATACACACACTATACACACTCTGTATAAACACTCATAACACACACACACACACAGCCTGTGTGACTCAAGCTGCTCTTCAGCGCCACCTTAGAGCAGCTGCCGTGGCTTCCAGTCTAAACAAGGTCCTCTTGGACATTAAGGCCACTGTCTTCCAGCGCAGGAATTGCTCTTTGTAACATATATTTACTTGTGAGGTTACTGGCTAATGTCTATCTTCTCGACAGGACTGCAAGCTCCCAGAGGGCAGGGAGGTGTTTATTTTATTCACTTCTGTCTCCCCACTGCTGACTCAATGCAGCGCTCAGCACAGAGTCCCTCAGAAATACTTGCTGGATTAGTATTAAAGGGTTAGGCTGAGTCCTGGCTCTGCTGTTCCTAACCGGGAGCCCATGAGCATGCTGTTTTTCTGCTTCTTCTTAAATTAACTTTATATCACAGAGAATTAAAAACATCTAAACAAAGAGCAGAGAACAGCAAAGGAGCCCTCATGGCCCCACTTCCTAGCTTCAACACTGGTCAACTTCCGGGTTTGGTTTCTTTATCCGGAGGCAAGGGAGAATCAAGGGATTTTAAGAATTTTTGGAGGGGCGTTCCTATTAATGGTGCGGCAGAAATGAATCAGACTAGTATCCATAAGGATGCTGGTTCAATCCCTGGCCTCGATCAGTGGGTTAGGATCTAGCATTGCCATGAGCAGTGGTGTAGGTCATAGACACAGCTCAGATCTCATGTTGCTGTGGCTGTGGCTGTGGCTGTGGTGTAGGCCAGCACCTATAGCTCCGATTTGACTCCTAACCTGGGAACTTCCATATGCCAAAGGTTCGGCCCTAAAAAGACAAGGAAAAAAAAAAAGGCTTTTTTTTTTTTTGCCTCACCCAGGGTATAGGGAAGTTCCTGGGTCAGGGATCAGACCTGCTCCACAGCAGTAGCAATGCCAGCTCCTTAACTGCTAGGCCAACAGGGAACTCCATTTTAGTCTTTTGACTGAAAGAAATACATTTTACATTAAGACTGGTACACAAGAAGTTCTGGTCGTGGCTCAGCGGTTAATGAATCTGATTAGCATGCATGGGGACTCAGGTTCGATCCCTGGCCTTGCTCAGTGGGTTAAGGATCCAGCATTGCCGCGAGCTATGGGGTAGGTCGCAGAAGCGGCTTGTATTCTGAGTTTCTGGGGCTGTGGTGAGGGCTGGCAGCTACAGCTCTGATTCCACCCCTAGCCTGGGAACCTCCATATGCCCCGGGTGCGGCCCTAAAAAGCAAAAAAAAAAAAAAAGACTGGTACACAAGACACATATAAATAAAACTGAAAACAAAATTACACAAAACAATAGCAACGCTTATATTTTCATTTTTCCTAGTCTTTTTTTTTCCGAATGTTTGTATGACTCAATTAATTGATTTTACTAGTGGGTCATGACCAGGAATATGAGAATCGCTGCACTGAGTTCTCCTCCACATAGAAAATTGAGGTTCCCGCTTTCCTTGCCAAGGGATGATAGCCACAACCTGCCCTCTAGTGGTCATGTCTGGAAACGGACAGTGTCTTTCTAAAGGTCAATTTTTGAACGGGGAATAAATTCTTTTCAGTAAAAAGTACTCAGTGCAGACCCTAGGCCTTACATCTGAGGAGGTGGGGTCTGAGATGAATTATAGCATAGATCCTGACCCCAAGGGTCTTCCCCCAATCGATGACGAAGTGTAATGCTCTAGGTCTGAGCTGTCCAATATGGTAACCACCAGCCACATGTGGCTATTGAACACTTAAAATATGACTAGCAAAACTGAGAAATTTATTATTAATTTTATTTAATTTTAATTCATTCAAATTTAAATATAAAAATCAACACTTGTTTCAGTTACTGGAAAATGATCAAATATGTTTGGAACAACCTATGTTGACTTTACTTTTTCAGCTGTACATTCTGTAAAATCTAAGTAAAGATCCAATATTTCTTTCTTTCTTTTTTTTTTTGCTTTTTAGGGCCATACCCTCAACATATGTAGGTTCCCAGGCCAGGGGTCAAATTGCGGCTGTAGCCACCAGCCTACGCCACAGTCACAGTAATGCGGGATCCGAGCCACATCTGCGACCTACACCACACCTCACAGCAATACTAGATCCTTAACCCACTGAGTGAGGCCAGGGATGGAACACTTATCCTCGTGGATACTAGTTGGATTTGTTTCCACTGTGCCACAATAGGAACTCCAAGATTCAACCTTTCTTTTTTGTCTTTTTTTTTTTTGCCTTTTTAGGGCTGCACCTGCGGCATATGGAGGTTCACAGGCTAGGGGTCTAATTGGAGCTGTAGCCACCAGCCTACACCACAGCCACAGCAATACCAGATCCGAGCCATGTCTGTGACCTACACCACAGCTCACGGCAACGCCAGATCCTTAACCCACTGAGCAAGGCCAGGGATTGAACCCGCAACCTCATGGTTCCTAGTCAGATTCATTTCTGCTGCACCACAACAGGAACTCCGAAGATTCAATATTTCTTTTTTTTTTGTCTTTTTTTGCCATTTCTTGGGCCGCCCCTGTGGCATATGGAGGTTCCCAGGCTAGGGGTCCAATCGGAGCTGTAGCCCCTGGCCTACGCCAGAGCCACAGCAACGCGGGATCCGAGCCGCATCTGCAACCTACACCACAGCTCACGGCAACGCCGGATCGTTAACCCACTGAGCAAGGGCAGGGACCGAACCCGCAACCTCATGGTTCCTAGTCGGATTCGTTAACCACTGCACCACGACGGGAACTCCAGATTCAATATTTCTGATGAAAGTTCATCATCCAAATCAAGATAGGCTATAATGAAAACTTAGCATTAAAAAAACTCAATAATTTTTTTTTTGTCTTTTTGCTATTTCTTGGGCCGCCCCTGTGGCATATGGAGGTTCCCAGGCTAGGGGTCCAATCGGAGCTGTAGCCACCAGCCTACGCTAGAGCCACAGCAACGCGGGATCTGAGCCACGTCTGCAACCTACACCACAGCTCACGGCAACGCTGGATCGTCAACCCACTGAGCAAGGGCAGGGACCGGACCCGCAACCTCATGGTTCCCAGTCGGATTCGTTAACCACTGCGCCATGACGGGAACTCCTCAATAATTTTTATACTGATTAAATGTTGAAAAAAATATATATGTGCATTGGCTGCATCCACGTCATGTGGAAGTTCCTGGGCCAGGGATCAAACCTGAGCCATAGCAGTGACAATGATGGATCCTTAATCCCCTGAGCCACCAGAGAACTCCTGAAATAATATTTTAGATATATTAAGTTAAATAAATATATTACTAAAATTAAATTCACCTGTTTCTTCTTACCTTTTTTTCCCCTTTTTTTGGCTGCCCCAACAGCACATGGAGTTCCCAGGCCAGGTATTGGATCTAAGCCACAGTTGTGACAAAGCCAGATCCTTAACCCACTGTACCACAGCAGGACCTCCCAGAATCCCCACGTGCTCTGTTTGCACATAAAAGGTTGAGAAGCAGTCACCTATTAAACAGCCAAGTAGAGATACAGGTGGCAGTTTTCTGCTTTTCTTTGCTCGGGGACATAGGCAGCAAGGTCAAGGCTGAGAGTGAGGCTGTGGAGAAGGCGCTGGAGTATTGACTGGAAAAAGCGTGGAGTCATGACCTAGGATGGAAATGTTAATATGAATGGATAAGAACAACCTAAGTCTTCTGAACTCAGAGTAAGATCAGTCAGCGCCTTGCATGTTCTTCTCCCTTTCAGTGTGTGGGCGCAGTGCTGTGGTTTGGCCTGCTGAGTACCCAAGGCAGAGATGCTTTGGAGCGGAGTGATTTTAATGATGGATTAAGGATGGAAGTGAGGCTGGGAGACAAAGGGAAGGCAAGGCATAGACAGTCCCAGTGTGGTCACGGATTGGTTGGCAGGAGGGTCCTTGAGCTGGAGAGAGATGGTGGTGAGAAGGTAGGGTGCTTGAAATTGAGATAAGGGGGGCCATGCAGTGAATGGTAATGAGAGATTCTAGGGCAGCTATTATCTTGGGCTGGAAATAAGAGGAAATGGCTGCTGGACTAATTTGGAGAGAGGGGTTGTTTAGGCAAATGGGAATGAAATAGGAGGACAGGCTTCCTGACTTGACCAGGAGGGGGCTGCAGAAGCTGGGAATCCCCCAACAGTTGGGGATGAGTCAGAAGGCCCCGGTCCATGAGGCCCTGAGCAAGGTGTAGAGCACACAGCTGCGAAGAACTTGGGCTGCCTGACTGCCACTTATTCTTCTATCTGGGTCCTGTTTAGGCTTCCAAATGAAATCACATAGCTGGCTAAACTGACGTTGCACTAATCACTGCATCACTGGGCTTCTATCTCAGAAACAAAAGTAACAATGGAAACTTTTGCTATTTCCAAGCACTTGAAAACTGAGACATATAGATATAGATACACCCATTTTTTGACTGCACCCATTTGCATGCAGGTGTTCCTGGGGTGGGGATTGAAATAAATGAATAAATATAAATATGAATATATAATTATATATAATATAAATATATAGTTATATGTACATTGTGGATAAATAAATAAATACAATTATATATATACAAATATATATACACACACACACACATATACATATATACGTACACACCTTTTTGGCCGCACCCATTTGCATGCAGGAGTTCCTGGGCTGAGGACTGATATTTGCACCACAGCTGTAACCACAGTCACAGTGGTGACAGCCCTGGACCCTTAACCCACTGAGCCATGAGGGAACTCCTGAAAGCTGCTCTTTTTAATCCCTACCATCCTATGTTATTACCTCTATTTTTAGGGATAAGGAAACCAAGTCTCAGAGAAGCTAAGTAATATGCCCTATGTCACCAGGTCTGTCTAGCGCCAACACTGGCTGATAATTGAATCCACCTTTAGGCATTTGTTTCCACATTCCCTGAAGATTCTGATTTGGAGGTCTAGAAAGAGGTATCCTCAAGGGATCTAAGAATATTTTCACCAGCCCCTTGGGGGCATCTGATGGTCAGGGGAGACCGGAAAGCGTTGTGCCCTGCACCCTGGCTGCAGGCGTGGTGGTTGTCGAGCTGGATCTGCAGCCCAGCCTTCTCCATGGGGCAACGTTTCCTCCTGGAAAGGAGAAGCTCTTATCTGACCTGATTCCAGTTCTATCTGGTCTAGTCGAAACATTAACGATGTCACCATGTGCCGTTATCTTTCTTCCTTTTTTCCTCCCTCCCTTTTTCTTTCTTTCTTTTCTTTTTCTTTTTCTTTCTTCCCTTCTTTTTTATTTCTTTTGCCTTTTCTAGCGCCGCTCCCGTGGCATATGGAGGTTCCCAGGCTAGGGGTCGAATCAGAGCTGTAGCTACTGGCCTACACCACAGCCACAGCAACTCGGGATCTGAGCCACAGCTCACAGCAACGCCAGATCCTTAACCCACTGAGTGAGGCCAGGGATCAAAACCGCAACCTCATGGTTCCTAGTCAGATTTGTTAACCACTGAACCACGATGGGAACTCGCTCCCTTTCTTTTTCTTTCTTTCTTTCTCTCTCTCTCTTTCTTTCTTTGGCTGTGCCCGTGGCATGCCGAAGTTCCCCAGGGCCAGGGATTGAACTCACACCACAGCAGAGACCTGAGCCACAGCAGTGACTATGTCGGAACCTTAACTCACTGCTCCATGAGGAAACTCCAACTCATTCCCTTTCTTGTCCCCTCTGACCTCAATCCTGTGCTAACTGAACACTGATCAAGCAGTCAGATGACTGAAGTTGTTGTCAGTAGCGTCATTGATGTACTAAAATGCTATTACCCATCTCATCACTAACGTACAGATTCAGGTTATTTCTCCAGGGCAAGATGAGCTAACGGACCCTGGAGCCATGGACCACCTGGCCAGAAAATCATAAACCAGAGGCATCCTGACTTTGAAACGACGAAACTACAAAGTCTAAGACATGTCACAGAAATATCATAAAATGATGATTAATCTCAGCCTCTTTGTTCTTCCCCTTTTAAAAAAGATGCTAGCTCAAAGATCAAGTTGGAGTGGATCTGAGGCTTGTCTCCCACTCCCTTACTAGGCGCCCTGCCAACAATCCTTACTTTGCTGCAAACTCCGGCTGTCTGAGTTTGGCTTTCTGAAACTTTGCTCGGTTTCACCCACACCCCGGTCAAGTTTCCCCACCTGGGCACCAGGGAGCCACTCCAGGGGCCCACCCTTCCACCCCCTGTCACCCATCACTAAACTTAGGCTACTCCATCCCTAAAATAAGCATCAGCCTGATCCCTTTCATTTCTCCAGCCCCCACCCCTTTCTGCTGCTGCTGAGCGCGCTTGACTTTTTTCCCAGGGCAGGGTTGCCAGAAGAATATATGGCACCCAGTTAAATTTGAACTTCAGATGAGCAACAGATACTTTTTAGTGTAAGTATTCCCCAACATTGTATGGGGCAATGGGACATACTTATGCAAAACAAAAAAACAAAAAAACACCATTGTCGCTTGTCTGAAGTTCAACTGAATTGGTCATCCAGCATCTTCCTTTGCTGAAGCTGGTGACTCTACCCCAGGGGTACCACCAAGCCTCCCCCATCCTCCCCACCTCCCTCTAGATGGCTGTTGCCCTAGGGTAAAATCTCAGTTCCTGGGCCCCTGCCTGCTCCCCTAGCCCTATTTCTTTTTTTTTTTTTTGTCTTTTTTTTTTTGTTGTTGTTGTTGCTATTTCTTGGGCCGCTCCCGCGGCATATGGAGGTTCCCAGGCTAGGGGTCCAATCAGAGCTGTAGCCACCAGCCTACGCCAGAGCCACAGCAACTCGGGATCCGAGCCGCGTCTGCAACCTAACCCACTGAGCAAGGGCAGGGACCGAACCCGCAACCTCATGGTTCCTAGTCGGATTCGTTAACCACTGTGCCACGACGGGAACTCCTCCTAGCCCTATTTCTTACCACTCTCACCCCAAGCCGCCTGCTCCATCCTGGATTGCAGGTACAAGGGGCCCTAAGCCCCTTGCTTCAGCTACTATTCCCAGTGCCTGGAGAACCTGCTTCCCACCCCTGCACTGGCTGGCTGATTCCTAAGCATCCACTAACACTGGGATCAAGTGTTATTGTCTCTTAAGATCCTTTCCTGAAACATCCCTCACTCCCATCCCATGCTGCTTTTTCTGGGATCCCAACAGAACCAAGTGACCATTCCTCTATCCCAGTGCTGGCAAACTGATGAAGTTGTAATTGCCTGCTCTATTATTATCTCCCTTACACTGTGAGTTTCTTGCAGACAGGGGCTGTGTCCTTCAGTTTTGTTTTCTCCAAAACCAGAAATTCCTGTTTATAGACAGTAGGGGCTTAATTAATAATCTGCTAAGGGCCCTAAAGATAAGGACCTATTCCTTTTTTTTTTTTTTTTGGCCATGCGTATGGCATGTGGAAGTTCTTGGACCAGAGATCAAATCCTCGACAGCAGTGACCTGCGCCACTGCAGTAACAAGGCCAGATCCTTAACCTGCTGTGCCACAAGGGAATTCCAAGCCCCTTTCCTTTTATTCAGACATAAAAAGGCAGGGTCCAGAGAAGGAGACATCATTCATGGGTTGCCTGTTGTGAATGGTTACTCTGGGCTTGGTGCTCCGGGTGTTCTTTGAGGATTGAAATTGTGAAGAAAAAAATGCTAAAAAAAAAAAAAAAGAAGAAGAAAAAAAAATGCTACCTGCCGTTCCAGTTCTACAGGATCCAGCCACTGGCCAGGGCAGTTGGCCTTCAACTGTGCCCCCTGAGGGGAATTCAAGGTGGAGGGGAAAAAAAAAAAAAAAACCCCAAACAGGAAGCATTCTGTGTTTTGGTTATAACGGTCTCTAGACAGTTAAGATGCACATCTAGGAATTCTTGTCGTGTTGCAGCAGAAACAAATCTGACTAGGAACCATGAGGTCACAGGTTCAATCCCTGGCTTTGCTCAGGGGGTTAAGGACCTGGCATTGCGGTGAGCTGGGCTGTAGGCCAGTGGCTGTAGCTCTGATTTGACCCCTAGCCTAGGAACCTCCGTATACTGTGGGTGTAGTCCTAAAGAGCCAAAAAAAAAAGCACATCTAAGGAAAAATTTCAGTGACCCCAGATTCTCGCATCTTCCTATTCATAGAATACTGAAATCATCAGCTTGAGATGTCGGTTCTTTATGATTAGGAGTATATCTTTTTATGCTTGACCACGTGTTTTTTCCCAGCAAAAAAGGATGGTGTATATTCTAGTTCCTCCTGTACCTCTTCGGAGCAGTTCCTCAGTGTTATCTGAGAGGCTACAGTCCTCGGGAAAGTCCCCCCAAAAAACTTAACTCACTTTTACGTTGTGCACTTTTCTTTCAGTCGACATAGTCTTGATCCCAGGATCAGAAAAATGGGCTCAGGAGAAAGAATGAGCCATAAGGCTTGTGTGGGGCTTGTCTGTCTACCGCCTCACATTCACTTTCTCAGGGGGCGTGTGTCATTGCTAGCTGGTTCCCCTTGGAACCATTCTGACAGTTCTAGAAAGTGGAGGGTGCTTTCGGGAGAAGGGGCCCAAGTGCAGAGAGCATCAAGGGCTGTTAGGAGACCCGGCCAGATGCTGCAGGGCTTCGCAGTTCACCAGGGCTCCCTCCATGAACACACAGTTCATGTTCTGAGCTCCAGGGGGAAACTGACATTGAGCAGAACTGTACTTGCCCTGTGCCCTTGCTTGAGAGATCACGCTTTGGGAGGGGACTTCCTAAAGCGAGGTCTTCGATCCCTAGGATGGAAGGGTTGGGGTGGCTGGGAGAGTGAGCCTGCTATAAGGTCCACTAATGTCAGAGCTTCCAGATAAGTGCACAGGCTCCTCCTTCCTGTCTAGGTCTAGAAAAGAACTGGACTGGCCCCTGGAGATAATAATGTAAAGAAAAGTGCTTACTGGAGTTCCCATCGTGGTGCAGCGGAAAGGAATCTGACTAGGAACCATGAGGTTGCGGGTTTGATCCCTGGCTTCACTCAGTGGGTTAAGGATCCCGTGTTGCCATGAGCTGTGGCGTAGGTCCACAGACAACAGCTCAGATCTGGCTCCAATTAGACCCCTAGACTGGGAACCTCCATATGCTGCAGGAGCAGCCCTAAAAAGGCAAAAGACCAAAAAAAAAAAAAAAAAAAGAAAAGAAAAGAAAAAAAAGAAAAAAGAAAAAAAAAAAGAAAAAAGAAAGAAAGAAAGAAAAAAAGGAAAAGTGCTTACTGATGGGTTTGGAATCAGGAAATGCTCAGGTGGTCCTGGTTGTTTAGCTATGTTTTGTCAGGTCACCACCGACCGCCATTCAAAAAGAAAAAGTGTCAACAGGCTGTGAATGACATTTAGTGACAGTGTGATCTGTAGCTACCAGCCTGAGAAAAGCACCTTAAATAAAGCTGTTCATCTACTGGAAGCCTTGGCGTAATGGAAAAAAAATATGGACTTTGGAACTATGTAAACTCGGCAATGTTTCAAAACTTCCCAGAACTTACTTCCTTATCGGCAACATGGAACGACCAAGTACATCCTGCCATTAGTGGCTGGGAGGGTGGAGAAAGCCCCAACCCAACGTTGTGCACTGAGAGAAGTTATCCACATCCCAGGATTTCTGACCCTAAATCACCTGCTTTCCTGGTTGAAGAAACTTCAGGCAGGCAATGCCATGGTTCCCAGGGCCAGAGAATCTAAGTTCCGTCCATCTCGACATTTCGACATTTGAAGTTTTTTATACTTGAAAAGCACATTTGGCTTAAAAACATGGAATTGTCAACAATGTTCATCATGATTTATGTCTAATAATGAGAAAATGGGAAAAAACTTAAATGTCCTTAAAAGTAGGAAACCGATTTTATAAATGGGCATAACTATGTGATAGAATACTTTGAGGCGTTAAAACTATGCTTCTGAAGAATACTTAGTGACAAGAAAAATGTTCATGATAAAATGTGAAATAAAAGATAAGCAACAAACAAACGATTGCGCAATAGGACCCCACTCCAGAAAAACAAGTGATACACAGAGCTATATAAGCAAAGAAACACTAAATGCAAGCGCTTGCCGCTGGCATTCAGGAGGAGTGGAACAAAATCAACTATACTTTAAGAAAATGCATTTTTGTGTTTTGAATTTCCAACAAGGATCATACGCTGCCTTAAAATGCGAAACCTCTAACTAAAGTCCTTGCGGGGAGGAGCACGACCCGGGAAGACGCAGGCGGGACCCGGGGCGGACCCCAGCGCCCCCTGGCGGAACCCCTAGGCCACGCCCCAGGGGCCGGCGCGTGGGGGCGGGGCGCGGAGACCCAGCCCAGCCCAGGCCTGCGCGGGTGGTGCCGGACTCGCGACGCCGGGAGGTCGGGGACGCACAGTCGAGAGCGGTAGGCAAGCCAGGGGGCTCGGGACCGGCGGGAATGGGGCACCGCGGGCCGGCGGGGAGCGGGCCGGGGCTGAGGCGGCCCTGGGACGGGGCTCCAAACTTTCTCGGAGTGCGTGGAGGGCGGGAGTGGGGGTCTGTCGCCCTCACCTTTGGCGTTTCGACTTCCCTGTGCGTCCTGGGCGGGCGAGTGACGCCTGCTTAGCTTGGGGAGCCGAGCTGCGGGTTGTGCGCACAGGTGATCGTGGCCGGGGTCTGAGGGTGTCCTGTCCCCCGCTTCCTGGCGCGTGTCTATCGCAGGGCGTGGCCACCGCGCCAGCCCCAGGGTGGCCAGCTGTGCGCGGGATAAAGGCTCTCTGGGCCCTGGGCTGGTGAGAGGGGGAGGGGAGGCCGCCCAAGGGCCCCTGCCGCGGCCCGGTCTCTGCCCGCCCCCGGTGCCAGCTGTGGTGTCCACTGGTGACCGAGTATTTGAGTGCGTGGGGAACCGGGTGGAAGTGAAAGCCGTGAGCAGCCCACATCCTTGGCGTGAGGAAGACGCCACCTCTGTCACGACGACTTTGCCTCAGCCAGCCCACTTCTAACCTCCGCCCCCAAGCTGGGTTCACAAAGTACTATCTTCCTCGCGGCCTCTTTGGGTTGGAGCAAAACAAACAGGAAAAGAGAGGGGAAAACGGTGGAGCCAGGGGACAGTGGCAGGAAAAGTAGAGGAGGGCTGCTGGGAAGCTGGGCCCCAATCTTGTGGGTTCTGCACCAGCTTCTGTTCTCTGGGGCACCATCCCCTCTCCGGCCAGGGTGGCCTCTGTGTGGTATCCAGGGATTGGAGTTCTTCCTGAGAAACCTGGACATGGGATGGGGAGGGATGGGTAGCCTGGGAACCAGGGTCAGAGCCAGATGTCATGGAAGGTCCCTGGGGTGTTGAGTTCTCTGGGGCTCTGAAATATTCATCTCACTGGTGAGCTTTGGTTTCAGTGCTGGCGCCTTTGGCTTGGCCAGTGGTGGCAGGAGAGCCAGGCCCTTCCTTGAGGCTAATATGTCTGAGGCAAAGGGGGCAGCCATACTTCCTCCTCACCTGCCTGCTCTCTTGGTCTCTCCAACCACGAGGACCCAGAGACCCGGTTTATAACTTAGAAAGAAGTAGTGGGACCACACAGGGTCAAGGGCCCCGACTTCCTGCCTTCTTGTGCTATGACCTCAGGGCCTCACCTGTAAAAACAGCACGTCAGAGAGGTAATGACAGGGGTGCACCTTAAGTCTGGAGAGAACCTCATATCCTGAGCTGGGTAATAGCCACCTTAGCTCAGCCTCTGCCCATGGAAGAGCACTTCCATCCCCCAAACTTGTCATCTCTTCAGACCGAGCAGAAGCCCCAGGGAAGGACACACGCTGTGTGTTTTCAGAGGGGGCCACACAGGAAGGGCCAGAGTATGGAAGCTCATACAGCTCCCCGGGAGGAAGGCCTCTGCTAACCCTGATGCGGCCTTTCTGGAGTATTCTGTTGGGAACCCTATAGAGAGGATGGCCTTGACCACATCTTCCAACACGAAGATTCTGGGGTTCTAGGCCAAAACATGGGTCTTACTTTGAAGTAGGAATGATACCCAGAAGTCCACGGTGCTGGGTACCTCAAGGGTACTCAGTGCATTGGTCAGGGAGGAAGAGAATGAGTCCTTATTCTTGTAGATAATGATCGGTATTCTTCCCTCTTACATAAAGGTGATGTCAGGGGATGGCAGCCTCCTGGTTCTATGCTGCTTGGAGATGTCCCCCAGCCCTTGGCAGTGAGTCCCACATTGGAGGTTATCACAGCAGCTGTCTGGGGGTGGGATGGGGAGAACCCCTGAAGAGAGAGTAGCTGGGTGTGAGGGGCTGGGTATTAGGGCAGGGGTTTTACCCTATGAAGAGTTGGGTCGTGAATCATTGCAGGTCTACCTGTAAAACAAAGGTGGCCTGGTCAGCCACCCACAGGATGGTAGTTAGGTGTGTCCTGATGCTGATGTTTCAGGCTTAAGGAAGTTTGAGGGAATAAAGCTGAACAGGTTTGCTCCCTGCAGAACTTCTCAGAGCCTTCCCCTGCCATTGTGCCTTGTACTTTTCCAAAAGGCGCTATGGATTGTTTTTCAGACTTATCTGTTTCTGAGCTCATCCATTGCCATCTCCCGGGGCAGTGTTCTTTACCGCAGTCCGGGAAATGCCTGGCTGAATGATTCGAGCTTCCCACTCTCTGTTTCTAGTATCGAGTCTCCCTTCCTCTCCCTGAATGAGGGCTGATTTGAGGGAAAAGGAGGCCATGGGAGGTCATTTGCCTGGATTCCCACAACTAGTTAGTGGCAGCATTAGAACCTGAACCCCAATCTCTTGACTTCCTCCCGCTTAGTCTTTCTTGTCTGCCGTGTGCCGCTGTTTCTCTGAAGGCTCGGGGGGATGAGCCAGACCCAGGGCAATAGGGGGGCAGTGTGGGACAATAGGGGGGCAGTGTAGAAGGAGAGGAAGTCATGGCCAGTCCCACACCCAGATCCTGCCCTGTGCCTGTGCCTCTGTAGCCATCCATCCTCCAGACCAGTGTCACATCAGTGGTGGCTTTGGCAGAGATTCTTTTTTTTTTGTTTTTTTGTTTTTGTCTTTTTGTCTTTTAGGGCCGCACCAGCGGCACATGGAGGTTCCCAGACTAGGGGTGGAATCGGAGCTATGGAGGTTCCCAGGCTAGGGGTCGAATCAGAGCTGTAGCTGCCGACCTACACCACAGCCACAGCAATGCCAGATCCGAGCCATGTCTGCGACCTACGCCACAGCTCACAAGCAATACCGGATCCTTAACCTACTGAGCAAGGCCAGGGATCGAACCTGCAACCTCATGGTTCCTAGTCGGATTTGTTTCTGCTGCACCACCATGGGAACTCCCCCTTGCAGAGATTCTTTAGGAAGCAAGTCATTCTGCCCTGAAGCCTTCTGCCCTGGTCTGTTAGGCTGTTCATTCAGAAGCAGAGACAGAGCTGGCATGGGCTTTGATCTTTTGATCTTTCTTCTAACCTAGGGCTCTGGCAAGGACTGACATGCTCAAGGAAAGAGGAATTGGTATCAACGAGAAAAGGTCTTTACTACCTTAGCCCGCCCCAGGTGTTGGCCTAGTCACACTGGCGACTGGTGGGTTCTGGGGCTCCTGTTCCAGGCAGGTGTGAAAGCAGAGGGCACTTTAAAGTCAGATGTCAGATTGGGGTTTGAGCCTGTCTCTGCCGTTCACCTGCTATGGGACCTCGGATTGAGCTGTCTCTGAATTTTACTTTTCTCATCTGTAGAGTGGGCATAAGAGTATGCGTCTCATAGGGCCCTCGTGGGGAGCAGACGTCCTTGGTACCTGGTAGTAAGGACACAGTCCTGGCTAGTCTAAGCGGTTCTCTTCCTTCCCTGCCCAGCTCAGGGAAAGGTTTGTCTCTCTTCCCCACTGTGGACTGTTAATTATCTGTCTGCCTCTCCTTTTGCTCATCTTCAAGTTCAACTGAAAAGGCAGAAGATGACACGCAAAGGAGGTGGATGGGGCCGTGTTCCTGAAGCTGTGCCCAGCCCTGCTTAATGCCTTCTGCTTTCCTTATCTGCACTCCCCGCTGCTCTGACCACTGGCTTGGTGGGGGTGTCCGAGATCACCTGTGCGATGACACAGTAATGTCCCCCCAAGGGTGAAGGAGGGGCTCTGGGTGCCTGGGTCTTCCCATCCCCTCAAGGGCAGCTTCGTCTTTCCAGGATACTGGAGCCATTGTCTGAGTTTCCGACTGGAGGGAGGCCGCCCTGGTTAGAGAGCAGGGCCGGGAGGGAGGTCCTGGGTGGGCAGCCTTATCTGTTTCAGACAGATGGGCGCAGGGAGCCAGGGGGAAGGAGGCTTGATCTGGCTCCACGTCAGTTGTGTGAGTGCTGGCGTCTGTTACCCCGAGTTCTCAGATAGTGGGCAGAGCTGAGAATGAAATTTCCAAACCCATGACCAAGAGGGCCTGTCGTAGGCTGGGCAGGAACTTTCATGGTTCTGGGGTTTCCTGGTGTGTCAACTGACCAGATGATTTCTAAAGTCCATTCCAGCTCTGATGTTTCAGTTTTTAGATCCTCTCAGCGTCATCTGGTTAAACCCAGAGGCCAGGCGGACAGGATGAGTTGATTCTGGGCCCCTGGGTCTGTGTGCGTCAGGCCTGGTGGCATGCCCAGACACTCCTGGGTGGATCCTCTTACTCCTCTGCCCTCCTGGCTCCGTGCTGGGTTAGGAGGGCGAAGTGTTTTCTTGGAGGGGAGGGGAGAGCTGGGGGAGTTGGGGGAGGTAAAGGAAGAGGGCGGGAAGGAGCCTGTCACAGGAGACGTGGGCCAGGGGCCCGCACTGCTGTGCCTGCTGGGTGGGGTCTCCTGAGAGGCGCACTCTGAGGTATTCTTTCCATTCTGGCTCTGAGCACCCCAGTTCCTGGCAGGGAGGAGGGCAGGCTGCCTGGACCAGTCAGCTGCTCCCTTCTGCCCCTCCCTCTAACACACACACACACAAACACACACACACACACACCCTCTTGCTATAACCCCAGTAGCACCAGCCTCCCCCTGCAGATTCCAAAGCCTTAACCCTTCAGATGCCCCACAGGGAGCTTGAACTTGAGCCCCTGCTGGCCAGGAGCATGCTGGCCACACTGAGGTGGTGCCAGGGGAAGGAGCTGGCTTCCCCTAGGCCGCCTCTGAAAACCTTGACAGCCAACAAGTATTATGTTTGAGCCCACCCACTTCTGCCGCCTGGGCCTGGGGTGGGGGTGTAGGAGAAAGGAGAGGTTCTGGCTCTTTCCTGATGGGCTGTGAGAATGGGGTCAGGAGAATGGGGAGCAGGCTTAGATCTATAACCTGGCAAGGAGGGGGCGGAGTCTGAGTATCTTGATAACAGGCATCGCGAGGAAGAGTGTGGCCTGCAGTGGAGCAGCCTTGCTTCCTGTGGCTGGAGTGGTGGAAGCTGGATGCCTCCTGTGTTTTAGGAAGATTCAGGCTTCCGGAGGGGAACCCTAAAGTTCCTGAACCTGTTTAGTCCCTAGAGACTGCGAGCCCCTCCAGCAGCTCCCAGAGGAACCCAGCTGACCTGATTCCTGCTTTCTAGTCCCTGTGTCACTCGTCCCCACTCTGTCTCTGTACCTTCTCCCTTTGGACTCCGCATCCCCTGCACCTCCCACCTGGAGTCATGGTCATGAAAGTAAACGCTGCCCACTACTCCATTTCCTCCTACCTCGTCAGATGCCATCCCCAAACCTCACAGCTAGCTGAAGCCTCCATAACGCGGAAGTGGCCGGGGCTCCTGTAGGTTGGGCCGCAGCCAGGGAACAGGCTCAGAAGCTGCCCGTGCTGGCAGGCCTGGGCCCGAGGCGCCTGTCCATCTGGCCCTCCTCGGAGGCGAGTGTGACTGAGCTCAGCCCCTCCCCCTGACCGCCCTAAACACTCTCTCCCGCTCCTGCACACAGCTCTACACGAGAGACCTAGGATGTAGTCCCAGCCCCGCTTTGTGGCCAAGGACAGGTCACTTACCCCGCTAGTACTGTGGCTGGCCGGCTGGTGAAGTGGGGGTGGGCTTGCCTTAGATGAGCAAGGTTTCTTTTAGCTCTGACCACCCTCTTCTGGTAGTTGCACAGGGTTTGGGACTCAGGGAGGTGATGGGAGGGGCTGAATGACTCAGTGTCCACTTGCTGTGTGAGGCTTCCTTTGTCATTAGAGGGTCTGGGGTGGGAAGCTCTGGGAAGGGATGAGAAGTGGGCATAGAGAGGGTGCCCAAGTGAGGGTGACAGAAGAGGGCTTAGTGCTCTGGAGTCAGTCAGGGAGCACTCTTGATATCATCACACCCTTGTGATGGTGACTTTATTTAAGCCTCTAGTTCTTTATTTGTAAATAGGATACCAAATAGCCGCCCTATTGGGCAATAGACTGGATTTAACGGAACAATAACCAGAGATAGGGGTCAGCCGCCCCTTTAAGTGCTCTATGTGTGTTTTCTCATTTGGTTTTGACAACAGCTACGTGGAGGGTACTGGTGTAGTGTTAAACCCATTTTCCAGGTGGAGAAACTGAGGCAGAGTGAGGTGAAGTGGTCAGTGCCATTCTCTGATGAGCATGGCCTGGTGGCTGACTCCCCAGGGAACTGGACCGTGAGCTGCCGTGTGCCCTGCTGTCTCCTGGTGAATTCCTCTGAAAGCAGAAGTGTCACAGGGAGGGGAGAGGGAGAGCAGAGGGCATCTTTGTGAGTCAGCTGCCACTGCATCAGGCAGAAGCCCAGAGTCCTGGTGGCCTCTCCAAGGCTGGCCTTGTGCTCCCTGATTCACCCTTTAGTTTGGGGAGGGACCTGTTTGCCCGGCTTGGCTTCAGTGAAGGGGTGGGGAGCTGGCTGGCCGGACAAAGGGCAGGCCCTGCATCACTGGGCTCCTCAGATATGCCCCAGGACCGCAGTCTGTTAGAGCCGGAAGTGAGCTCAGAGGTCATCTGGTCCACGCAGCTCAGTTCACAGAGGTGCCCCTCGAGGGGCCAGCAGGACCAGGGTTGTCTGGTGGCCCAGTTGGGGCCTCTGACCACAGAGCAGTTCCTGCCAGTGTCTTGTGGGCCGTGTTTAGCCTGAGATGACAGTAATGATGACAGATCACCGTACTCCAGAGGTGGCCTGTGTGAAGGGTCCCACAGACAGGATGCTGTTGTCCTGGTGGAGCTGGAGGGGCCAGGGAGGGGGGTGAAGGGAGAAGGACCCTCTTGCTTCAGGGGAGGAGAGCCCCGTCCAGGTTTCTCTGCCTTTTTTTTTTTTTTTTTGGTCTATTTAGGGCCACACCCACGGCATATGGAGGTTCCCAGGCTAGGGGTCAAATTGGAGCTGTAGCCACTGACCTAGACCACAGCCACAGCACTTAGGATCCTTTACCCACTGAGCAAGGCCAGGATTGAACCCGCATCCTCATGGATCCTAGCCGGGTTTGCTACCTCTGAGCCACGGCACAACTCCTTTTCTTCCTTTTTAAAAAAAAGTCTACTAAGGTTCATGTATTATAACTGTTTATGTATATTGTCTTACCCTGACGTAAACCCCAAATATTTTCAAAAACAGTTACTCTCTCTGTCTGTTAAACTGACACTTTTCAGTGTTGGGCTCCCCGTTTCCTCCAAGTGCTCCAGCCCAGCATGTGGGGCCTTCACCAGGCCGCTTCCCATGCCTGGTTACCTGTGTCCCACCCTCGCTGTCTGGAAGGTCTTATTTCTGACCTGACGCGTTCTTGCCGTGCTGGACCATTCCCTCTGGGAAGATGGAGAAAAGCTTTCCTCAAAGTAACTCATGGAGAGCCTGGGCCTGCCATTTGCTTCCTCCTCCCGCCCCCTGCCCCCCTTCCCTCTCTGTGGCATCCCCGGTGAGAGGGAAGTGTTGAGACAACCCTCTCTGTGCTCCCTGAACCGTGCAGAGGGCCCTACAACGAGGAGCTGGTGCCCCCTCCCTTCTGGCAGAGCCTCTGGGGATGTTTGCTGACCTTGGCCTGGGGCTGCCCCCTCCCTGTGGAGTCCTGAAGGTCAGGAGATGCTCGAGGGGGTGGTGGGGGCTCTGTGAAGGGGTTCACACTCTGTCAAGGACACAGGGACCCTTCCAGGGACTCCCTCCTTAGCTCTTCCCAAGCCCCCATCTCAGTCTGCTCAGAGGGGAACACCAGGCCCTGAGGAGGTTGATTTGGCATAAGAGGCATAAAGAACAGGGCATAGCATAGAGGACACAAGCCCAGGTCCCTGAAGGCCTCCGTTTGGTTTTGCCATTAACTTGCTAGTTCTGTGATTGTGGCGAGTCACTTCCCTGTTCTGGCCGGAATTCCCTCAGCAGGACCATCACTGGGGGCCTTCAGGCTCTATTTCTGGGCTTCCCACCTCCTCATTTCTCCGTACTTCCCTGGCTGGGGGGTCCCTCTCCTGCCTCAGAGAAGGTACCGAGTGGATCCAGTGGCCTGACCTCTCAGCGCCGTCTCCCCAAGCCACCAGCCCTGGGGCAGAGAGGCAGGAATCACTGGGGATGCTGGCACTCGAAACGTGTGTCTCCCCCTCCTGGGAAGTTGCAGGGCCCTGCGTGTGCTATCTCCGGCCTGGCAAGGCCGTGAAGAGAGTGGTGGAAGCCACAGGCTGCCACGTGCCTCCTGTGCCTTGGCTGTTAGTTGAAAGAACCAGAAAGTCCTGTCCCGGACCTGCTTTTCGCTGCGGCCTCCCAGCCTCCAGGGACCAGCTGCATGCACCCACTCGCCCAGGCCTCTTAGGCGGCCCCTGACTCAGCTTGCTACCTTCTCCAGCCCCATGGCCCCCTCCTCCAGGCCTGGCTGCTCCGGGCCTGGGGCTAGCTTGTTGTCTTCCATTCTGGGCCTTGGCTCCTTCCCAGCTCTGCCTTGCAGGCCTAGAGCTCCTGCCAGCTGCTGTGGGGGCTGGGCTGACCCCTTGAATGAGTCCCAGCTGGCCCTGTGGCTCACTGCTGGCTTGGCCTGGTCACCAGAAGGCTTCCTGAAATGGGCACAGGGGGTTCCCAGGTACCTGCTCTCACACCACTGATGCCCAGTGACTGCTCTGGGCTCCTGCTTTGCCAGGAAGCTACACAGTAGGGAGGGCTGTGGACAGAAAGCTGGAAGCAGGTGGAGGGGCGGAGTGGCGCCTTGGGGATGGGGACAATGGCCCGTGAAGGGTGAGCCTCTCCTCTTCATAGAGGCAGGCTGGACTGGGGCTGAGGGAGCCGGGCCTAGGCACTCACAACTGCTCTTGCCTTTATTCCAGGTCCAGCAACTGGGTCTCCTCTCAGACCTCGAGTGGCCATGTCCCAACCCAGTGCCCCGCCTCCATATGAGGACCGCAACCCTCTGTACCCTGGCCCTCCGCCCCCGGGGGGCTATGGGCAGCCTACTGTCCTGCCTGGCGGGTACCCTGCCTACCCACAGCCTGGCTATGGTCACCCTGCTGGCTACCCACAGCCTATGCCCCCCATCCACCCACCCATGAGCTATGGTAAGTCCCTGAAGGGCAGTTGGGGCTGGGGGAAGAGGGGACACGTGTATCACGTGAGGCCACTTCCTGTGCTCCTTTTTCAACTTCCTCGATCGCTTTTTCGTCTTCTCTTTAGCTCCTTCCTTCTGTTTCCCCATCTTTGTTACCTCCCTGCTTTTTCCCGTTCTTAGCACCCTTGACTACCTGCCAGCCCTTTTATTCAGCAAGGAGACAGTGTTTGTACAATATACACCAGAACTTACATCAGATGAGAAAGTGGCTGGGAGATAACTTTAGAGCCATGACTCAAGGAAGCCATTTCCGTTTCCCAACTAGGCACTTGCCACCTCACCCACACTTTGCTCTTCCTCAACAACCGCCTTTGGAACCTGAAGCCCCCTCGCCCCTTCCTTTTTTAGGGCCACACCCGCAGCATATGGAGGTTTGCAGGCTAGGGGTCCAGCTAGAGCTACAGCTGCCTGCCTACACCACAGCCATAGCAACGTGGGATCTGAGCGGCATCTGCAACCTACACCACAGCTCAGGGCAATGCTGAATCCTTAACCCACTGAGCGAGGCCAGGGATTGAACCCGCAACCTCAAGGTTCCTAGTCAGATTTGTTTCCGCTGTGGAACGACGGGGACTCCCCCCCCTTTTTTTTCATTTTTAATATTCTTGGTGCTGACCAAGCCTCATACTTTAAGGAAACGTCTGATTTTTTGAAATATCCAAAAGTATTTGGATGTTTGAACATAGTGGCAGGTCAGTTTGGTTAGAAATGAGGTGAGATTAGAATGCGCTGAGACTTGTGCTGTGGTTCACATGTGGATTTTGAGAGCAGTTCCCAAGGAGGCATTCAAGGAATGCTTTGAGCCCCTGCAGCATCTCTGGAATCCGGGAGCATGGCCAGCTCTCGTCTGGCCATACGTGTTCTGGTGCGAATACTGGCACATCAGCCACGTTTACGGTCATGCCTCGTCCTGTGCACTTAGCCCCTGCGTCCTCACCCTCACGTGTGCCTGGTGTCAGTCACGGTCTGCACACTGTGTTCCCCACGCTGCACACAGGTGCGCGGTGTTTCTGCCTTCCTTTTCCTCCTTCCATCCCTGAGTCCCTACTCTGACCCTGCCAGCTCCTGTCCTGTGCCTGCCTGGCTTCCTCACGAGATGGTGACCTCTTGGCGGCAGGGACCGTGGGTATCCCCTCCCTCGGTCAATGCTTGCTGCTGGAGTACTTACACCTAAGCCCCCGGGCCAGTTCTGGTCCCTCAGGGGGCATCGTGGGGACTTGGCTGGGCCAAGGAGCTCTTGGGTTATCACACGTCTTTTGGCTGGGGTACCTGAGACTTGGGGAGAGTGTCGTGGAGGCGTGGGGATCGAGGCCACATGTCCCGGGGCCCCACTTGGTCATACGTGATCTGTCCCTAGGCCCAGGCCATGGCTATGGTGGGGAGGAGAGAGCGGTGAGTGACAACTTCGGGTCTGGAGAGTGGAGTGACAGGAAAGTCCGACATGCCTTCATCCGAAAGGTGAGATATGGGCTGGGAGGCGGGTGGACCTGGGCCCCTGGGGCTGTGGGCTTGGGAGGCACCCACTCCCACACACATGTGCTGCTAGGTCCTCTCTAGCCCTGCACCTCCTCGAAGGGGGCCCTGGGCTCCTCTCGCCTTGACCTTGTTTTGAGGGGCACATACAGTCTGGGCAGGCTCTGCTGAAGTGTTTTGCCCTCGGCAAACTTCTTTCTCCTGCTAGACCATAGTGGCTTGAAGCCAGAACTCATGGCACTTGCTCGCAGCCCCCTGCCCCCCATCTCTGAGCTCAGCCCCTGCTCAGAGTAGACAGATACCTGACCAGTGTCACGCTGAACTGCTGCAGGTACCTGGCAGTGCGGCGAGGCGAGGGCAGCGAGTGGTCAGTGGAGGGCAGGTGTAGGGCAGGGCAGGGGAGGTGCCAGGGAGCAGCAGGGGCTGGGAGTCAGCCCTCAGGCTGGGGGCAGTGTCTGAGCCAGACTCCTCCCTGCGGGTGGCCTCTGCCAGGCTGCAGCCAGGGGGCTCTTGAGTGCGAGCCAAGTAAGAGGAGATCCTTCACAGTTGAGGAACCTCCTTGCTGCCTCTGAGAGGTGGGGGAGGGGGAGATGGTGAGGCCCTCGGGCTCCCTGGTCTGGGGGCCAGCTGCCTCCTGGGAGAGGCGGGAGTGGAGGGTGGTGCCCTGAGCTGGTCCCGCCACCTGTGTTCCAGGTTTACGCCATCATCTCGGTCCAGCTGCTCATCACGGTGGCCATCATCGCTATCTTCACCTTCGTGTGAGTCTCTAGGCCTCTCGGCCCGCCCTTCCCAGCTCTGAGTCACCTGCTGGGAGCCTGGCTTGGGGTGGGCCCTTGACCCCGAGGGACTGGAAGAAGAGCTTGGAGGCGGGCGATTGGAGAAAATGGGGCAGGGCCTCTGCAGGGAGGTAGACGAGCCGCCGTGCTGTGACCCCTCTCTTGTCCTCCCCTGCTCCACAGGAAGCCGGTCAGCAATTTCGTGAGGACAAACCTTGCTGTCTACTACGCATCCTAGTGAGTCTGTGCTCCCCTCTGCTCGGGGACAAGGGGAGAAGGGGCGACACTTGGCCAGGGGTCAAAATCCTTTTGGAGAGGGACCCTCCCGGTTGCCAGCCATGCCGGGCAGTATGGGCATGTGCCACCAAGTATAGGGTCACAGGGCTCCTGAGAGCGGAGCGGTGCCCGGGGGGGTGGGGTGGTGGAACTGGTGGTGACATGCATACTGCAGAATGGTCCCATGTTCTGGCAGCCTCTCTGCTTGGGGCCTCCTGTGACCTCCTGCTTGGCCAGACCCCCCTCTTACAGAGCACCTTGGTGCCCATGGCTGGGGTGGGCTTGTCCTACCGGGCAGGCAGCCTCCCCTCAGACTTCTAGACCGTTCCCTGCGCCTCCCAGCTGCCAGTCTGGCGAGTGCTGCCAGGCTGGAGTGGGCCTGGAGACTATGGCCCTGTCTCTTTCTCCCCAGTGCTGTCTTCCTGGCCACCTACCTGACCCTCATCTGCTGCCAGGGACCCAGGTGAGTCCCAGCGACTGAGACTATGACAAGGGATGCTGGAGGTGGGAGTGGGGCTGGTGATGGCAGTGGCTACTGCTGAGCTGCGTACAAACCACCTGGTGTGGGAGGATCTGTTTAGCTACCTCCTTCTTATTCTGACAGCACCCCGCAAGCACGTAGCATCTTAACCACTTAACACATAGGGAGAGCCCTAGGCTCAGAGAGGCCGGGGAACCTTCTCTCACGCAGGTGGTCAGTCTCAGAGCTGCAGACGAATCCAGGTCTTTGTGGCTCCACAGCTCAGGCTTGTCCTACTGTCCCTGTTGCACAGAACCCCTGAGTAGGTACCTGGGGCCGTGCCAGCCTCCCCACCTGCAGGTCAAGGCCTAGTTCTCAAGGCTCACAAGCCACGGACTTCCTTCTGCTAAAGGAGCCTCTGAGACCTGGCCAGCCCCACGCCACTTAATCATGGTTTCTTTCCCTTCAGACGCCGCTTCCCATGGAACATCATCCTGCTGACCCTCTTTGTGAGTCTGAAAGGGCCGGAGGAGGGGGCGGAGATGGTCAGGGAGGGCAGGACCCGGGGAAGGGACGGGACACCACGGTGGCAGATGGCCCTGGCTCTCTCCTTGGCCTTACCCTGGCCCCGCCCTCGGTCTCCTTGGGGTGGCCGCTTTCTACCTCGGTCACACGTACCCCAGCTCTGGCCGGCCACCCTGGCCATGCCTCCAGGGCCCCACCTCTCTTCTGCAGTGTCTCACTCTTGTCTCTGTCCTTCCCTCAGACTCTGGCCATGGGCTTCATGACCGGCACCATCTCCAGGTACGTTCCAGGACAGAGCACTACACAGGGGCGTGTTTTATAGGGGAGTGGGGCATCCCTGGGCTGGCGGCCACCTGCATGGGTGGCGCTGGGCCGGATCCTTGGAGAAGGGGTTTTGAAGTCACGCGTCCGTGGCTTATACCTCCGACCTCCCCTAACCGCTCGCTCCCTCCCGCAGCGTGTATGATACCAAGGCCGTCATCCTCGCGATGATCATCACTGCCGTGGTGTCCATTTCAGTCACCATCTTCTGCTTCCAGACCAAGGTGGGGGCATGGGGGGCCCTCCCCTGGCTGCCCCGTCCCCCTTCCGGACCGGGCACTTGAGTGGGCCCGGGAGGGCCCAGGCCCCTATGCCAGGGACTTCCTGAGACCCCAATCCCCTTCTCCTCGCATCTGCACCCACAAAGCTGCTTCCTGTGTCCGTCCCTAGAATGTCACGGTCACTCCCAGGAGGCAGCCCTGGGACGCCCTGGAGGAGGAGGCAGGGGCCCTCTGACTTGGCTGCTGGTCGTGGCCTGTCTGACACTCTCTTCCGGGCAGGTGGACTTCACCTCCTGCACAGGTCTCTTCTGTGTCCTGGGAATTGTGATGATGGTGACTGGGATTGTCACTGCCATTGTGCTGTCCTTCAAATATGTGAGTGTCCCGGGAGAGCTGGGGTCAGGGAACCCAGTGCTCAGGGCAGATTTTCCATATCTTGTGTGGTGTGGCGGGCCCCACAGGCCTTGGGCAGGCTCTGGCTTCCGGAACCTCTGGGCTGGCTAGCAAAGGCATCCCTTTTGGGTTAGGGTGGAGACAGCCGGCCCTGGGAGCCATAGCAGCTGAGGCCCTGGACACCATGGTGGGCTTCCTATGGGAAGCGGTGGGTTAGGGCTGCCGGACAGCTGAGACCAGGTTCTGGGAGGCAGGGTGGCAGAAGAATCCAGAAGACCGGGAAGATGTGCCTGGCTGGAAGGGACCTTAGGCATCGCTGTATCTGACCCCTCTTTTATTGCAGTGGGGGTGGGGGTGGGGGTGGGGGTGGGGAGAGTGTCAGGCCTCCAGGCTGAGGAGAGATTCATGGTGGGGAGGGGGGGATGGGCTGAAAGGGGAAGGATGTGAACGGGAGGGCTGCCTGCCCACTTGACCTTGGGCTGCCCTGGGGGTGCTCCCTGCCTCTGCTGTTTCATCAGGGTGGTTGGGGGGCTTCCCTCCCAGCCCTCTTTAGTTTATCCCTCCCGGGCTGGGCTGCAGGAAGGCGGTCAGAACTAGGGGAGATGATGGGCTCCTCAAGCAGCGCATGCCTGGGTCTGCCCCTCCCAGAGCTGTAAGTCAGCCGCCTTTCTTCCAGAAGCACAGTGGACTCCTCCATACCTTGACTAACTTTGGAGATGGGTTTGGCTAAAAGATGCTCCGATTGATTTTATGTGGCCACTGGACGATGGCCTGTTTTTTCTGCCGAATATGTTACCCTTCTTAATTTCTTCCCGTATCAGAAGGCAGAAGCACTCCTTTCATGTAGCTAGCTCTCTGGATCTTCCCACTTGGCCAGAATCCCGGAGGGGTCGCGGTGGTCCTGAGGTTCTGCCTTGGTCCAAGCTCTGCCCAGATTTCCAATGTCAGCCCTGTTCCTTCTTCCCAGATTTACTGGCTGCACATGGTCTATGCTGCCCTGGGTGCCATTTGCTTCACTTTGGTGAGTAATCCCGCCTCCCGGAGGAAGGGGCGGACCTGGGGATGGTGAATGTGGGCTACTTGGGAGGCTGGGGTGGGGCCCAGCTGCCCTTCCTTTCTCCTGCTGTCCGGAGCGTCCACTGATTTTTCCGGGCACTCCCGCCATCTCTGGTCCACGCCACCAACTTTGAGAACACTCAGCAGGCTGTATTACGGTGTGTCTGTCCCCCTTTCTAGAAGGTGACCTGCTTGAGGGCAGAGACCGTGCCTTATCCTGTTCATTAATGTGTTCCCTAAGCACACCTCATGGCCCGGAGGCTCCCAGGACAGGTCTGCTGACCCCCGAGCCCCTGGGTCCTCACGTGTGGCTCCCCTGTCCCTGCAGTTCCTGGCTTACGACACGCAGCTGGTCCTGGGGAACCGGAAGCACACCATCAGCCCCGAGGACTACATCACCGGCGCCCTGCAGATCTACACCGACATCGTCTACATCTTCACCTTTGTGCTGCAGCTCCTGGGGAGCCGGAATTAAGGAGCGCCTCCTGTTTTGCCCCCTGCCCCGGGCCTTCCCTGCCACAGAGGGCTGGGCCTGGACCTGGGGCTGGCCCTCAGACTTCTTTCCTTCCTCTCAAGTAACAGCCCATTTCCCTTTCTCTCCAGGGATGGGTCGCCTCTCTGGCTATGGATGCGTAGGTACCTGGTGGGGTTGTAGGAACTGGGGACTCACCCCTGCTCTTGGTGGACTCACAGGGACTGGGCCAAAGGTGTGCCTTCTTCCTCTGCCCACCAAATCCTTAACAGCTGGGGTTCGAGTGGGGAGGGATGAAAAGAGCTAAAATGGAATATGAGAGGCAGAAGTGACTTTGTGGTGACGAGGTTTCCCCTCCCACTTCTGCCACCAGCTGGAGCTGTTTCCTCCCTCAAACCCTAACAAAGCCAGACAGTGCTGTCCCCAGCCCCCTGGACTCACAGCCAGCCACTACCCTGTACTCCTTTGGTAGCCCTTGGCACCTTCCCGCTGAGGAAGGTAGACGGGGTTTGTGCCTATGGGTCTCCCCTGCTTCACCCCTTCTCTCAATAGCATATATATATATGTGTATATATATACTGATTTTCTGGGCTAGGGTCAGGGAGGAAGAGGAGAGTGAGCCAAGTCAGATGCGGAGGTCAATACGAGATCAGCATCTGCCCGGGGCGTCCCTCTGGCTTGTGGTGGTGGAGAGCGGGCCCACCTGCAGCCATCTGGTCCCCATTCTCCAAAGGTGCCTGGGGCCCCCCTGGTGCTTCTGGCTGCTCAGAGCAGAAAGTGAGGGACAAAGGTCAGGTGGTGTGTAGGGTCACTGCTTCCTGACAGCGTGGCCAGGAAGTAACCAGGGTGAAGAGAGACTGGGGTCCCCTACCCTGTCTGAGAGCCATGGAAACCTATGGTGGCACCCATGGTTCTTGGGTTCTGCAAACTCGGGGAGGGCCCTGAGAGGAACGAGATGCCCCTCGCTTGCGGGATGTAAGACTTCGGCCCCATCTCTCCAGCCAACTACCGCTTTCTTCTTGACACCAAGTGCCTCAAGCTGGAATGGGGGAGGGGGGACAAGGGCCACTCTGTGGGGGTGGGGGTGGAAACCAGATCAGCCCAAGGGTATAGTTAGGACTTCTTTATTAAGTACTTGGTCCTACCTATATCCCACAAAAAGACATAACTAGAAATGTAATAAAGTTTTATGTTTAGAAGGTAAAACCCTGTTGGGCTCTGGTTTTCTTCCCTTTAAGGTGTCAGCTCTGGCAGAATCCGTCTGGCCCCGCCCAAAGCAACCACATCCTACCTTTGCTTTCTGGCTGGTATCTTCTACCTTTTCTAGGATCACCAAATACACTTGGCCCCAGTGCTTCCTGGGGATGGGTGGCTCAATACCAGGTCGAGCAGGGACTGCTCAGAGCCATAGCGCATAACCTTTCCGCATCATGGACCCTTTGCAGATGCGCGGGGGAGCTATGACCTCTTTTCCTCACAGAGCTGTATGTGTATACACACAACTTTGCATGTGGGGGGCAGGGATGGACCACAAGGTTCAGGTTTACAACTCCTGACTTAGCAATCCCTGTCCCATCCCTCTTATAAACAAGGAAACTGAGGCCCAGAGTGGTTGAGTCATTTGCACTCAGCCAAAAGGAGTCAGTGCTTTTTTTACCTCCACACCCTGAACACCCTCTTTGATTCTCTTTAGACAGTAAAGAGAAGGTTGAGCGGGACCCCGCCCTCCTGGCCAGCAGCTGGAGGGCTTGGTCCCCAGGGCCTGAGCCTAGGCTTGTTGTGCTTAAGTCTCTGCGGTTTCCCCAGCCAGTCAGCTGGGAACACTGAGGCTTCTGTGAGAGGGAGCACACGTGAGTAACCAACCCCACCCTCTGCCCCTCCCATCCCAAGGGACTCACAAACCCAAACCTGGTTCCTTTCCACTCAAACACTCAGTAACTTTATTTGCCTTCGGCTGGTTTCTGGGGAGGGGAAGGGTAGGGCCGGCAGCAGCCTGGGCTTCATGCGCCCTCTGGTGGGCCTCAGAGGCAAGGACCAGAATCATGGCCAAAGCCAAAGGACTTGACAGTTGGGAGGCCACAGTCTAGGGGAGGGTTGCAGTGTTCCTCACGACTGCACCCCGGACACAGCTTCAGGAGACGGGGCATGATGGGAGGAGGCCCTGAACCTCTGACTCTCATACTCGCCCGTGTTGGATGCCCGCATGTTCTGCCGAGCCTTCATCTGCTTCAAACGGTCCTTGTCCACTTCCCGCTTGGTGAGGATGAAGAGGAGGATACCACAGGGGAAGCCGATGGCCCTAGGGGTGGGGAGATGTGCACGGGATTGGGGGAGGGGCCAAGCCTGAGCCAGAGGGGCTGGGGAGAATCTCATTCCATCTTGCACAAACACTGCAATATATCACATGTGTCTACTCAGCCTCTGTGCTGGCTGCTGGAGGGATCCTGCTTGATTCGGATCCTACCACTGCCCTGCTCAAAACCCTATTAACAGCTCTCCATCACTTCCTGGCCAAATTCGCATTCCTAGGCATAGCACAAAAGGCTTAATGTGGCTGGGTCTCCGTCCACCTTGTCATTCCTCTCCTCTTGAGCCTGATACTCCCCAGCATAAGCCCTGTCACCCTGCCCTCGGGACTGTGTAGGGTTCCTTAGGTAGCCCATCCTCTTCCCCTCTCCAGGTCTTGGCAAAGATTCCCTCTGCCTGAACCGCCCCACACCCGCTCCCAGACTCCCATTTTTAACCTGAGTAACCGCTACGTGGGAGGTACTTCTGTGCAGGTTAAAGGCAAGGAGTCACAAGATCTGGTGAGAATCCAGCTCTGAGCCTCAGTTCCCTCATCTGTGAAATGGGGATGTCACACTTATTTTGGAAAGACTAAAACATTACACTGTAAAGTACTGGCACACCTCAGGTGCTGGAAAAAATGTTAATTTCCCCCTCCTTTTCTTTTAACATTGGTCAATAATACGTACTAAAATCAGCGTCAGATCCAAATAACAATGCACTGAACACCTTGTAGGTGCTGCTACTATACAACTAACATAATCTCGTGGGAGTTCGATTTTCTCAAAGAGCTCAACTGGGTCTCACCCCAAGCTCCCCAAAGAGAGGATGAGGCCAGGGACCCAAGTCTCAATCAGATTAGCTCAATTTACGCCACACAAAACCTACTTGTCTCTCCAATTCCACATACTTTCCCACCTCCCCTGCCCCAGTCCTCTGAGAGGCCCATGCTCACATCCAGCAATTCTGTCTCCACAACCTTGGATTCAGCTCACCACCTGAAACTTGGAGAAGTTTCTGGGTCCCACCCTCCCCTGGTGCCACTCCCCATTGGTGGGCAAAGGGTTAAAACTCACCAGGCTAGTCCCACAGCTTTCATGGGGTTCTTGCCCCTCTTTCTGGGAATGTATTCCAGCTCAGGGGGTAGGGGTTCAGGCTCCTCCTTGCACTCTGGGGAGCTCTGGCTTTGCAGTGCCCGGGTCCTGTTCTGGGAAGCCTTGTTAGCTGTGGCTCCTGAGAGAATCCCTGTGGATGGAGGCAAGGAAAGTCAGTGAGAGACTGGGGAATCCCGGGGAGGAGTGGTTGTGATCTGAGGAAGGGGAGTGACTGCGGTCTGGAGTAACAAGTGCCAGGGAGAGTCCAGAGGGAAATGGGAAAATTGCCATCGAGGTGGCACCTTTGAAAGCCACTTCCACGTCACTGCGGGCTCATCACCCCGGTGCTAGGAGAGCGAGCTTCGCTGTTCTTCATTTCAGACGGCAGGATGTGAAGGACTGCAGTGGGGCTCACAAGAGGCGTATGAAGGAAATCCGAGAAAAGGTTTCTAAACTGCAGAATGTTAGTACTGGAAGGGAGCGTAAAGGTAGTCTACTCCATCCCCTCATTTTATAGAAGAGGAAACTGACGCCCCGAGAGACGAACTGCTTCGCCCAAGGTCAAACTGCTAATTATCCGGGGCTAGAACCCAAGCCTTCAGAAGCCCAGGGCTCTTTCCTCTGCACTGCGGTGAGTGTGAAACATCTAGAACGCGGGAGTCTAGAAGGCTTCCTCGGGGCTCCCTTTCGCTCCAAGACTCCAGAGATACGGTGTAACAGGAAGGCTGAGGGATGGAGTGGGTGACCTCTAGACAGCATCTTTTAGCCCCCTGACTCTTTAAGATCCTGCAGAAGGGTGCAGGCAGCAAACAACACCCTGACCTTCCGCTAGCACTGAGCGAGATGTGAAAAAAAAGGGATCCCCTGCAGTCCTACCCTCCCCAGGGTCCCTCTCCTTACCCCGGAGGACGCGGGCATTTCTCGCCCCCCGGCCCTTCAGCGCCGTAGCAGCTACCACCGCCGCCATGTTCAGATCCCACCCCCCTTCACCGCGCTCCCCGCCGGGAATTGTAGTTTGCGTAAGGGGCCTCCCCCGCTCCTTCCGTCTGTCCTACAGATCAGAAACTACATTTCCCAGAAGCCTGCGGAGCGGACCCAGGAGAACTACTCTTCCCAGGAGACCCCGGAGGCGCGCACGCTCGCTTGTTTCCCTCCTGTTGGGGGCGGAGTCAGGCCGGGCGGAGTTAGGGTTCCCCCGACCACGCCCCGGGCTCTTCTCCCAACTCTGCCCTGTGATTGGTGGTTCAGCGAGTCCACCCCCTTCGCTATTGGTCGAGAGGCCGTCGCTCTCTCTGCCGGGTGGTCGCCTACTCCTACTTCCTCCCGGGAGGAGGGGCTCGAGTTCCGCGTCGTCGCGCAGAGCTGACTCTGGGAGGCGTTTGGGCCCAGAGAAGTGGATCCGCCGCTTGCGCCGCATGGAGTCTGAATCGGAAAGCGGGGCTGCCGCTGACACCCCCCCACTGGAGACCCTAAGCTTCCATGGTGATGAAGAGATTATCGAGGTGGTAGAACTGGATCCCGGTCCGCCGGACCCGGGTGAGAGCTGCTGATCCTCAGGCCATGGGACAGGAGGCGCTCACCCCTGGCCTTTGACCCTTGCTTCCCCTCCCTCCCCTTCTCCCCCCACCCCACCGGTCAGTCCCACCGACCTCCTTCGCCCTTCCTCTCTCCCCCAACCCCACACAGTTCTCAGGCCTGGCCGGGGTGGGGGTTCCCCTGACGCCTCCTCTGGCCCTTCCCCTCACACACCCCCTTCCCATCATCCCCTCGGTCCTCCCTTCCCACACGGTCGCTGGCCAACCCCAGGTCCTCAGACCTCTCCTGTCCTCCGTCCCACACGCCCCCCCTCCTCCCTGCCGCCTCTCAGCCCCGCCTCACCCCTTCTGTCTGACCTCACCTTGCTCTCTTGCCATATGACCCACCCCAGCCTCGGGCCTCCCCACGCTTCGCATCCCACTTACCGCCTGTCGAGCCTCATCTTTTAACCCTCTCCCCAAAGCAGACGACCTGGCTCAGGAGATGGAAGATGTGGACTTTGAGGAAGAGGAAGAAGAAGAGGGCAATGAGGAGGGCTGGGTTCTGGAACCCCAGGAAGGGGTGGTCGGCAGCATGGAGGGCCCAGACGATAGCGAGGTCACCTTTGCATTGCACTCGGGTAGGTGTCTGAGGAGGTCCGTCATAAACTCGGTCCAGGTGGGCACTTGAGCATCAGGTGTCCCCTGTGTAGGGCACGTTATGAGGGACACAGAGGTGGGAAAATGCTGGCCCTGCCCTGGAGGAGCTCACAGGAGAGCTTGGCTGCTGGAGTCAGTTGAGACACTTGGGTTCAAATCCTATCCCTGTTGCTTGCCTGTGTATGATCTTTCTCAACACCTCTGCGTTTTAGTTTCTTTTTTCAACAGTTGTCATTGGTGAAAGTTACTTTAGTGTGAATTAGAGATAATAGTACCTTTTGGAGCATGTTTTTGGTAGTCCTCTTAAAATGTTAGTTCTCATTTTTTTTTTTTTTTTTTTTGCTTCTTAGAGCCTTGTCCACGGCATAGGGAAGTTCCAAGGCCAGAGGTCGAATCGGAGCTGTAGCCTCCGGCCTACCCCGCAGCCACAGCAACGTGGGATCTGAGCCGTGTTGTGACCTACATCACAACTCATGGCAACTCTGGATCCTTAACCCACTGAGCAAGGCCAAGGATCGAACCTTCAACCTCATGGGTACTAATTGGGTTTGTTAACCATTGAGCCACGACGGGAACCTCAACACTAGGGGGTTCTCAGTGAGGAATCGGTGACACAGTGCCCTCCTCACGCAGTCCCTAGCTTGGTGGCATCCCATGCTGAGAACTGTAAGCCCAGGACACGTACCCTCCTCTTGTCCATGGCATCAGTGTGGGGTGGTCAAGGGAGCAGAAGAGGGTTCTGCCCTGGAGGACTGGCAAGTTTGGCAAGCTTGGGGAGGGATTTCTCCAACAACCTGAGGCCTGAAGCTGAGAAGAACTTGGAGGCACCCTTCTTTTCCAGGAGGAAAGACGTGTTGCTCTGGGTGGAAGGGGGTGGCTTCCCAAAGGTCCCAGAGGACAGAACCCTAGGTGGGAGTCCAGTCCCCTTACTCATGGAGTATCTCTTGGGACAGCATCTGTGTTTTGCGTGAGCCTGGACCCCAAGACCAACACCTTGGCAGTGACAGGGGGCGAGGATGACAAAGCCTTCGTGTGGCGGCTCAGCGATGGGGAACTGCTCTTTGAGTGTGCAGGTGAGGGGGTCCAGGGGAGGGGCTTAGGGGGCTGGCCCGCTGCCCTTGTGCACCCAGCAGCCATTTGTTGATCTCCATTTGGCCCAAGGGCCCCAAAGAACAGAGCCCTGTGGGTCTAGGAGAGGGAGGCACAGATGGGCCAAGGGAGTCTGGGAGGAGGCGACACTAGTGAAGGCATATTGGGCCAGAAAGGAGTGGGTGCGTGTTTCGGGTGGAGATGTGGAGTGGACAGAATGGGGAACACGCAGGCCTGTTTGAGTGGGAGACCGGGGAGTGCTGGCTCCTAAAGCAGCTGTGTGTTTGGTTACCGGTTCTGCTGGGACCCATCCTTTTTTTTTTTTTTTAAATCCCAGTTGGTCCCTTCTGGGGGCCAGATGCCTGGGTCCCATGTCTCTGGCACCAGACCCGGACGTTCTCTTCTCTCTGCCCACTCTTGCCTGCAGGCCATAAAGACTCTGTGACTTGTGCCGGTTTCAGCCACGACTCTACCCTTGTGGCCACAGGGGACATGAGTGGCCTCTTGAAAGTATGGCAGGTGGACACCAAGGAGGAGGTCTGGTCTTTTGAAGCGGGAGATCTGGAGGTGAGATCTTCAGAGTGGGATTCTGCTCCGTGGGGCCGGGGGCGGGGGTGAGAGCTTGGGGAGTCCCGGCTGCCTTGAGCTGGCTCGGCCAGCTCTGAGCCAGGGTGCTCCCGATGTACAGCAGGAGTGCCAGGCCTGCTCCCTGGGGCATCCTTGCTGACTCTGAGCAGGGAAAGCTCAGTGCGGCTCCAGGGGCCCACTTGTAGGTGAGATAGCATGCGGGGCCTCCCTGCTGAGCCCTTCTTTCTGCCCAGTGGATGGAGTGGCACCCGCGGGCACCTGTCCTGCTGGCGGGCACGGCTGACGGCAACACCTGGATGTGGAAGGTCCCGAATGGTGACTGCAAGACCTTCCAGGGCCCCAACTGCCCAGCCACCTGTGGCCGAGTCCTCCCTGATGGTGAGAGCAGCTCTCCTGAGCGAAGAGGGGAAGGTCCCTGCCGCACGCTTCCCTGGCTCCCTCCTGGGCCACCTCTGGCACCCTGCAGGCTGCCCTTAGGAGCCCTGGCCTCCGGGGCCCAGAGCAGACAGCTCCCCACTTCCCACCCTGGGGCCATGTCTGTCCCCTGCCCCCTTTGTTGTTAGCCCACCCCTATTGCCTTGCCTGATGGGTCTGAGTGTGCTGTCTGCCCTTCTCTCCATCTGCATCTCTGGCCCTTTAGGGAAGCGAGCTGTGGTCGGCTATGAAGACGGCACCATCAGGATTTGGGACCTGAAGCAAGGAAACGCGATATATGTACTAAAAGGTATTGGGTTTGGAGTTGCTGTCGTGGCTCAGCAGTAACAAACCTGGCTAGAATCCACGAGGACGCAAATTCGATCCCTGGCCTTGTTCAGTGGGTTAAGGATCCAGCATTGCTGTGAGCTGTGATGTAGGTTGCGGACACGGCTCTGATCCTTTGTTGCCATGGCTGTGGTGTAGGCCTGAAGCTACAGCTGCAATTGGACCCCTAGCCTGGGAACTTCCATATGCCACGGGTGTGGCCCTGAAAAGACAAAAAAAATAAATAAGGGTCTCGGGTGGGGGAAGTGTTAACCTAGGCTTTTGTGGGGAAGAGGCTGAGACCTGGGGCAGGATGAAGTCTGACTCGTCCCCCTGCTTCATCTTAGGGACTGAGGGTCACCAGGGCCCTCTGACCTGTGTGGCCACCAACCAGGATGGCAGCCTGATCCTGACGGGCTCTGTGGACTGCCAGGCCAAGTTGGTCAGTGCCACCACTGGCAAGGTAAGCGGGACCTGGAGCCTGGCTTTAGGGCCTCGTGTTCCCCACGTTTCCTCCCCTTCCTCTCTTCCTTCACTCGCCTCCCTGCCCCACCACCTTTCTGCTCTATAGAGGACTGTTTCCAGGCCCTTCTCTGATCCCCTCCTCTGGCTTGTAGGTGGTGGGTGTTTTCAGACCCGAGACCGTGGCCTCCCAGCCCAACCTGGGAGAAGGGGAGGAGAGCGAGTCCAACTCCGTGGAGTCCTTGGGCTTCTGCAGTGTGTGAGTGTGAGCAGGGCCTCGGCCTGGAGGCAAGAGCAGGCGGCTTGGGGGAGGGGGCCCGGGCCAGGGGACCGGGGAGGACCCAAGGGCGCTCCGTGAGCCATCGTGATGCTCTCCTCTGCCCAGGATGCCTCTGGCAGCTGTCGGCTACCTGGATGGGACCTTGGCCATCTATGACCTGTCTACGCAGACCCTCAGGCACCAGTGTCAGCACCAGGTACCGGCAGCCTGGAGCCATGGTTGTGGCCGTGGGGATGGCCAGGCCTGGCTCCGTCTGGTCCTTCCCTCAGGCCCATCATCCCTCCTTCCCTCCCTCCTTCCATGAGAGCTGGGAGCAGGTGCCCATCAGCTCTCCCGCCCCTGACCCCTCCTCCCTCTCGTACCCTGTTGCAGTCGGGCATCGTGCAGCTGCTGTGGGAGGCAGGCACCGCCGTGGTTTACACTTGCAGCCTGGACGGCATCGTGCGCCTCTGGGATGCTCGGACCGGCCGCCTGCTTACTGACTACCGGGGCCACACGGCTGAGATCCTGGACTTTGCCCTCAGCAAGTAAGTGAGTTGGGCAAGGGCCGGGGTCCCTGTGTGTATTCGGATGGTGAGGCTGGCACATGGGGCATGGGCCACAGGGCACTTGGGGTGAGCGAGGAGATTCCTCAGGGAAGGTGGGACCCAAGGCCTGGGCTTGCCAGGGAGGCGGGAGCACGGGGAAGCCTGAGGGAGCGGACCTTCACTCCTGTGGCCTCACGTCTCATTCCTGGGCTCGGGCTGGGATTGCTTCCCCATCCAGCCCCTCGTGGGTTGCTGGCTTCCCATGTTCCCTGCCTGCGGGTAGGTCAGCCCGGCCCCAGGCCCCGGGGCTCTCGGCTTGAGGATATGCTGGAGGAGGCCACCCGAGGGCCCCGGGGTGGTGGGCTTGGGGTGGACCTTCTGTCCTCCAGTCGCTTCCACCCGTGCTTTCTGTCCACAGAGATGCCTCCTTGGTGGTGACCACATCAGGAGACCACAAAGCGAAAGTATTTTGTGTCCAGAGACCTGACCGCTAGTGGCCGCAGCCTCTGCTCTGTGTCTGGTGTGGAGGGGGCGCCGGGAGACCCCCAGCGACCGAGGCGGTAGGGGAGGAGGGAGGAGGAGGGGAGGGGCCTCGGACACCTTTCCAACCCCTTCGAAGTGACTTGCCCGCTCTCTGGCCCTTTCTTCTCTTAAGAGACCCGCCCCGGGGGCCCTTCCCTCCCCCGCCCTCGCCCAGACCTGGCGGATCCCTCGGAAGGGAGGTTTAGACCTCTTTCTCTTTCATTTCCTTTGCTGGTGTGAGCCACGGGGGTGCGTATTTGTATGTGGGGAGTAGGTCCTTGAAATTCCCGTTCTTTCCCTTCCCAAGTCTATGGGGGTGGAAAGGAGGAAGAGATACTAGTTCACAGATTTTAAAAATGTAAATAAAATATACTTCCCAGAGACAAGTCTGTGGATTTTGTGGTGCTGGACACGAGGGACGAGGAACCCGTGCGGGGCCTGTCAGGCTGAGGCTCCCGCCCCCTCCAGTCTGCTGGATTTCAAGGAGACTGAGCTCGCCTCTCTGAGGCAGGGCCATCCTCATCTACAGCTGCCTGCCTTTCTGGAGTCGGAATCTCCCTGGGGTCCTGCTGGCTCTAGGTTCTTACCGCAGCTGGTCACCTGCCCTGCTCTTGCTGAGATCCGCAATGAGATACCCATACACTGGCGGGGGGAGCTTTATTCAGTCAGTGTGGGGTCAGAGAGGTCTGGCAGGGTCTCTGATCCAGAGGCATGGGGACCAGTGGAGGTGGGCTTGGCGGTTGAGATGGATGGATGCTTCTAGTAGGTGGAGCAGCAGCCCCTCCTCTAGTTCAAGTCAAGTTCCACGCTGCTTTGGCAGCTGGTGTGGTAGGAGGTGCCAGGGCCAGGACTGCCCTGGGGTCTCGCCCGCAGCACCCTGAGCCACCTCTGGGCGGCTGCCCTCCAGGGGGCTGTGTAGCGATGATCACCCAGCCCCATGGCCACGGGCACGGCCGCCGCACTGGCGCTGCCCAGTGAGATGAGGGACAGCAGAGTTCCCGGCCCCAGCGGTGGGCGCTGCTCATAGGCCAGGACGGAGAGGAGCAGGGTGACCACGTAGGGCCCCCAGCACAGCCCGAAGAGCAGTGTGGCTCCGGCCTGTGCCCTGGCCTGCCTCCAGGTGAGGGCCCGGGCCAGGGCCGAGGGCGCACCACGGCACACGGCCCGCTCCAGCCGGCGGATGTCCTGCAGCTGGCGGTGGGCGGTGACCAGCACACGGGCCGAGAGGAGGGCGGCAGCGCCCACGGCGGGCAGCAGGAGGCCATAGACTTCGAGGTAGAGGTAGGGGGCTGGGAAGACAGTCTGGGAGCTGCAGTTGGCACCCGGGACCCAGTGGTTCCAGCCCAGAGCGGGCAGGCTGGCGAAGAGCAGGGGCCCGGCCCAGGTGAGGATGAGGGCCAGCCGAGTGCTCCCGTGGGGTCGCAGAGGCCGCAGCACTGCCATGTAGCGCTCCCCGTGCACCAGCAGGAGGTTGGCGAGCAGGGAGAGGAAGGAGAAGTTGGGACCCAGGTAGAGGAAGAGGCAGGACCAGTAGCCCCGGCGGCTCTGGTTCCATAGGCCCGGCAGCGTGGGCAGTGCCAGCCCAGTGAGCAGTCCAGCCAGGAGCAGACTCAGGAAGAAGCAGCCGGCAGGTGGGCTGCGCAGGCGGCGGTCCCCAGCGATGCCCAGGGCCAGGAGCAGGTTGGCAGCAACGATGAGGCTCGCCAGGGCCAGGGAGAGGCCCAGGGTCCCTGAAGGAACAGGGCTGGCCACCTCCCTGGTGCTGTTGGGTGTCATCTTGGGCCTGGGATCAGGGGAGGTTTGGAGCAGCAACAGGGGTGCCTGGATGGAAGACGGGGTGGCCAGAGTTAGGGTGGGGCCACAGGTCACTGTCTTCCTGGCATGTCTGCGTGTTAATCCAGAGGTTGCCGACCAGCGGACTAGGGGCTGTATCTTGTTTGCTGATACACATCGTCCCCCCGGTGAATTGCCAATTTAAAGCGACATAAACATTCCTATTTTTGGCTTTTGAGAGATCAGGTCCTGTACGGTAGCAACCACCTGGAGCTGAGTGGTGGCTGCCTTCAGATGGCTCCCCACAGTCCCCCCTCAGCCACTTGGTCCATTTCTCTTATCTGCCTGGCCCGTTCTGGGCAGCTGGGTTTATGTCTTTGTTTAGACTGAAAAGTGGATCCACTCAGCCCCAAAGCATTTTGACCATGCCTGCCTGCCTGCACCGGGCAAGGCCTCCAAATTTAAGCTCAAAGGATAGGATAGGGTCTGGCTGGTGTGTGGTCTCTGGCCAGCCAATAGTTGACGGCCCCCTTCAGGCCGGCAGGGCTGGACCAGGGGCTGGGATGGGCAATAAATGAAGAAGTCCACACCAGTGTGGGAAGAGATGGTGGTTTGCTAAGACTGGGGGGCGGGGGGTGGGGGTGGGAGCTGGCGTCCGTCTGAGGCAGGGCTCGCGGAGCACTTGCATTAGTGGTTAGTGCTGATGCCAGGGAAACGGGTGGCACCGAGGGGGTGCCCTGTGCCCTGCACCTTCCCTCCATCTGCCTTGTCCCTGGTTACAGCTCAGTGAGCAGTCTCCGGGTAGGACTTCCAGCCCATAAACTTGACACATCCGCACCACACTAGCAACAGGGCCTTTCCTGGGAACCGGCGGGTGGTGGCGGGGGAGAGTTGCTGGGGGAGGGAGAGGGGGAGGGTTGGTAGTGACCGGAGATGCCAGTGGCAAGGAGGGCTGAAGTGAGCCCAGGAGGGAGGAGGGGCCGCTGGGCAGGGCCTGGCTCTGCTCTCCCCCAGTCCTTCCAGCATTATGGGGACAGGGATGGGGGATGGGGACGGGGGAGGGGTCCTGAGCCCTGTGGGAACTCCTGCTTCTGTCAACAGGAAAGCAGCTGCTGTTGCTAGGATTAAAGTCAACAAGGAAAGGATTCCTACCTGCACCCCCATCCAGGTCAGAGGATCAGACGGCCCCATGGCCACCCTGTCCACAGGAGGTGCTGCCCCTTCTAGAGATCCCCAGCCTTCCCCAGGCCCCCCCAAGCCAGTTGCCAAGCCGCTGCACCCCTTTCCCCTCCCTTGGCCTGTTTCCTCTTCCTGTCTCCCCAGGGCCCTCCACTCGTTCATCTCGCTCTCTCCAGCAGCCCTTCAGTTTCTGTTCCTCTTCATCCTCGCACTGTCAACTTTATTAATCCCCAGGAGACCTCAGGGTCTGTTACTTCAGACTTGGACTCTGGGGCCATGGGCTGGAGCTCGCAGCCCTCCGCTGGAGTGAGTCTCCCAGCCCACTTCCATCAGAGCCGCACAAAAGGCAGGGACGGCCCCCGGGGGCCACTTCCTCGTGGTGTTATGGGTGCGCTGGCTGTGGGACCCGCACACCCCAGAGGCTCTGTTGGCTTGGGTTGGGTGGCACGACCTCTTCAGGAGCTGGGGTGGAGGTGTCCAGGTGTGGCCGGGGCTGGGTGGGGCAAGGGAAGGGGAAGGGCTACTCACATGGCTGTGGGGGCAGGTCTGGCTCGCCCAGCCTGGGCTTTTCCTCTGGGGGTCAGGGGGTGGCCACAGCCATCGCTGCAGGTCGTCTGGCGATGATGTCTGGTGTCCTGACGGGTGAGGGCATGGTGCCTCCACTCTGCGGGGACAGCAGGGCCGGGATTCTTCGCTGCCCAGGCTCTGCCCTCGCCTGGGTTCCTGGAGGGATGGAGCTGAGGCTGGCGGGGCTCAGCCTGGCCCCGCCTCTGGGGGTGGGACCTGGCACACCCTGAGTGGCAGTCCTGGGAGGGCTTCCTCCCCCTTTCTCCAGGGCCCCCTCTTCGTCCTCCCGGACCAGGGTCTCCATCTCCAGCCACTGTCCATGGCTTGCCATCAAGGTGGCAGGTCACCCAGCTTGGAGCCCTCTGGCCTGCTTGCTACCGCTCAGCTAATCTGAGAAATGCTTTGCAGTTAATGAACACTATAATGATTTATTCTACCCTCCGCACTTCCTGCCCCAGCTAATATATTTATGTTTTATGAGCCTTAAACCCATGGGGTGGCCAGCCAGCTAATTCTGCTGGGCTGCTGAGGAGGAATGTGTGTCTGATGATGGCAGTCGGGGGGGGTTGGTGTTTGGAAGCTAAACATCCTTTTATTTTATTTAATTTTATTTTTGTATTTTTGTCTTTTTAGGGCTGCATCCGCGGCATATGGAGGTTCCCAGGCTGGGGGTCTAATCGGAGCTATAGCTGCCGGCCTACGCCAGAGCCACAGCAACTCGGGATCCAAGCCGCATCTTCGACCTACACCACAGCTCACAGAAACGCCAGATCCTTAACCCACTGAGTGAGGCCAGGGATCTAACCCGTGTCCTCATGAATGCTAATCAGGTTCACTAACCGCTGAGCCACGAGCATCTTTACACCTGCCCTTCCTATTACCTGGTAGGGACTTACGGCTTATAAAGCCAGTCTTACCTTCCACAATCTGGGGTCATCCCACACTTTTCTCAACTATTTTCTTTTTTTTCTTTTTTTTTGGTCCTTTTAGGGCCGAACCTGCAGCATATGGAGGTTCCCAGGCCAGGGGTCCAATCGGAGCTGTAGCCGCCGGCCTATGCCACAGCCACAGCAACATGGGATCTGAGCCTTGTCTGCGACCTACACCACAGCTCACGGCAATGCTGGATCCTTAACCCACTGAGCGAGGCCAGGGATGGAACCCACAACCTCATGGTTCCTAGTCGGATTGGTTAACCACTGAGCCACGACGGGGACTCCTCCTCAACTATTTTGTGAGTCAACTTCTGGGCCATGAGACACAAATGGCTCTGGGGGGTGTGACTTTGAGCAAGCTACCTCTGGACCTCAATTTTCTCACCTGTAAAATGGGAACGAAGAAAACCACCCTGTCAGGGTGGTTGTGGGGATATCATGGGGTAACATATGTAACTGTATTTATCCCAGTGCTTGACACCTAGTGGGGGGAGGGGTCTCAACAAGTGACTCCTTTCCTTCCTCCTCCATGGTGATAAAGAGGCATGAGCCAGTGCTGGAGTCAGAAGGACCGGGTTTGAATCACAGAATCCTGGTTGGATCCTATTTATTTGGCTGGGTAAACTTAGGTCAATTATTTATTTTATTTTATTTTTTGTCTTTTTGCCATTTCTTGGGCTGCTCCCATGGCATATGGAGGTTCCCAGGCTAGGGGTCTAATTGGAGCTGTAGCTGCCAGCCTACACCACAGCCACAGCAACGCGGGATCCGAGCCGCTTCTGCGACCTACATCACAGCTCACGGCAATGCCGGATCGTTAACCCACTGAGCAAGGGCAGGGATTGAACCCGCAACCTCATGGTTCCTAGTCGGATTCGTTAACCACTGCGCCACCACGGGAACTCCAAAACTTAGGTCAATTATTAAAGTTATCTCCCTCTTTTTTTTTTTCTGTCTTTGTCTTTCTAGGACTGCATCAGCAGCACATGGAGGTTCCCAGGCTAGGGGTTGAATCGGAGCTGCAGCTGCCAGCCTATGCCACAGCCACAGCAACGTGGGATCCGAGCCTCGTCTGGGACCTACACCACAGCTCACAGCAACACCGGATCCTTAACCCGCTGAGCAAGGCCAAGGATGGAACCTGCGTTCTCATGGATGCTAGTTGGATTCGTACTAAGCCACGATGGGAAGTCCTATTAAAATTCTCTTGCCTGGAGTTCCTGTCGTGGCGCAGTGGTTAACGAATCCGACTAGGAACCATGAGGTTGAGGGTTCGGTCCCTGCCCTTGCTCAGTGGGTTAACGATCCGGCGTTGCCGTGAGCTGTGGTGTAGGTTGCAGACTCGGATCCCGCGTTGCTGTGGCCCTGGCGTAGGCCGGTGGCTACAGCTCCGATTGGACTCCTAGCCTGGGAACATCCATATGCCGCGGGAGCGGCCCAAGAAATAGCAACAACAACAACAAAAAAGACAAAAAAAAATTCTCTTGCCTTAGTTTCCTCATCTGTGAAATGGGGCTTGTACTATACTCACCTATTGTGAGACTAAATGAGAAAATGTGTGATGAGGACTTGGGTCAGGGCTTGGCAGGTAAGAAACAGGGCTTTCCGGCCTTCTCTGCATGTCCCTTCCTTCCAGTCACCTGCCCCCTCTAAGAATGCCATTGAGAAAGGCAGATGGAGAGGCTGTGAAAAGCAAGAGGGGAATGACATTTTGCACAGGGAAAGGAAGGAAACCAGATAGAGTGAGAGGAAGGGCAAGTTCAAGGCTATGTATCAAGTTTGGCTCTGGGGTGAGGGAGAGAAGCAGTTACACGCCCTTGAGGCCTGAAAAGAGAGGGAACAGTTTCAAACTGCAGCAAGAAACCTGGAGGTGAGACATTAAGAAAAACCTCCTGGTCCAAGAGGCAAAGCAAGGGGACTTCTGTGCTCGCTGGGGGAGACCCAGGCCTGAGGGCTGGAGGCCTGAGAGGCCCAGCTCTGCCAACCCTGCACAGCAGTCAGGGCTCCTGGAGACAAGGACCTCTGTTGGGCCAAACAGTGGAAAGAGGAAAGCATCCAGCCTCCAGCCCATCCTCCAGGGAGCTGGTGGGTGGGAGGGTGCTGTGTTCCAGCAGACGGCCCTCGGCCCATGCTATCTGGTCGGGCAGAAGTCAGAGGCTCTGGGAGAGTTCAGCCTGGGGTCTGGCAGATGTGGGAGTGGGCCTCCTTGGATATCAGATCGCCAGGAATAAACAGACCTCCTCTTGTTCCCAGCCCTGGCCTCTCCATGGCAGGATCCAGGATGTCTGTGTTTCTTCTTCACAGCTCTGTCTAAACACTGTGTGTGGGATGACATGTAAAGAGGACAACTAAGGGAGCAGGAGCCGGGGAGCCTGGTTCTGTCCCCTGCTTGGCCCTGTTTCCTCCTTACTAGATCATCCAGTTCCTCTGTGTCTCATCGATCCCTGGTACCGACTCAGCCTTCTCCCCTTTGCCCATTTCAGATGCTCCATCCAGCTGATCCTGCAGACCCTGGAGTCCCCACTCCAGTCCCTATTCATAGAGCCTGCAACACGGTGCCCAATCCAGACTGTGGCAGGGAATCCACCTGGGCCTCCTTTGTCCACTCCATTCTCTTGGATACTTATTAATTAATTTGGGCAGGGGGAGATGTGCCTGTGGCATATGGGCACTCCTGGGCCAGAAGTCAAACCCATGCCACAGCAGTGGCAGTGCCAGATCCTTAATCTGCTGAACCACTAGGAAACTCCTTCTTGGATATTTAATTTCTCTGCTGACTCTGGGTGTCTGGGGCTGGGTGGTATGTTAGGGCTGGGGGCACTTGCTGACTGGATGAGCAGAGGCAAAGGTGCGATGGCTCTTCCTAAATCCTGGGTGGCCTCCTTGAACTGTTCAATGTTCCCCCTAGGCAACAGCAGATGAGCCTTTGGGAGCCTCTGAAGGGCTCTGGACAAAATCCTGTGACCATCCTGGCCAGGGTCCTGGCTTCAGGAAGTCCTAAGTCAGCTACATGGGCAGAAGAAACCCTGGTCCTTCCTGTTAAACCACAGATTGTCGGAGTTCCTGTCATGGCGCAGTGGTTAATGAATCCGACTAGGAACCATGAGGTTGCGGGTTTGATCCCTGGCCTTGCTCAGTGGGTGGGGGATCTGGCATTGCCATGAGCTGTGGTGTGGGTTGCAGATGCAGCTTGGATCCTGCGTTGCTGTGGCTCTGGGGTAGGCCGGTGGCTACATGTCCGATTAGACCCCTAGCCTGGGAACCTCCACATGCTGCAGGAGCGGCTCGAGAAAAGGCAAAAAGATAATAAATAAAGAAACACAGATTGTCCAGGTCTCCCCAGGAGTCCCAGAAATTGTGGTGCTTTTAGCCATCCCCAGAAGGGGGCAGCATTGCTTGAACTCAAAATAGCCCCAGGCGCCTCTGTAAATGCTGGGAAGAGGGTCCATCAGGACTACTTTGTTTGTTTTTTAAAGTAGATTTTATTTTTATCTTTTTTATGGCCACAGCCAGATTCTCAACCCGCTGCGCCACTCCCAATGAGGCGGAAGGGAGTTGCTGAGCATCAACTCTGGGCAGGAGGGCTGAGGCAGCAGCTAATGTGACTTCCACTTCCCAGCTTCAACTTCCCACCCCCTGGGCCCACTCCCACTTCCTGCTATGGTCTGCTTTCCCACTAAGCTCCTCGTTCTTAGCTTGCCCAGGTCCCACTTTATCCAAACTTGGAGAATCCCTTCAACACCAGCCTTCCCTCTCCAATCCCCTGCAGTTTGGGGGCCATTAAGCAGTGAAAAACATCAGCTCTTTTGGGGGAGGACCCAGAAGACTCCAAGACACAATGACCTTGGTTTATGCTGGACTTGGCTTCCTCAGCAGTCCTGCCACTTCCGATCCCCTCAAGAGTGTAGGAATGTAACTAAGATTTATCAGATGGCATTATCAATTATAATTATAGGCATTATAAATGCCTACAATATGACAGGCGCTTACTTATCGGCTCTGTATCCTAAGAGCCCTGTGAGATAGGTGGTGGCATCTCCAAATGAAGACAAGGGCATTGGAGCTCTGATTAAACCTCTCCAGAGCGTATCCAAGGACACCTCTACCTCTCAGACATGAACCTTAGGGCAGGGGAGCCAATTAGCAGCGATTAAGACCAGATCCCCCTTTCCACAGCCCTCAGCCCCTCAGGGTGCTGACCCTCATGTTGAGACTTCCTCCTGCAATCCTACGGACTTTGGCTGAAGTTACTGTGGGTCTTTGTCCAGAAAGGGGATGGAGAGTCCTTGAGATGAGAGGTAAGTGGGCCCAGGAAAAGGCGCGGACAAAGGAGCATGTCTGGAGGGGGCTTTTCACCAGCATGGGTTTTTACGTCATCTTGGAATTAAGACAATTCCTTACGAGTTACTGCTGCAAAAAATACATAGTGCCTCTTCGTTTTCTAACTTCATATTTTCTTTTTTGTTTTTTGCCTTTTTAGGGCCGCACAGCACATGGAGGTTCCCAGGAGGACCTACGCCACAGCCACACCAGATCTGGGTCTCCTCTGCGATCTACACCACAGCTCACAGCAATGCCAGATCCTTAACCCACTGAGTGAGGCCAGGGATCCAACCTGCATCCTCACGGATCCTAGTTAGATTTGTTTCCACTGAGCCATGGCAGGAACTCCATAACTTCATGTTTTTTAAGCAACTTTGGTTTCGTCATTTATGGCACTTTTCAGAAATCTGATCCCCACTATTGGCAAAATACAGTGAGTTCCAACTGACCAAGGAGTTATGTCCTACAGTCCGCAGGAGCAAAACCAGCTTCCAGCCCAAAGTAGCCTTAAATAGCTCCTGGGCCACAGAACGCATACATCACCATCTCTAGTACATCTAATTTAGTCTGGTTTTCCATCCACCAAAAGTAGGTGATGAAGGGCTACGTCCCAGGAAAACTGGGCAGACTTGGTGTGGTGAATTCTCTCCCCTGGAGGCCAAGGTCAGCCCCCTCAGCCCGCAGGCAGCTCTTTCCAGGGCATGTCTGTTGAGGGGATGGGAAGTAGCTGTGTCCTGAACTCTCCAAGAGCTTGTTTTAACAGAGTACGATGAAGCCTGGATGAGTACGTGACCTGTTGCTTTTATCCTGGATGCGACTAATATCCATGAGGATGCGGGTTTGATCCCTGGCCTCACTTGGTGGGTTAAGGATCTGGCGTTGCCATGAGCTGTGGTGTAGGTTGCAGACGTGGCTCTGATCCCATGTTGCTGTGGCTCTGGCGTAGGCTGGCAGCTGCATCTCTGATTCGACCCCTAGCCTGGGAACTTCCATATGCCACTGTAAAACAGCAACAAAAAACGTTTTAACAGTCTAATCAATGTGTCTTTAACTAAAGATGTATTTCTTTTTTTTTTTTTTTAACAAAGCAACATTTTACTTCTGTTGTGATTTTTTCTTTATCACAACAAAAGACGTATTTCAAAATCAGTACTTACCCTTAATAGGTATGAGGCACTCTGATTAGTCTTTACACTACTCTATTTAGTTACACATGTAACTTCAATGCACAGAAAACACCACACACACACACACACACACAGGAGTGCATGTGAAGGTGGAGAAACCTGAGCAAGGTTGGGACTGTTTCAAGGTCAACTTCCTGGCTGTGACACTGTACTACAGTTTTGCAAGATATTACCACTGGGGGAAGGGTACACAGGATTTCTGCATCATTTCTTAAGAGCTGCAGTAAACCTACAATTATCTCAACATCTGAGGAAATAAAAATGTCAGGAGACTTCATTGACAGGTCACAAGTCAGTCTGAAACACACTGAGGTTGATGGAGACAAATTAAAAGGGAAAGAAAGCAGGTAGAAACCACTAGGGTCACCCTCAACCATTTCAGGTGCCCCTGAAGTTCTCCTAACTCTTTACCAGGCAAGCCTCCTGAACGAACTGTATTGCAAGGGATCAGTGGGGACAGCATATCTTGCTAGGCTCTGTCCTGTTTATGAGGTGAGCATCTCTTGCAAAGTGCATTTTGCATAGTGCCAGTCTTTCGGGCTATTGTGTGAGGAAGGAACTGCAGCCAGTTGTGTGCATTAGACCCAAATTTTCTGTGTAAACATACACACCATGGAACACATTTGGGGAAATGCTAAACATTACTCATGATAAAAGAATAAGCCAGAAAACACTTTATTATTTTTTTCCCTTTTTAGGGCCGCAGTGGCAGCACATGGAGGTTCCCAGGCTAGGGGTCCAATTGGAGCTACAGCTGCAGGCCAACGCCAGAGCCATAGCTATACAGGATCCGAGCCACATCTGCAACCTACACCACAGCTCACGGCAACGCCAGATCCTTAACCCACTGAGCGAGGCCAGGGATCGAACCCAAAACCTCATGGTTCCTAGTCAGATTTGTTCTGCTGCGCCACAATGGGAACTCCCATAGAACACTTTAAAAGCGCGTTATCACTGTCCTGGGAGCTTCTCAGTCACAGCTGGACAGACTTAGCAAACCAAGCTCTAATGTGAGCATGTTCAAGTTTACTCAGAAATGCCAACTAAGAGCTCACAGAAAGCCATTCTTTCTATGGGGAGGCTGGTGGGGGTGGGGCGGGGTAGGGGGTGTCCTGAACCTCAGCTTTTCTGGTGCAGGTTTGCAGACTCACAGTCTAGAAACCCAGTGAATTCTCATGTAAGATAGAAAGATTTTCTTTATTAATGACCCCAACCGTATTTCTTTAGATACAGGAGTTTTGAACTCAAATACTTAGGAGAAAACAAGTTAAGATTGCATTAACCTGCAACTCATTACCAGTAACATATTGCAAAGCAAAACAGCTTGGAAAAGAGGGGGGAGGGGAGGGGGAGTGAGGGAGGGAAGATAAAGAAAAGGAATTAAGTTGATCAAGTGGAATTCCTTTTTTTCCTCTTAATTCTTGGGAACCATGAAGTCCTTGCAAGCACAGCTCGTTTTTGCAGATTATTTTCCAAACGTGTACAAAATGGAACCAAAACGGAGAATCCCTTAAGAACCTGAAGAGGTGCAACATTAAAAGCTACGATTATCCAGTAGCAAGTCTTCCAGCCTTCAGCCGCTGGTCGCTTCCTCTTCCTGTTCCCAAGAGTTAGCGGGATGAAAACGTCTTCCCCCTGCGAAAGCAGACAGGAAGTGTGAACACCAGTCTCTGCTCACCCTTCCTTCCACCCCACAGTTGGGCTGGGGGTGGGATCCTGAAGAGAAAGCAAACACGAGGGCGCAGAAGTTCCTCAGGCAGAGGCATGTAGGAACTGCAGGCACAGGCTAAGATCCAGCTTTCACTGCAACGGACCATCAGCTCTTCCTCCCTACTGAATACCTAAGGGTACCAGGTGCTGGCTGTGCTAAGCCCAAGGAGGACAGTAAATGCACCCAGCTAGACAGGAGAGTCACTTGCTCAGAGTGTCTGGGTGCCTAGATCTACTTGGTTTCAGACTGGGCTCAACCTTCTTCCGAGTCAAGAATTCCAGGTCCTTCTATACAGCTGATACCTTTCTGGGCTAGTGGACAGCAGTTCCTTAGATCTTTCACCACAAAGGTAGGATGTTCAAAGAAGCAACCCCCCAAGCCTCTAAGGTTCACAGTGCTCCATGTTGTACGTGGTAACTGCGCTCAATAACAGGACGCTTGCCTGACTTCGGGCTCCTGAGTTGTGGTGTCTTGTCCCACCCAGCATTTCCCCAGAAGGGCCAACTCTGAGAACAGGCTTGTTCCAAAGACGGAGGGTGTGCCTTTGGTAAAGGAGCCTCTGGGAACGTGAGCTGGTTTTCAGGGTGGATGCAGCTGTCTGCTCCCCCGTCTCCTTTCGGGGGCCCACCTCTGCCAAAGAGAGGTCAGAGGACAGAAAAGGGCACAGTGATCTCCCTAGGTGCCAGGGAGGAGGGCTATGGTGATCTGCTCACTCCAAGGACTCATATTCTCCTATCTCCTGTCCATGGCACTCGCCTTGCACTGACCCCCGAGACCACCTGCTGGCTGCGGAACAGGGCAGAGGAGAAGCCCACTGGGAGGCAATGGCAGTGGCTGCCGGGTGGGCTCTTCTCCTGAATGGACAGGCAGTTACAGGGCTGAAGGGGACATGGACAGCCCGTGACTACGGATGATGGCCAGCCTTCCTGTGCGGTGGGAGACAGGCTGGCCAGGTCAGGCTGCCTTCTGCTGTAGCTGGCTGCTGGCTGACTTCCAGGCCTCTACTGAATGGCCTGCCTCTCCACTGGGCCCTGAAAATGGCATTAAATTAGCTGCCTCACACTCAATGTCACCAGAGTGGTATGGGTGAGAGACGCAAGCGTGGAAAGGGGAATCTGAAAACCCCAAGAAGGAGGCAAGGTCCTGCAGGGGCAGCCAAGAGCATGTGTCACCCAGGGCACACACCGTCCCCTGCCTCCCTATCTTGGGAGGTCCACACATTATAGGCTATGCCACGAAGCTGCACAGTAGAAGGAATGATGCCGCCACTGCGTTGCCATGGCTCGTGGACACCTCTCTCTAAGCAGAGGCTCAAGTTATGGGCTGAACATGCCATTGGCTCTGGGCAGGGGTCAGTGCTGCTACAGAGAAAGGTCTCTGGTACCAACTTCCTAAGGAGAAAGAGGCAGTCTCTAAAGCCCAAAGAAGGTGACTTAAATGTCTGATGTTTCTGAGATTGAAAACCCTCTGCTCAAGCAACCAAGAGTCAGATAACTCGCCCATCCTGTTCGATGGCAGAGAAACTAGCTTGGCAGGAGAGGCCTCACAGGCCAGGGGAGGGGCCAGAAGCCCTAGGCACACCACATCCACCAAAGGTTCCCTGAGTGCTGGCAAGTGCACTGCTGTGAGGGGTCAAGGGAGGCTTAGTTCACTTCAAGGCTTTTACTTCAATGGGCACCAAAGATAGCAGATCAGCACCTATTACTCTATCTGGAGAACAGGACTGTCTAACTTCACCAGAGGGAGACCCAAGATCTGGCACCTGGCACAGACCTAAATCCCAGGCCCTAGGAGTTCCCGTCATGGCTCAGTGGTAACGAATCTGACTAGGAACCATGAGGTTGAGGGTTCAATCCCTGGCCTTGCTCAGTGGGTTAAGGATCCAGTATTGCCGTGAGCTGTGGTGCAGGTTGCAGATGCAGCTCAGATCTGGCATTGCTGTGGCTGTGGTGTAGGCCGACAGCTACAGCTCTGAATGGATCCCTAGCCTGGGAACAACCATATGCCACGGGAGTGGCCGTAGAAAAAAAAGGCAAAAAAAAAAAAAAAAAATTCCAGGCCCTAGACCACACGGGCCTCCCCCATGCAAAACCTCACAGCCTTTAGAGCTCCCCTCATCACCTCCATCCGTGATAAAGGCAACTTTCTGTCCATGAAAAATTCCTGCCAAGGACTTCTGTCATGGCTCAGTGGTTAGTGAACCTGATCAGCATCCATGAGGACGCAGGATCGATCCCTGGCCTTGCTCAGTGAGTGTGTTAAGGATCCAGTGCTGCCGTGAGCTGTGATGTAGATCGCAGACATGGCTTGGATCCCGAGCTGCTGTGCTACAGTTCCGATTCGACCCCTAGCCTGGGAACCTCCATATGTTGTAGGTGCAGCCCTAAAAGACAAAAAAACAAAAACCCTTCCAAGAAATACCAAGAAAAAGAACACCTTTCAACTCAGGCCCAACGAAAACACAGGTTATCTTGGTAAAAAGGTCCCCCTGTGTTTTTCTTAGCTGCCATTCTCCTTGCTCACAAAGATACGGAAACAAGGAAACCCACTCAGAAGTGAAAACCTGCTCGTCCCCTCTTCAGTCGGCCAGGAGCTACAGGCCCAACCCTGCCTACCTCCCACACAGCTCCTGCCCAGACACCTGGGCCACTGACACCCGCTACCTCCTGCTGGGAGAGCTGAGGAAGGAAGGTGGTCCCGCTGGGGGATGGCACTACTCACGTGATTGTTTTCATTTCTTTTTTCTCGGCATCTGGGCGTGCACGGTTCAGCACCTTGAGGAAGTCAGATGTTTTTGCCCGCATACGTGTGTGAATATAGGCCTGGGGGCAAACACGACAGTTTACTGAAGCAGAATCATGTTCTAGAAAGAGAGCTTTTCTCTCATTGGCAGAAATTATCAGGAAGGTCCGGGAACATCCACCCTGGGGGCTGACACAGGACCATGCAAGGAAGCATATATTCATCTCTCTGCTCGGGAGGGGAGGAAGGAGAGATGAAGAAAGGTATCTTTTTTCTTTCTTTTTAGGGCCACACCTGTGGCACCTGAAGTTCCCAGGCCAGGGGTCAAACTGGAGCTACAGCTGCCAGACTACACCACAGCGACAGCAATGCCAGATCTGAACCTCATCTGTGGCGTATACCACAGCTCATGGAAATGCAGGATCCTTAACCCACTGAGAGAGGCCAGGGATTGAACCCGAAACCTCATGGAAATAGTCGGCTTCATTACTGCTGGGCGACAACGGAAACTCCAAAAAATTTCCTAAAGCCTCTTGAAACACCTATGTAGAACTCACAGCAGCAGCCCAGACTACAGAGATGACTTTTCACATTATCAACTCTGGTGGAGACAATGACCAGAACAAAGGCGCCGAGGTGCTGTGGGAGCTCTCACTCACCTTCGAGCACTTGATGTGGTAGTGCAGGTAGTCCCGGAACGTGTGGATCAGGTTGATGGTATTGTCCCGAGCACTGGCATTGGTGTGGCGAGGGAACAGCACTGGGTGGGGCACAGACAAGGCAACAGCGTCTAACACCAACGCCAAAGGGCAGGAAGACCAGGAACCTATAGTCTCTCCCCGCTTAAGGACCGTCTACTCGGTTTCCCGGTGCCCAAGCTGTCAGGGTTTGCTCCTTGAGATGAGGGAGGGATAACCTCACAACCAGGCAGCTGGCAGGGAGTACCAATGAGGCCGTGGCCGGAAACCAGGGCTCCCAGGGACAGGGCTTGGTTGGTGCTGGTGTTTGCGGCAGGCCTGGAGCCTGGGGCTGTGTGTGTTCTAAAGTCTACTCTGTCTGCCACACACCTACTAGCTCCCGCCTCTGCAGCTCAGAGTCTCTTGGAAGACGACACTACTGGCTAGCTGCATGGACCATGGAGTAGTCAGGATTGGAGAACCAAGCCTGCCTGTCTTCCTGGGTCCTTGGTGCTGAAGCAGAGTAAAAACCTTCACAGAAACTAGGTCTCAGGGATGATCACGTAGCCTCCGGTGAAAACAATACATGAAGGGAGAAGGATCTGAGCTCTCCGTGATGAGGGTGGGCAGGAGACGCTGCTTGGGCTGGGGGCTGAGAAGAGCCCCTCCCGCCACCCCAACCCCCCAAAGTCCTATGTAGTCACTCAGCCCCGCACCTAAGCAGACCTTCACCCCTGCCCTCTGGCTTCTTGGAATCCCTTCTATTTTCTGCACCTACTCCACTCAGTGGTCTCACCATCAGCAAAATCCTTCAGCACAGAGTTTTGTTGAAATGGAAAGGAATGCCTCCTAAGAAAGGATGGGACCCCTATGTGAACCACCCTGAAGAGAAAAGAGCACCAGACTAGGACATAATTGCACTGTGGAGGTTCTGAGATGCTAATGACTGTAAATTCATCATCAGGGTATGTACCATAAAGAGATGCTGCCAATTAAACTGCGACAGGCTGTGAACTATAAGCTGTGTCCCACCGTCTAAGGGAGTAACGTGAAAAAAAAATGTAGCTTAGATTTAATGAAATCTGGTAAATCAATTTGCTCATCTCTGATAAACTTGATGCACCTTCAGCACAGAGGTGAACTAAAGAAAACTTCACAGGAGACATTTTAATGGCCTCAGGTGCAGCGTGTGAAGGCGCTGAGATTCTACCCTGTCAGTTATCCTGATGAGCCAGCTCGCTAAGGAGAAGATGTGACTCTTACAGGGAAAGTGGAGTAAGTGAATCAGGGCTGGAGATCTGGCCTAATGAGCAAAAACCACAAGAAATGCCAAAAGACAGAGTTCCCATCCAGCTGCTGAGCAATGCTCAGCCCTAACTCCTCACACTGGACATCGCTACCTCCTTTTCCAACTTAGGATCTAAGAAAAACAGGGAGACAAGGACAATAATTACTGTGTAAAAATAGCACACAAACTGTGTTTGTGCTCCGTGACTCACCTGCTACAGTCACGGCAATAGGTACACTTTGGTATGCCTGGCCCCCCCTTACCCCTTCAGCTGCAGTATAAAGGCACCAAGGTGCAAGCCCGCCACTCACCAAAGGTAATGTAGCCGATGTTGTCGCCCACGGCGGCGTCAGTGTCTTTTAGCTCCAGAGGCGGTTCCCTGTGGCTAAAAAGGACCTGTGGGGCTGTGTGGCTGGCTCTGCGTCCTTCTTTGAACTCCTGCCAGGATGAAGCAAAAAGGAACCAGAAGAGAATGGGGTGTGAGATGACTAGGAACTTAGGCTTTGGGGTTCGCCCTATGGGTATGACTGCTGAGCCCTCTGAGCAGTAGAAGCTAAAAAGAAACCACACCTAATGGGAAATATTACAACTGCGGGCTGTCACCCATGCACTTCAGACTCCAAGAGGAGAGATAACATAGTACTCAACAATCTTCACTAAGTGAGGAAAAGGACCGTTAATCCCCATCCTTTTCTCTTGTTTTGTCTTTCTGTTTCGGAAGAACAGAGGTGATAAACACTTTGGAGACCACAGACAGCAAACTGCAAAGCACTGGGAGAACCAGATTACCTTCAGGATAAGGACTATTGCTCACTGGTTTCTTTTGATTTAATGTGAAAGGGTTCTATTTTTCAGGAAATCTTTAAAATTTCAGAGTGAGTGAAACCCAGTCTTTAGCGTGACTTCAAGTTGAAACTTTTAACTCATTTAATCTTTGCACACAAAGCCCCTTATGAGCTGACCAATTTTTGTCACTCCTCTCACTCCACCTCCACTTTGTTCAGTTTCATGAATACCATGCTTGCTCTGGGCTCTAAGCATTTGCTCGCATCTTGCTTCACTGAGGTAGCTTAGACCCTGTTACTGTTTAGAATTCATCAATCAGAACTTGAGACCAAATTGAAGCCCTTCCTGAGGGCAGAAGACAGACAATAGTGTATACCCTCACCAAATTACAGAAAAATGCCCCAGGATGTAAAAACCAGGCCACTCCCAGTGTTCCAATCTCCCAATCTCAAGCTTTCCCAATCCATACATTCCTGTGTAAGCAGACAAGTGACACAAGGCAACCCTGTCTCAACCCAGCTCTGCAAGAACAGAACTAGATTTGCCAGCAATGCCAGTAGAACCAGATGATTCAGAGTGATGGCTGAAGGACGGAACCAAGGGCTTTCCAAGGTCTCCAAGTTTTAAGAGTACTGAGAGCATGCCACACAGCTGTTTGGTCTGCAGTGCTCTTCTACTGCTGCTCAGACAAGACCTCTTCTATAACACCTTCTCCAGGAGCCTGAGGGAAGCTGGCAGCTTTCCCATCGGGGTTCTCATGTCTTTTCTACAAACCTGTACCGCAATACTTTACTATTCGTTAATGCATCTGGTGTCCCTCCCAGGTTGAGTTCTCAAGCCAAGGATCCCGCTTTTATTCATCTCGGATCTAGTCCTCTGCCCTTCAGAGAGGCTGCTAGCACATGGCTTGCCGAATGAAAGAAAGCACCTCTACCCTAGCTGACTTAGGAAGGGTAGGGACTATTTTTCCATTAGCTGGTCAAAGAATACACACTCATCAGCAAGCTCTCAAGGGGCAAAGGAAGGATGAGACAGACATGAGAAGGTCGAATGCTCAGGAGTCTGGAATCTTACCTGTTTCACCACCCTGCCGCCTTCTGAGCCCACTGCGTGGCTTCTAAAGGTTGGTGGGAAACAGATTAACATCACTGGGTTAAGGTTAGCTCCCCTTTGAATTTTGCTCCCCAAAGGAAAAAATATTTGGAGAGGTAGCAATGGAGCCAAGATCATTCAAAACGGAAATTCTTAAAGCAGAAAAGCTTCTGAGATTGCCCCTCTCTGGAAAATACCTTTCATTCTAAAGTGGGGTGGGAGGTTTTCTAACTTCTATCAGTTTTCCTCTTTAGCCCTGGGGAAGAAAACAGAACAGATAGTAACTGTCTGCCAGCATTTTCTTGTGTTTAGTAAGCTCCTTGAAGGCTCCAGTTCCTTGGTACATGTGATGTTCACAACCAGATGGGGTATTTGTAAACCTGTGGTGTCTTGGCAGCATTTCATCAGTTCTGTATATGGAAAGTGATACAGTTCAGATTTGGTCAACAATATGCTTCTGATTCTGGGCTATCCTTTAGGCAATCTCATGTCTTTGCTTCTCCTTGGTTTTCTCTTACATGGCACTGAAAAGCCAACCAACCCACCAGCCCAGCAGCCCTCTGTTTTCCTTAGTGTCTCTGTCACATACATATTAGCAACACTGCCTCTTTCTTCTCCCTCCAGCTAGCCATCTTTACAATGCTCTGTCAATTTCTGCTACAAAGGGACCCAGTAATACACACATATATATTCTTTTTCTCATATTATCCTCCATCATGCTCCATCACAAGCAGGATGTCTTTTGAGCATCACAATACTATTTCTCTCTTCCAGCAAAGCAAAATTTACCACAGAAGTTCAGGATAAACCCAAATGTATACAGACATTTACTATATGATAAAGGTAGTAGCATCTTAAATCAGTAGTGTAAACATGGGCTTTTAAATAACTGATTGCTACTGGGACCAGAGGGTAGCCACTTAGAAAAAAACATGGATCCATCTTTCATATCATATACCAAGAGAAACCCCAAACAGATAATAAGATTTATGTGTAAAATATGAAACTATAAAAGCACCAGGAAAATTATACAGGTAAATTTCTTTATAACCTTGCAGGAGGGAAGGAGTTTCTAACTAAGACTCAAAATCTAAAAGCCATACAAGGGAGTTCCCATTGTGGCTCAGCGGAAATGAAGCAGACTAGCATCTGTGAGGATGCAGGTTCCATCCCTGGCCTTGCAAGGTGGGTTAAGGATCTGGTATTGCTGTGGCTGTGGCTGGCAGCTAAAGCTCCGATTTGATCCCTAGCCTGGGAACCTCCATATGCCGCAAGTGTGGCCCTAAAAAGCTAAAAAAAAAAAAGAAAAAAAAATCTAATAATACAAGAAAAAAAAATTCCTGTCCACCATACACTAATCTCCGAAAGGGTAAATACTGTCCCTACTCCTTTTTAAGAAATGAAGCACTGAAACGATGACATCTACTAGATTTTCTCTAGAGCTCAGCTTATAAGCTACAAAGATAATGCTCCAAGGCTGAGCACTAGGAATGGAAATTGTTTTTCCTGAAGGCAGTAAGAATTCCTCAGAGTCTGCCTGCCAAATGGCGAAAGCAAGGATCGTGGGTTCTGACCAGGCTGGAGGTGTACACTGACATGGGAAAACAAAGACCCACGGCAATCAGACTAGTGACCATAAGGAACGTCAGATGGTGTCCCCGAGCCCAACATTCTGTGCTAGGCATCCACTGTTCTCCTTTCTCCTAGAAGGAGGCCCAGGACAATGCTCAGATGATTTATTATGGAGAGAAAATCCAGCAAAATAAGTCCAGGTTTCTATAGTCATTTGAAATAAATTACTCCAGCCTTTGAGTTTGGAGAAGGAGGCAAGGCAGATGGCTTCCCGAGCACAGCGTTTTCGAGTGGTGCCAGGCCTGTCACTCACTGGAGACACTGTCAGTGCAAAAATGAAGATTTTCTTTTCCCTTTTGTTTATTTATAATTGACTACTATTATTATTTATGGCCACACCCTCAGTATATGCAAGTTCTTGGGCCAAGAATTAAATCCAAGCCTTAGCTGCAACATGTGCTGCAGGTGTGGCAATGCTGGATCCTTTAACCCACTGTGCCAGGCCGGAGATCAAATCCACGTCTCCAGCTGTAGCTGCATTCTTAACCCACTGTGCCACAGTGGGAACTCCCTCTTTTCCCTTTTTAGACAAGGCCTTACCACATGCACCTTGAGGGAGAACTTAAATGCATGTGCAAAAAGAATATGCAAAATTCTCCTAAGGAGCAAATCTCCAGTACACGCTCCAAGATAAGATCTGTTTAAAGTACAAACATAAGTTAAGACGTTGCCTGGAATAAAATGGAACAAGACTGGTAAAAAACCAGCCAAATCTAAATATATACTTCATAGCTTTTAAAATTAGCTCGTCAGTCTGGATTTATCCCAATTTCTGAGCTACTGCATTTAATTCCCCTGTCGATTCTGCCTAAAAACATACGAAATGCCTGTCTGAGGCTTACATTTAGTACCCAAGATGTACATATCTATATTCTATATACATGTATACACACACACACACACAAGCTCTCTCTCTCTCTGGTAAGTTTAATACTCTCAAATGCTGTATCAATATTCTAACTTTTCTGCATAAAGACTTACAAAATTAGAGTTTTTGGTTAATTTGCCTAAACACAAAAAGCAACTATAGTTGGATCAAAATGAAGAAGTCACTTTTAAAGATTCCCTCAGCCACTCAGAATGGCTACATATAAAGTAACCTCACTGTATTAAGCAAAACTATCTTTCAACTCTATTTGGCAAAAAAGATTCTGTCCTGGAATTAAAAAAAAAAATTAATTGATTTTTAATTTTTTGTCTTTCTGTCTTTTCTAGGGCAGGGGTCTAATCAGAGCTGTAGCTGCCGGCCTACACCATAGCCACAGCAATGCAGGATCTGAGCTGTGCCTGCGACCTACACCACAGCTCACAGCAACGTCAGATCCTTAACCCACCGAGTGAGGCCAGGGATTGAACCTACAACCTCATGGTTCCTAGTCAGATTTGTTAACCACTGAGCCATGATGGGAACTCCTGTCCTGGAATTCTTAAATCTCTTCACTCTGCCAAGGAACAAAATGAATGTACAAAGTTTTTGGAAAATTTAACCACTGTACTAGATTTGAATGCTGAGCCATCTCAAAAGAAACCAGCCAGGATACCACTTCACCAATGAGGTCTCATGTCCAAAAGCCAACAACTGGTTAGCAGACAGCACAACAAAGTAACAGTGGTGTATTATCTCTGACTTGAGCCCAAGGGCACCAGAAATCTAATTACAAAATGTCCTGCTAAACGCCATTACTCTCCTTCGTGGATGAGCTTCTTCAGAGGGAGATGCTCCATGGTGACCTCGGTCAAACTCAGGCCCATTCTCTTCACTTTTAGGTCAACAACTCTACCCTACTAATGTGTTACCTAGTACTTAAGAATGTTCTCTAGACTCCATTCCGAAAAGACTTTAGGACTAAACCAAGACAAGAACAGACCTTGCTAGAAACTTGAAGAGGGTAGGAAGTGTGGCCAAACTTTAAATCAAAGACCTCATGGCAAAAAGGATGCTTAATATTTTGTCACTTTGTTAGTATGTTTAATATTCAATTCGTCCTCTAGTCCAGTCTTGCAAAAGGCTAAAGCCACTAAGAAGAAAAAAATTCAGTGAATTTGATGGGAACTGTTTAATGAAATCTTGAACAAGTTTCAGCATCATTAGAGCTGCCAGTTCTTTTCTATGCTTATGGTATGCTTTGGTGCCAAGGTACAGGTCATCAGCCATGGTTCCCCCCCAAGATGTCTGCTCCATACCTGCATGAACACCTTTCCAATGACCACATCGTCGTCATCCTTAAACACTGTGCTGAAGACTACTGTGACTCTGTCCTTTTTAGACTCAACATACCTGAGGGGAACAAAACCCATGAGTTAAGTACAGAATCAGAACAGGGTTTTGTCAAGCTTGACCTACAACCGAAGCCAGAGAGTAAAGTTATAAATGTCTAAATTCATAAAATAAGATGTACCAGTGACACTAAGTATTTAAGGCTGGTAAGTCAGTATAATAAATGCATGCCCAAGGAGAAGCAGATGAAAATCACCCAAAGTCAATGTTATGATTAACTAGTCTATACAGTATGATATGAAATCTTGAATTAATAATTCTCAGAATTCTACTTTATTTATTTACTTTTTGTTTTTTAGGGCCATACCCGAGGCATATGGAAGTTCCCAGGCTAGGGTCAAATCGGATCTACAGCTGCTGGTCCAAGCCACAGCTACAACAACTAAGGATTTGAACTGTGCCTGTGACCTACCCACAGTTCAAGGCGACGCCAGATCCTTAACCCACTGAGCAGGGCCAGGGATCGAACCCATATCCTCATGGATACTAGTTGGGCTCTAGACCCGCTGAGTCACAATGGGAACTCCAAAAGCTCAGTTTTACTTATTTGGCTGCGTCTGTGGCATACAAAAGTTCCTAAACTAGGGGTCGAACCCACACCACAGAAGTGACAATGCTAGATCCCCAACCTGCAGAGCCACGAGGGAATTCCAAAATGTATTCCTTTATATACTATGAGATTTACAGTATGTAGATAATCTAAGAGCTGCAACAATGCAGACCTTTCAGTCACCCTCTGCTTGCTGATTATCTGCTGTATTATTGGAGGGACTCAAAATGGTGTACCTTCAAGGACAGCAGTGGATTCTCTCTTCATCTTTTGCCAACTTTTCAGTATCTGGAACTTTAGGAGAAGTGGCCTTTTCATGCCCCGCTACCTTCTACATCTTGGCTTAAAGAATTTTATGGAAAGATACATGGGAGGATTCACACAATAGTTTAAGGTCTGACTTAGCTGAATCTTTTGGCATGTGACAGCCACACCCAGGCTTCAGGACCAAATTCTATACTCACATGGTCTCATCATCCCTATAATGGATAACTGCTCTGTTCTCTCCTTCCTTGCCCTCTTCTTGGAATTGGAAGTATTTCTCGAAGACAGAGGCAAAACAGTTTCGTTTCAACATGCCAGCCTGATGCACGATGGAATCCTTGGATGCAGGAAGATTTTCAAGGTCGTAGAGCAAAGAGACATTATAGCCTGGAGGGAAAAAAACCTTTTAGGCTCTATAAACATTTTACTTTGTCTCAGTGTCTGTACTTTTTTTTTTCTGCACCTATGGTATGTGGAAGTTACTGGGCCAGGGATTGAACTCACACTATAGCAGCGACCGAAGCTGCTGAAGTGACAACACTGGATTCTTAACCTGCTGTGCCATAAAGGAACTTTTCAGTGTCTGTACTTTAACCCAGGTAGAATGCCTTCCATTCCTATCTACCTCACAGTGCAAAGGAGCTGAAATAAAACCTTAATTCTTGTAAAATTACTACACACACGCACATAAAAATAAACTAACGAATGCTATGCAAAAATGTGAATCAATATTAAAGATGACCGATTACAAATATGGAATGGGAGGAACTTATAATCAGGGAACTCTGATTAGAAATTTAGTATTTCAGGCACAGTTGATAGCTTGAATACTCTATCAAGCTAGATGTGAGTTACATATTTTTCTCTGATAGTTTAACATGCCAAGTGCCAACAAGGTCAGCAGCTGGGCTGCTTTTTGATAATAAAATGTACCCATTTACATGCCATTACAAACCCTGAAGATGGAGGCAAGTCCTGGGAAAAAAGCATGTACATATTCCTCCCCAATGGCTTTTGTGTACACTGTAAAAGTCTCAAAGTGTTTTAAAATATTGTACTTCCTTTGATCTCCATTAAGAATTCTTTGAAGTAGGCATGCCAGATATAGTTATTCTCATTTTAGAGGGAAAATGAGGTTCAAAGAAGCAAAATGCAGCATGATATGGAGGTAGAGGCAACACTCTTTGGAGCTGAATGAAACTTGGTTCAAACCCTGGCCTTGCCACTTGTGACCATGGACAAACTGCCTAACCTCTAGTTGGAGAAGGCTATTGGGAGAAGTATAAGAATGTACAGTATTTAAAGTGCCTGGAGGACCTCCTGTTGTGGTGCAGCGGAATCGAATCTATTACCCATGATGATGTGGGTTTGATTCCTGGCCTCGATCAGTGGGCTGGGGATCTGGCCTTGCCGTGAGCTGTGGCAGGTCACAGGTTTGATTCAAATCCTGCGTTGCTGTGGCTGTGGTGTAGGCTGGCAGCTGTAGCTCTAATTCAACCCCTAGCCTGGGAACTTCCATATGCCCTGAGCGCGGCCCTAAAAAGCAAAAAGCCAAAAAGCCAAAAAAAAAAAAAAAAAAGCCTGAACATGGGGGGTCATAATAAACAGGGCAGAACAGGGACTGAAATCCAAGTCAGCTGATGACTACACTATTCTGCCTCTTACTAAGCGTTGAGTACAAATTCCAACAGGGCTGGAGACACTTTATTATAGAACTGAAAAATTATTATCTGTCTAAAAGCCTGCAGATGATTTTGCAAGAATATCTGTGCATCACTGAGGACCATTTCACATTGCACACAACTGATGAGAATAATTTTAGCAGAACCTGCATGGATTTCTCATTTCCTAGTATTTCAGACCTTTACACTTTGTTACTATTTAACTTTTTCCCCAGAGTATTCCTGAGGTCTGAGTTTTTGTTGGGTCTATCCTGAGAACATTGGCTGGCTATCTAAATCTCTGTTGTAGCTCATGCTTAGTATATTTTTGGCACTCAAACATTAAATAATGTATCACCATTCCATTCTGGGTACCTGAAAACCAGATAAGCAAAGAGACCACAAGATTAGGTTAAATAAGAAAATATTTAGGCGTTTCCAATGGGGTGCAGTGGAAACGAATCCGACTAGGAACCATGAGGTTGCAGGCTTGATCCCTGGCCTCACTCGTGGGTTAAGGATCTGGCATTAGTGTGAGCTGTGGTGTAGGCTGGCAGGTGTAGCTTTGATTAGACCCCCTAGCCTGGGAACCTCCATATGCCTTGGGTGTGGCCCTACAAAGCAAAAAAAAAAATTACAGTTGAGGTTTGCTAGTTTAAGTAGCCAAATAAAACAAACTAAGTAAAACTGTAAGTGCAGTCAAACTGAAGTATGACTTCCTACATGATGAAGACAACATACTGAGAATGAAGGAAAGGAGAAATCTAGCACGGTCTGCTGAGTTTTCCAAATCTGCCTGGATAAACCCACAGAAAAAGAGGAAGACAGACGTTACTTTCACATTTTTATAATTTGCACTTGTGTGAACCCAAGGTCTGCCATCTGGCAGTGTGTGCTTAAGCATAGGAAGTGGAAGAGAAGGCCCAGCGACAGAAACATAAGCTCTCTAGGTCATACTCTGCTTGTTCTGACAGTTTTAGGATCTGAGCTGTGACAACCATGTCCAAGAATTCTTTTTTCTGCTCTAGTTCTTTTTTTTCTTTCTTTCTGAAATTCCTTGATTCCTCTTAAAGCCAACAGTGTTATCTTTTGGCTTTATTTCTGAGGTATGTTTGTACCATCAATTTGAGGATGAAATGTGGTAACAGTTCAGTGTTCTCTATGGCAGGCAGGCAAAACTCTCATCCACAAATACTCCTGATGACAAGCTACATCCAAAGGCGCTTTTCTTTATTCAATATTGTGTTTCCAGAGCACCATATGAAAGTCATGCAAAGGTTTTCTAATAGGAGTGGTGAGGTGGTGTCATGTTTAAAAAAAAAAAAAAAATGTAACCACGGTTAAAGAGACAGACATACCTTCCTTTTTGGAAGGATTTGTTAATCAAGCTATCTCAGTGACAGGATTTGGGTAATAAATATATTCAAACAGTCTTACTACTTGGTCGTCACTATGGGACCTGGCTAAGTGCCTCAGAAATTGAAACTACCACTTAATTACAGGAATGAAAATACTGTTCAGTTTTCCCCCACTTTAAACTTCCTTTAAAGCTGTGTTACCACAGTGTTCTAACCAAGGATGATCTTGGTGCTTTCCAATTTCTTTGGCCACAAAGAAGGAAGAGATTACTGATTAGAAAAACAGATTAAAGAAGGTGCTGAAATTTTTGTTAGGTGAAAATGTGAGAAGAATTGTGAATATTCCTTTTCCTTGTCCAAATGTGCAGTGTACAGACAAAGGTGTTAACTAGGGATTGGGAAGGAGAAACAATGGTTTGCTTAGTCTTCTCAAAAGGCATTTTAATCACCGTCAGCAAACAAACGTGGCCCTCTGGCTCAAACACTAAGAAAGAGTCACTAGGCCCTATCCAGTAAATGTTAAAAATGGCATACATATGGAGTTCCCATCGTTGCTCAGGGATTAACAAACCCAACTATATCCACAAGGATGCAGGTTTGATCCCTGGCTTCGCTTAGTGGGTTAAGGATCTGGTGTTGCCATAAGATGTGGTGTAGATCGGCTCGGATCCCATGTTGCTGTAGCTGTGGTGTACGTAGGCCAGTGGCTACAGCTCCAACTCAACCCCTAGTCTGGGAACTTCCATATGCCATGTGTGCAGCCCTAAAAAGACAAAAGAAAACAAAACAAAACAAAAACACCCAACAAACAAACAAACCAAAAGGGTATACATTGATTCCATATGTGAATACAACAATAATGTATACCATTACTGGACGAGGCAAAGCCCCTTAAAAGCTATTTTTAAGGAGAGAGTTGAAGCGGGAACTGAACTCATGCAGAAATATCTGTAAAATGAGTATTTAAGCAATATACTTTGGCTTAAAAAAAAAAAAAAGCATAGTACAGGACAGGTCTCTTTCCATGTCATTCCACAGCTGCTCACATTACTACATACCTGATTCTGGAGTAACCAAGAAGCTCCCGTACACTCTCTTTAATAACTAGAGAAAGACAAAACAAAACCCCAAATATGTTAATTCGAATGCCATGATAATTTCATTATTCTTCAAGCACTGTGCTTGACAAGCTTTTCCTAAGCCAGCATGCTTCTTGATTTTCAAATGGTGAATGGAAAGTAGATATCAAGGGAAGCAGATTTATCTGAGTTACCAAGCAAGTCATTCACAGAACTGAGATTCAATCCAAAAGGTTAGTCTAGGATCTATTTTTCAATCAAGGTTCATCCTTTACTCTTTGAGAATTCGGTCACGCCCTTCATTTTTAATTTTTTGGGTCACACCCTTTATATGGTCTTTGTTCACCCCCAGATCACACGTTGCACGTAATCACCGTTTTCTCTCAAGAGAGCAGAAGGATGCCCAACTCAAGTGAGAGTAAATTATGTGAGTTATCTACTCAGCACAGGCCAAACCTCTAACCCAGGTGAATGAAGAGAGAAAACCACAACTATCAGGAACCCATCCCAGTTAGCCTGCTTAGCCTGTCGGCTTTAAAATTATTTAGCTCATCACCAGCTTTTTTAAAGGCAAAAGAATGGATATTTTGGCCAGTTATTTGAATGAATCTTACCCAGTTATTTATACTGTTGGGTCCACAAAAAGTTGTATTTCTAAATGTCTTTTTTTCAAAACCAATCCTTACAGCTAGCTACTTTCCAGCTTTCTGAAGTAAATGATAAAACAAGAGGCCCTTTACACCTTCCTACTCCTTTTCTGCCAGAGTGATTTTCTACCTGGTAGAAACTGCTCCTAGGCCGACAAGGTTTAAGAAACGGAAAATTTTATTTTGGAAAGAATAGATATGACTTAAATGTCATATGGGACACATTAAGCAGTAGAAAGGCAGTTATTTGGAGAGAGAAAAATAAAATATTAAAGCCATTAGAACTTAATAACCTCTCAGTATTTAATAGTCTTTATTATGTTTAAGAGGCCAAACACAGGAGCTGCCTGGTGGCTCAGTGGGTTAAGGATTTAGCCTTGTCACTGCTGTGGCATGGGTCTGATTCCTGACCCTGGAACTTCTGCATGTCTCAGGCATGGCCAAAAAAAAAAAAAAAAAGGCAAAACCACAGGCAGGGCTTATTACTAACTCTTAGTAAAAACTCATACTTAGGAAGGGAAGGTGTCATCACTATTCCATAGGAAGGTAGGACTCAGGCCAAGATATTAACCCTCAGGCCACAGGATTTGGTCTCTAGGCATCCAATTTCTAACACTATGTCACCACAAACACACTAATGATTCTCTTGCATTTTCTGGGATTCCAAAAAAAAGGGGTGCTTAATCTAAGACAAGTTACCAAATTAAAAGTGAACAAAAGCACAAAGTTTTGTTTTAATTTTAAAAGTGGTATGTGTGTTTTATAGCATCCCGTTTGTCAGAGAGAAACAGGGCCCTGTCTTGTTCACTGCTGTCACCTCAGGGCCCACTTCCTCCTGCATTCCTGCATGTCGGGACTCAGACAATACCAATAGATCTGAGTGAATGTCAATGCTTTTCCTCTAATCTTTTTTTTTTTTGGCTTTTTAGGGCTGCACCTGTGGCATATGGAGGTTCTCAGGCTAGGGGTCGAATCAGAGCTACAGCTGCCAGCCTACAGCACAGCCACTGGAACTTGGGATCCGAGTCATGCCTACAACCTACACACAGCTCACAACAACACCAGATCCTTAACACTGAGCAAGGACAGGGATCGAACCCACAACCTCATGGTTCCTAGTTGGATTTGTTTCTGCTGTGCCACAACTTCAAATCTTATTTTCAAAATGTATTCTCTAAGTATTTAAAACATAAACAAACCATACAACCTGGATTACACTATTTATCTCATGTCCCACATTGAAAAAACTACCACATGGTGAGGTTCTTTCCCTTCATTCTGAAATATTCTTTAGTATTCCACATATTTATTTAACCATATCCTACAGCTGGAAGAAACTCTCCATCTGTAAGACTTGGATAACAGGGTGGACATCATAGTATGAATCAATGATCACACTTGTTTGTATAAAACAGCAGATAAGTAATGCCACTTCCTATGTGGTGACCATACAGCCATGTGAGGTATCTTTCACAGAAGAGGAACTGAAGGGAGAGGTTCAAGGTCATAGAGTTGGTGGCACAGAGATTTGGCCTTCAGGTGCCCCATATACCACTGCTCCTAGAGTTTGGCAGGGAAAAAAAGTAACATGTATACCCCATTGAGAATTTTAACTAGCATGCTACCTCTGAGCTACAATTCCGTACTGTGTGTACTTAGAGGAAAGAAAAAGAGGTGGGAGAAACCATAGCCCCTAAGATTTAGTTTAATTCCAAGTCACTAGATTAATATTCTGAGATCCAAGAGGTTCTTAGAGGCAAAACCGTACCACGTACAACTCCTCCGCTTCCGCCTCTTGGCAAAACCAGCCAATGCTTCCCCGTTTACTTCATCTGCACTTTTAACCATCCGGTTTTCAATTTGTGCCCCCTCTTCTAACCTGACACCAGGAGACCAGACCTTCCCACTTCAGAAAGACCTTCCCTTTTCTGCTTTGAAAAAGGGCTTGTGACAAAGTAACAAGCTTCCTGTGATTACCAAAGGCTAGTCACTGTTTAACCAACCCGGGGAGCCAGGTACTGTGCACTCTGAGAATGAATGTTATACACTCCACCCACTTGAGTGGGTGGGGCTGGTTCTTTGACCCATGCAGTAGCTACAAGAATAGCAATGTGCTCTGGAGTTACATTGTAGGGAAAGCACAGACTGCACTACCTTACACTTTCTCTCCCTCCCAAGGAGTTTTTTTTTTTTTTTTTTAAGGGCCCCACCTGGGGCATACAGAAGTTACCCTATGGCAACTCTGGATCCTCAACTCAATGAGCGAGGGCGTGGATTGAACCCGTGTCCTCATGGATACTAGTTGGGTTTATAACCCGCTGAGCCACAAAAGGAACTCCCCAAGCCACAACAGGAACTGCACCTAGATCTTGAAAGGGAGAGGACTGTCTAGGGAGAATGATCACACAATTTTTTAGTTGTGTCTTCAAATGTTCAACGGTGCTTTCCGGGTAGCTGTCTTACAATTAATCTAAAGCAGGACCACCTTAACTACCACTTATATCTTCTTGATCTTCATCTGGTAAAGAGAAGAGTGACCCAGTATCATTTATATAATAATCCTTCAACTACTTAAAAAAGTAGGTCTTCCTTCCCAAGCTTTTCAGGTAATATAAGCCTGAATACAAATTCTCTAAACCATTCTTCTTCCCTTGAATTTATGGGACAAAACAATTACATACAAAGAAGTTAAAGGAAATGATTGCCTATGGCTCTTGGTATTCTGTTTGGTTAAAGTCAATTTTAGTTTTTAGACCAAAAATTTATTGAGATTTTAATCACATTCTTTTGTGAACAGCCTTTTCATTACCTCAATTTTAAATAAGTCAAAAGCTACTTCTCTTAGTCAGAAAGAAAAAAAGAAATGGCTATATCTTCCTTCACCAGATTAAGGAGAACATACTTTGTTAAAACTAAAAGATATCTGAAAACTGATTCAGGAACTGAGTCATACTTCCTGCTTTGAGTCCCAACCACAACGTGCACACACTGGTGTAAGAGCATTTTCTTTCTTCCATAAATGGCGCTCCCCAGAGCAAATACAGTTCAACAGGAACCAAACCTGCTACTTTAGCTATTGAAAGGAACCAGTGAATAAAGCATGGCCATCGAAAGTTTCATAATGCATGGACACCCTTTCTTATTTCCCCTAAAGTAGTCACAGGGAAGAAGGGATACTTAAAGAGGCCAGCTCTAAAGAACATTGAAAAATTTAAAGGACAGATTTGTGTCTCTATTTTCAGAATGAGAAATTAAGATTACAAACTTTAAACAGGCCAGAATTTATATATCTGCTTCATAATATTATAGAAACAGAACAGAACCCATTTCAGTCTTGCGATAGCTATCTTTGTATTGGTCAAAGTCCTCTTTGCTACATTTTTTGAGAACTAGAATTGTTTTTGTTTTCATTGGTTAGAGAACATCTTTATTTCTCCAGAACAAAAAGCAGGCAAACAAAGAGCCAAGATCTTTTGGGGGACACACCCTTTTTTTAAATAGGACTATGGGAAAACAGAATCAAGAGCTCCTGGTCAGGTGAGCATGCTATCCAGAGTGGCCAGTGCTGCCAGTGGAAATGACTCAGGGCCATGGAGCTTCTAGGACTGGCAAGCTGCCAAGAAAAGGTGAGGCAGAAATGAGAGTCCCAAGGAAAAGCAATGTGGAACTTACCTCATCAGCACCATGTGCCTGAAGTTCCTTGTAGAATTTCAAAGAAATACTGACCATTACTTTCGTTTTGTCTCCATTAGGATTTGAAATATGATAGAGAACTCCATCAAAATCTGCGAGGAAAGCAAGTAAGATTGCTTAACTTGGGAATAATCTCTTAAAGTGCCCACCTACCTGTTGCAGAGCACGAGGAAGTCTACTTTGCAAGTAGGCATTTAAGTAAAATGGCATTTACCTAATTTATTTATTTTTTGTCATTTTAGGGCCACACCCATGGCATATGGAAGTTCCCAGGCTAGGGGTTGAACTGGAGCTACAGCTGCCGGCCTACGCTACAGCCACAGCAATGCAGGATTCGAGCTCTGTTTGTGACCTACACCACAGCTCACAGCAACACCAGATCCTTAACTGTCTGAGCAGGGCCAGGGATTGAACCTGCATCCTCATGGATACTAGTCAGGTTCGTTACTGCCAAGCTACAGTGGAAACTCCCAATGGCATTTATTAAATCCATGTGGAAAGTCAGCAGAAATACTGAGATAAAATAGTACAGTACTTATCTCTTTGCCCTTTTCTAAAATTACAAAGCTATTTTTATTTTAATCACAGCTTGGTGTTGAAATAACTTTTAAAAAATAACTTTTATTGTGATATGCTTTATTTTTTTTTTTGCTTTTTATAGCTGCAGGTGCAGCATATGCAAGTTCCCAGGCTAAGGGTGCCAGCCTATGCCATAGTAAAGCAAGATCCGAGCCACGTCTGTTACCAATACCACAGCTCACTGCAACACTGGATCTCTGACCTACTGAGCAAGGCTGGGGATTGAACCCGCATCCTCATGGATACGAGTCAGATTCGTTTCCACTGCACCACAACAGGAACTCCCTGTGATATATGCTTTAAACACATAGAAAATATAATGTATAACGAACCCCTATTCTCATCATGGTCTCAACAATTATCAACACATGGCCAGTCTTGCCTCACTTAAGACACACCCAATCCCGATGATTTATTCTGAAAAAACCCTACACATCACAACACTTCATCCATAAATACCTCAGAATATATCTCTAAAAGGTGAAGAAGACAGTTGAAAAACAAAAACATAGCTCCAATACTACTATCATGACTAAATTAAAATAATATCTTAATATCAAATATCCAGTCAAGCACTGAAATACTGTCGTAAAAATTAAAAAAACCCAAAAAACAAAAAACTGTTGTCTTATTTGAATTAAGATCCAAACAAGGCCCACCACAGTGCCTTTGGTTATCTCTTAGTCTACAGGCCTCCGCTCTCTTTGGCTTCTATCTTCCTGCAGGACATAGAGGACTTATCCTGTGCAGTCCTTCAGACCAGGCGCTGGGTGCCATTTCTTTAGGGAGATCTGGCTTTGCTAGTTAGTAAGAGGCAGGTGGGGATGGTGCCTGGCCTCCAAGTCACAGAGCCTCCAAGTTTTAGAGCTGCAAAAAGTCTTCCAGGATCATTTAGTCAAGCACCTTCATTTTATAGAGGGTAACTAACTGTCTAACTCTTCAAAGTTCACTCGGCAAGTGAATAGTATCAAAATTCTTTCTACAGAAAAGAAGACAGTAACATCTCTCCCTGACTTGCTGAACCTCTAGCATTTTGGTGATTCACCACTACCCTAGTGCTAGTCAAACTAAGATGATGGTTAAAGACAATAACACAGTATTTTCAAATTAAAAAAAAAAAAACCCTTTGTGTCACAATATTAAACCCAAACTTCTAAGACATCAGCAGGCAACTTTATATAGCTCACTAAATCCACAGAATAATCATTTAAAATAAGACCACAAAAAAAATTCAACAATCAAGAGATAGTACCCCAAATTTCAAAGCTTATTTTAGGAACAATTTTGTTTTCTTTTCTACTGTGCCTTCTCTTAACAGGTGAGATGAAGGCACTTACCTGCAAATGTTACTTCTACAGCTTCTGGTTTATTTCTGCAAAACAAAACAAAAGCCCTTTAGTTAAAATAACTATATTGCTGCTTGCCTTCAAAAGGACTTGCAAAGGTTCCTGAACTTTATTTAAGATCAGACCATTCTGCATAATAATCTTATGCTTACTGTTGATCCAGGTACATAATTCACTTTCTCATGCCTCTGAACCTCTAGACTTAAGGTGGAAGATTATAAAAAAAAGGTAGCAGGACAGATAAAGCTTTTGTCTTCCGGCTTGAATCTCTGCCCTTGTTGGTGCTCCATGTCAATTCTCAATTCCTCAAGACCATGAAAAGCACGTATGTAAATGTGACCCACAAAATGTCCCCCTTTGGTCAATACCTCCGCCACAGGACAGTAGTGATGGAGGTGGCACATGGAGCAGGAAAACTTTTAAACTGAGTGTAGAACAATTTAAATTTACTTTAAAAAAAAATTTTTTTTTTCTTTTAAATTATTTCCCCAATACAATTTTTTTTTTTCCTACTGTACAGCATGGTGAAGTTTAAATTTACTTAAAGTGAAAAGATGGTTTCAGGCCATAAAAATAAGACAGACAGTTCTACTGCATTTCAAAGACAATTTGTAAGTCTTCCAACATATCTTTCCTTTTCCCTTTTTTCTCTCACCAAAGTACTCACCACTCTCCTTGGTGAAGCCCTCTTTGGTTCTAACCTAGTTTTTTTTTTTTTTTTTGGTTTTGGTTTTAAATTCCAATGTTGTACTTCCATGGAAAGCGGAGTACAAAATAACAATGCGAAGTCACTGAGAACAGTCAAGATACCTTTTTTCCCAACTAAAGCCTTCTCTTTTCCTTCTTTGTCTTTTTAGGGCCACACCAGCGGCGTATGCAAGTTCCCAGGCTAAGGGTCAAATCAGAGCTGTAGCTGCTAGCCTACACCATAGCAACACAGGATCCTTAACCCACTGAGTGGGACTAGGGATTGAACCCGCCTCCTCATGGATACTAGTCTCCTCATGGATACTAATACTAGCTGGGTTTGTTACTCTTGATCCACAAAGAGAGCTCCTTTTCAGACAAACTAGCACTGAATGCCTTCATTTTCTCACCTACTCAGGTATAAAATGAGAGAACGCAAGTGCTACCTACGTCATACAACTGCTAAAGATAAAACAAGAGAAGAGACACAAAGACCTTATACTGAAAGGCAACGACAGTCTAACGTTTTCTGTGCAATTCCCAGCTAGGCGCAGTACATGGATTTCTATTCGCTAAATGCTGCTGAGTTATTAACTACAAAGCATGACATACTAGCTAACAATAACCGGTAATGGTCAATTAAGCCCCAGTGAAAAGCTTCTTCATATACTTTCCTCACTTCTCCTCAAAGCCCAATGGTAGGAAGCGAAGAAAGACTCTATGGTTTTATCAGCTAATGATCTATAACTCCAATGATTCCACTTTGTTTTATGGGCCAGCAGACAAGATATACACATTTTGACATTTATTCTTGCCTAACTTGCTAAAGACCTCACAATCAAGCATATATCAGTTTTTTTTTTTTTTTTTTTTTACTATTTCCATTCCCTCAACTGTAAAAGGAACCAAGACTGAGTTACCCTCCAGAGTTGCTGGGAAATAGCAGAATAAATAACATGGTTTATGACTGTTAAAAACCTGCTGCAGGGCTAAACAACAGCTTTCAAGAAAACTGGCTTCTGTTATGCATATGTTAGCCCTGCTATAAAATCAACCTATACAAATCACACACAAAGTTCCACCTTGCTTCTTCAAAGCCATTCATGTATGACTTAGGAAAAGCATTTCGGGTGTCTGAGAATGGAAGCATCCAGTGGGTTTATGGAGAAGCAGTGAGTTTAGATGAAAAGAATAGGATGAAAATTTAAATCATTTCTGATCTTTCATTTGAAATTGTAGCCTGGAGATTAAGGCAATGGATGGCCAACTACCATTCCTCATCTCTAGAAAACAAGAGCAAAGAAGTACAAATATTAATCTACGGCCCATTTGAATGAAATATTAAGAAGCTGCATGACAGGAGGGAGCACTGAACACACTTTCCTAAGTAAGGTTGGCTGTGCCAAAGAGGCAGGGTGGAGGCTTATAAAAGTCCATGTTGCATCACTTAGTAGGCAGCTGGGGTTTGTTTTTGTTTTTAACCTTTAGGCTTTACTCAGCTAGGAAGGACCACGATCCTCACTTTCTTACTTCATCAACAGACTGAGAAAAATCAACTACAGATAAATAACCTTAGGGCTCCAACATTTTGACTCTGACAATTTGAATTTCTCTAGGCAGGAAAGTTCCCTGAGCACAGATCCCCACTGGGAGAAGTCGCTAAAATCTATACTAAGTGGTTTGCTGACCGAACTGGGACTATTTGTCAAATCATTGCCATTAATATTTTAGTTTACTATTTATGGCTGCATAAAGGTTGCAGAGAGAGGCAGGCTGCTGAGGAGAGCACCAGGCCAAAGAAGTCTTCCCAAAAAGTCTTCTGGAAGTCAGAGGCCTGTGCCCCAACCAGGAGACTGCATGGAGTGGGAAATATATCACAATTCCGAGACCTGGAACTGTGATATATTTAAATATTACATAACAGACACACAATTCTGGGTATCTGTTATTTACTTTTGTGGTTTAAAATTGTGAGCTAGCAGGGGTTAAGACTGGTCTGGAGGGAAGGATACCATTTAATAGGCCAAAAAGGTAAATGGTTTTCTGTTCTACTGTCTGCTGGAGTTTTGGATGCTGAGAGTGCGTTTCATCATAGAAAAAGCACGTCTTTCAGAGCTGACTCTTCACCTCAAATTCTGTCACTTTCTGGCTAAGAAACCACAGGCAACGGTACTCAAATGTCCGCGAGCCAAAGGTTCCTTTTCTAGAAAATGGAGATTAAAAATATCTACCACACAAGGTTGTTGTGAAGACTAAGTGAGATGCTATGTGGACAGCAAAGTTTCCCAAGAGTCTTGTGACTAAGTTACAGATATGCTGAGATAACAATCCCTACAGCCCTTAGGGCAGCCCATTGGCAGGATCTCTAGACCACTTGCCCAGATGTACCAGACTGAGATGATTATAGCCTGGGTGTGACATATCTTAAACAACATCAGGAATCAGCAGGGAAGGGTGCCTGCACAATGCCTCACAGCGTCTACTCCCTCAGTAACTCCCAAGAGTCCCAGTTTTGCCAACTGTAAATCAGAACTGCTATCTGCTACATAGGCACATTATGAAAGGAAGTGAAACTAAAAGCTTACTGCAAAGTGCACGGTTCTGGAAGGTGATCAATGAATTAGTTTTTCTTTTGGGTGGAGTGAGAGGAGATCAGACTTTGAAGCAGTGGTTGAGAGAGCTTCTGGGATTGTGCTAACCCTCAGAATCAGGTACTGGTCAGCAGAACAAGGAGAAACAGAACTCTATTAGTGTCAGAATATTGTAATGTCTGGAATCCCAGAATAAGCCAGCTGGTTACTGACTGGACAGCATATGACACTAAAATATATTCAGTTCATTCAGATGGGTTTCAAGAGCCATTCTTAAAATCCTTTAGGAAAAATTCCTTCTATCCTTTTTCTAAGGAAGCTTCTAGAATGTCACTAATCAGTTAATAAAGAACTCCAACTGTTATCCAATCCTCTTTTCTCATTAAGGATTTTGGAGTTTTTTCTCCCAAACGCATCCAGGTCCCCATTTGTGCATTTATGTCCCTCTTCTAGTTATTCCTTCCATGTGCAGAATTGGAATTAGAGAAATTATTGAATTCTGCTCATTATCTCACCATAAAGTTTTTGATCACTCTCCTTTAGGTCCTCTCTAGGGCTCCTATCATTCTTTTTGAATAAAGCCTACAAAAATGGGTCATATTAGGTAAGAAGTGGTCCCACTCCCCAAAAGCTGACTCACCCAATGTTAGAAAAGTGATAATCTAAAGAAACTATGAGCCATTCTACCTGGCTTCATCCATTGCTTCAAGAGAACACTTACTGAGCTGACTAGACACACACCAAGAACGCTGGGGAAACAAAGATGACTAAAATGACAGACCCTGCCCCTAAGGAGTCAAAGGTTTGGTGGAGTGTAGCTCTGAGGGGGCTTCGTGCCCAAAGCGGCCCCAGGGGAGTCAGAGGATGGGCAGCAGTGGGTAACTACAGAGACCTGTATAAAGACCAACCAGGTCATCTCAGCAAGTCAGCCACTATGTTCAATTTCTTCTAAATGCTTGAACAATGTCCTAATTCCAAACCCCTTCAAACCAGTCTGTCTCTCTGAGGACATACGCAGCATATTCGGGAATGAGAACAAGGTATCAGCAAGATTTAATTTATTCCTTTCTCAAATTTCTCCTCCTCCAGTCCTCGCCCACCCCAACTGGCACGGCGTGCTTACCAAGCTTCACTCCCCCTCACAGAACCACAGCGCCCCACAATATGCACAGCTGTGGCAAGGAGCCAGTGTGCACTTAAAATCAACAGCTATTCGAATCTGACAGCATTTCCTCAATTGTGGACTCATAACTCTAGCTACGCTGACAAGCCTAGCTTTGAAGCTGTAAGGGTTCTTGGTGTATACACTAACAAAAGAATTAAATTAATTTCCCAGATTACTTCTGCTTTAATTGGAAGTCAGGGTAAGAATTCCTAAGTGAAAAAGCCAAAAAACCAAACACTACTAACTAGACCTGCACGTGAGGTTATCTGCAGTGTTGAGCATCGCTCAATTAGCCACATTCTCCTAGCTTGGAGGCTGTTGGGAAGACAATTTACCAATAATGATCATTTTGTGAGGATATATAAATCATTCCAATAAGTGTGTGTGGTAGGAAAAAATAAAAGTAATTTGTTTGGAATCTTACTTAAGACTTTGTTGGAACTGCCTCCAAATTAAAACACTGTCATGACCAAATGCATTCTTAAATAGTTCAGATAACAGAACTACTTTACCCAAAGGAGATTTAGGCTTTTAGTAGGATGTCACAGGCAAGATTCAGCAGGATGATGAGAGGCATCATCTTATTTTCACACTGTACAAACTCCCTTCAGTGCTCGCAGCCCACAGGTAAGGAGGCTGAGCAGCGGTTTGAGGCTGCAGTCTACTCTAGCATGGGTACACTATGATAGGCCCACGGAGACGGACCTACCATAAATCCATTACCATGCTCTGAGAGGTACCATTCAAAAAAAGACCAACTTCAAAAGCAAAATTACTATAACTGTACTCTCAAGTATATACCACAGAACTATTTTTAAGACGATCTCATACTTACATTTTCAGTAGCTGGAGCAGTGTTATCCAATAGAACTTTCAGCAATAGTGGAAATGCTCTCTATCTGTGCTGCCCAAATACGGCTGCTACTAGCCACACACAGCAACTGAGCCTCGACCTGTGGCTAGTGTAACTGAGGAGCCTAATTTTAATTCACTTCAATTTTTATTTAAACTTAATTACCACACACAGCTGCTGGCTATCATTACTGGACATCACAGAGTTGGAAGGTCCACTGTGAGGAAGGCCACTGTGAATCTAATTTCCCCAACTGATTTGCTGAGAAGTGTAAAGCAGGGAGGGGCTGACCTCTCCCAGCAGGTTCCCAAGCCTTTCCAATCTCCAGGGTTTCTCCTCCAAGCTATTGCCTTTCTTTAATGTCCACCCCAACGCTCCTCTGTAACTTTGCTAACAGACTCTCTCAGAAAGGCCCCTCTTTTCTGTTCCTGCCTGGTGCTGAGCACTGGCAGAACCCCATAAATGTTTATGATTATCACACCAGATAGCCTTCTCTGGAAGTTCTGGCTAGGCCTGCGCTTTGATAAATACTTAACTACTTCACTGCCGCCTCACCTTACTGGTGGTATGCCTGGAAATTCACACTCCTTCTAGAGGCAGGCTTCTGCTAAAAGGTACACATGCAATCCCAGGAAAGCCCTGCCTTCGAGGCTGAATATCATGGTCTCTTTCAAAAGATTTTCAAAGTGCTTTCCAGAAGAACATGCTTTGAGCCCACTTATTTAAAGTCACATCTCAAAGGGAAGATGGGCCAGAGTAAAAGCCAAAAACTTGCTGCCCTGTTCCACTATTTGACATTGCTACAACATATACTTTGTTAAAAAAAAAAAAAAGGCCCAGAAATTCTAACTTATCCCTTCCGGACTTGAGTGACTACTTTATTCCAGCTGAAATGATTAGTAAATCTTTTTAAGCGAGCTATTCTAAAAGGGCAAAGAGTTGAAGCTCTATAAGGGGCTACATTTCAGAATCGGGAGTTATTAAAACACAAGTAGATGTGAATATACTCCTACACTACAAGGCATGCTTCTACTTGAAAATGCACAGGGATGTATCTTGTAGATCAGCTTATAACCATCCAGGTCTCATTTTTTGCTAGTCTAAACTTGCGAATTAATTCACTTAAGATCAGCTGTGAAAATGCAGAAGTTAATTTAACTTCCTCCTATGTGCTACACTGCTCAAAAAAGTACCCAGCAATCACCCAAAATAAGCCACTAAGCTGATTCGCTCAAACATTTAAAATGCAAAGGAACTGGTAAGCAAAGCTGAAGACAAGAAGCAAGCTAACCTAAAATATAAGTAACTGCAGCCCCTGACAGGAAACAGTAGCTACTGCTCACTGCCTGTGTTACTTCAAGGAAAGTTGTTCTTTGTTTTACAGATAAAATCTATGGCTTTATAAAAGAGATTAGAAGACACAATATATTCAATTTAAGCAGTTGGTTAAAAGCATTTTTTTTTTTTTTCAAAATGCCTCCAAGCCACAAGTTTGTTTTGTCCACTTAGAATTTCCCCTTCACCAATACTCTCCCATCTGTGGCTCTTCAAGCACTTACTCTCCTATTCCTAGTTCCCAGTTCGCCAGAAACAGTTTGCACTTACTTCCTCCACTGTGTAACCAAGATGTGAAGCCCCATCCTCACAGATGGGGAAATGAGGCAAAGAGACTGGCCACAGGCCATCCAAAATTAGGAGCTAAAACCAATTCCTTGGTTCATGTTTTAAATATTGTATCAGACAAGCGAACAGCTTGGGGAGAGGAGGTCGTCTTTCTACTGGTTCTGCGTTTGACAGAGACGGCTGCCTTAGAAACATCTCCTAAAGCCCATTTTTAAAAGGGCCAATGGTTAAAGGTTTATCTAAGAACATTACAGGCTCTGAAGGCTTTTCAGTGTGTTATCTGGGCCAGAATTACTACAGAAGAAATCACAGGCCAGGGGTATGATACAAGAACTTAAAAAGATAAACAACCAGATAGAGGATACTGGGTGGAGAAAGGAGAATAGAACCTCAGAGGAGTGATAAGGAAGGGGTGTGGATGGGGGGGGGGTATTAACTTTGCTTGCGAAATGTGACAAAATAGGCAGTGTCTGTTACAGTAGGGTTCGGTGAAGGAAAACTAGAGAGATCGGGTTTTCCGGCTGCAAGACTGGGCCTGCCTTCAGCTTTCCCTCTGGCTCCTTTAGACGAGGAGGTGGGGGTGGGGAGCGAGAAGGCTGGTGGTGATCTGCGCCTCTTCTGGGTACATCTTCTTCACTCTTCCAGTCCTGGGAATCCCTGAAAACTCCTTCCAACCCAATCCCCAATGGGCTCTCCCCGGGTTCTGAACAATGACGGGAGAATACGGTGGGAAGCGGTCCCCTGCTCGCTCCAGAGGGCAATGGGATCCTCCAGCGAGAGTTCCGGTCCAAGCTACCCTCACGTCCCACAGGTCTCTTTGGCACGCGCACTCCTGTCCACTCACTGCTTCCGCATCCCTCCTCTGACCCTCTCCCCACGCATCTCTGCCCCTCACCCCGCCGCGCCCAACCACCTCCCATGTCTACCCCGCCGGGGCAGTCCCCACACCCGGCCAGGTCTCCCACCTCCCTACTCCACGTATGACGGTCTGAACGATTGGCAGGGGTCAACTCTGCCTCCCCCGCCACCCACCGGCCCTAGGCGCGCGCTCACCCGGCGGCCGCGTTCTCGAACTTGAGCGCGAGCGTCTCCTCGATGATGCGGTTGTTCACCTCCAGTAGGATCATGGCGGCGGCTGCCCCGGACAGGGGAAGGAGAAACAAGGGAGGGTGAGGGTGGGTAAGGGAGGAAAGGACGGAGGGAGCGGCCCTGCTGCCCCCTGAGGAGGGGGGCTGGGTGGGGAAGGTTAGGGGAGAAGGGGAAAGGGACCAGGGTGGGGGAAAGGGGAAGACGCGCGTGCTAGCCCGCGCACGCACTGACTGTGGAAACACCCACCCACCCGACCGACCTGGCCCCTGAAGCCTGAACCCGCCTGCCGAGCCGCCGCCGCCGCCGCCGCCGCCGCCGCTGCCGCCTCACCGACAAGCTCGGTCCCCGCCCAGCCCCCGGCTCCAGCCGGCCACTTCCGCTCTCACACCCACTTCCGCTCGCCGCCCGGACGCGCGGCCCCGAGGCCCCGCGGCGCCATTTCCGCTCCGACCCCTCGTGCGCGCGCACGCAGGCGCACCAGGTGAAGGGGCGGAGGCCGCGCGTGCTCACGCGCGATGCCGCGACTCTCATTTCCACTTTCCCACAGCCCCGCCCTCGGCCCGCTGTTGAAAGTGTGTCTCCCGGCTAGCTGTCATTCCCCGAGGCCTGCCTCGCGGTCCAGCGCTTGCATCCTGCACTCCCGAAGAGTTTACTTCTACGCAGGAGGTCCTGTTATTTCTGACAAGAAGCTCACTGTTTTCATTTCCTAGTCGGCGTCTTTACTCTCACTTTGTGGTCGGTGTGATCCTTCCTCATGCCACACTAATGGCTGTCCAGTGGCCCCATCGTGCCTTAATTTGCTCAGCAAATGTTAAGTGGGCTCCTGTTCTGTGCTGGGGATACAGTGACGCCTGAAACAGATGAGGTCCCGCCCTCGTGGAGCTTATAGTCTGGCAAAGGAAACAGACAACAAACTTTCAGATATGTAACTACAAATCGGTTAAAAGAGCAAAGAAGGAAAGGAATGAGACGTCACCAAAGTGAATAAGTCTCCCTGGATTCCTCTCTTGTCTCCCTTTCTGTGCCTGGAGATGCCTCTAGGTGCCCCAAACGTGATTTTTTTCTGCCTTACCTTCCAGCACCTCTGCCAGAGACATACTTTTTTACTCATCTGTGTGAGGAAAATGAACTCATTTTTGTGTTGCGTCTGCCTGTGTGCCTGGTTTTGTACTTTTCCTTCTCCAGGGAGAATCTAACAAATTTAGCTGAGCTCTTTTTAGGAGTATTGACTTATTTTCTGCTAAGTGTTCTTAAGAAAGTATCGGGGAGGCAAAAAATTGACAAAAACTAGCTCTTGTCATCAGGCCCAGACAGCTCTTCAAAATGAATTTATTTACTGGACATGGATAAACTTCAAGACATTGCAAATACCCCCAAATTATTTGCTAACTCTTTTTTTCTTTCTGTTTAGGGGTGCTCCTGCTTTCTTTTCCAATTCAAAAGACTCAAGTCATATTTTACATCCACTTAGTAGAGACCTTCTATAGAGCTTCCTTTCTGCTTTCCTTCATTCCTCTTTTTCTCTTTCTTCCTTTCTTTTTTCTTTTCTTTTTTTTTTTTTTTTGCTTTTAGGGCCACACCTGCTGCTTATGGAGATTCCCAGGCTAGGGGTCCAAACGGAGCAACAGCCACCCTCCTACGCCATGGGCATAGCAACTCGGGATTCAAGAGCAGTGTCTGTGACCTAGACCACCGCTCATGGCAACATCAGATCTTAACCCACTGAGTGGGGCCAGGGATTGAACCCGCATCCTCATGGATCCTAGTCAGGTTCGCTAACCGCTGAGCCACGAAGGGAACTCCCTCTTTTTTTTTAATGGCCACACCTGTGGCAAATTGGAGTTGCAGCTGCCCGCCTGTACTACAGCCACAACAATGCCAGATCTGAGCCACATAGGCGACCTATGCTGCACTTTTGGCAACACTGGATCCTTAACCCACTGAGTAAGGCCAGGGATTGAACTCATAGCCTCATGGATGCTAGTTGGGTTCTTAACCTGCTGATCTGCAATGGAAACTCCTATGCTAACGTTTTAACATTGTTTATTGAACGAAAATAATGCAGATACATTACTAAAAGTATATGCAGACTACATATACTATAAAGACTTGCAATGGAAAAAGGAGTTCCCTGGCCTACTCTTTAGTGGCAATAGCCTCAACTCTTTTATATGTTCATCCAGATTAGATCCACATAGCTAAATAAATGCTTACGCTACTAATTCTTGATTTGTTAATTTTAAAGATTATTTGTTGACTTCCTATCATGATAGATAAGAACATGACTATCACTTCTGTTCTCCACCTCCACTGTTATGTAACAATTTTTAATTAAACCAATAATCAGGGAGTTCCGTTGTGGCACAGTGGTTAATGAATCCGACTAGGAACCATGAGGTTGCAGGTTCGATCCCTGCTCTTGCTCAGTAGGTATCGAACCTGAGGATCCGGCGTTGCCGTGAGCTGTGGTGTAGGCTGCAGATGCGGCTCAGATCCCACGTTGCTGTGGCTCTGGCGTAGGCTGGCGGCTACAGCTACAATTGGACCCTTAGCCTGGGAACCTCCATATGCCGCAGGAGCGGCCCTAGAAAAGGCAAAAAGACAAAAAAACAAAAACAAAAACAAAACAAAAAACCCCCCAATAATCAGTATTTAGGGAGTTCCCATTGTGGTGCAGTGGGAATGAATCCGACTAGGAACCATGAGGTTGCAGGTTCGATTCCTGGCCTTGCTCAGTGGGTTAAGGATCCGGTGTTGCTGTGAACTGTGGTGTAGGTCGAAGATGTGGCTCAGATCTAGTGTTGCTGTGGCTGTGGCTTAGGCCAGTGTCTGCAGCTCTGATTTGACTCCTTGCCTGGGAACCTCCATATGCCACGGGTACAGCCCTAAAAAGCAAAGCAAAAACAAAAACAAACAAACCAGCATTTAAATTATGTATAATTTAAATCTGCATATACACATACATATTAAATTATGTATATTTAAATTATGTATGCAAACATTGTTTGCCAGTGAGCCAATAGGTGCCCTACAACCATGCCTTCTAGCTTATACAGACTTCCATTTAAAAAAAAAATTAGTTGATATACAATGTTGTGCTAATTTCTGCTGTACAATAGTGACTCAGTTATGTATGTGCATATATATATATATATATATATATTCTTTTAAAATATTTTCTTCCATTATATTTTATCCCAGGAAATTAGATATAGTTCCACTTCATTATTTTTCTTTTCTTTTTATGGCTGCATCTGAGGCATGTGGATGTTTCCAGGCTAGGGGTCGAATTGGAGCTGCTGGCCTATACTACAGACACATCAACTCTGGATCTGAGCCACATCTGCAACATATATGGCAGGTTGCGTCAATGCTGGATCCTTAACCCACTGAGCGAGGCCAGGAATTGAACCCACCTCATGGACACCATGTCAGGTTCTTAGCCTGTTGACCAAAAGGGAAACTCATTATTGCCTTTTTTCCTCACTTGTCAATTTTCTATATTATCTACAGTTAGCTGCCTCCACCCCTGCAAGTGCTCTAAGACTGTCCAAGAGTTGGGCAATATTTTCCATATACTCAAATGCATACGTTCCATTTTTTCTCTAGAATCGTTGTCTCAGAGCCTCCTTCCTCCTGTTTCAATCCGGACTGACTACTCCCTACACTTGCTGTATAGTTGCCACTCTGGAATTTTCCTTCATTGCTGTTCTGGGCTGGTTTTGCCCATTTCCTGGATCCCATGCCTTCCTCTTTCTTGATTTACTTCCTTGTTTTGCTAAAGCACCACCTCTAGTAACTTTGTAAGGAAGAGAGATAGGGGATATGCTGTTGGATCACTGTACATTTTAAAACGTCTTAGTTTTATTCTAACACTTGATTTGTAGTTGGATTTATAGTTGGGCTGGTTTTTGAATTCAAGTTTGAAAATAATTTTCCATCATAATTTTAAAGGTGTTATTAGTTTTCTTCTACCTTCCAGGGTTATTATTGTAAAAATTCTGATTCCTATTCATATTCCTGATCCTTTGTTCGTTATATCTTCTCCATTTCTGAAAGCATTAGGATTTTCTCTTTAGGCTATTGATTGGAAATTTTATAATGGTGTGCTTTGTTGTGACTCTTTGGAGGAAATTTTCTTTGATTATTTCCTTTGTAATTTCCATTTTCTTTGTTCTTTCTGGAATGCCTGTTATTTAGAAGTTAGAATTCTGGATTGACCTTTTCATTTTTTTTCTTCTATTTTCTGTTTCTTTGGGTTTGTTTGTTTGATTTTTATTTTTAATTGTGGTAAATATACATAACATGAAATTTATCATCTCACCTTTTTTTTTTTTGTCTTTTGTCTTTTTAGGGCCGCCCCCCTGGCATATGGAGGTTCCCAGGCTAGGGGCCTAATCGGAGCTGTAGCTGCTGGCCTACACCAGAGCCACAGCAACTCAGGATCTGCGCCGTGTCTGCAACCTACACCACAGCTCACAGCAGCGCCGGATCCTTAACTCACTGAGTGAGGCCAGGGATCGAACCAGAAACCTCGTGGTTCCTAGTCGGATTCACTTCCGCTGTGCCATGACGGGAACTCCCATCTCATATTTTTAAATGTACAGTTTAGTAGTGTTAAGTTTATTCACATTGTAATGCAACCAAAAACTCTTTTCATTTTGCAAAACTGAACCTATACTCATTGTTTGTTTGCTTTTGTGTGTGTGTATGTGTTCTATTTTTCTGAGATATTGCCTTGTCATTATCATCACCATTTTAAGTTTCAACTTTCTTATTTTTAATTTCCAAGACTTTTTGGGGGGGAGGTTTAAGGCTGTACTTGTGGCATATGGAAGTTCCCAGGCAAAGGGTCATATTGGAGCTGTAGCTGCTGGTCTACTCCATAGCCACAGCAACTTGGGATTTGAGCTTCATCTACAATCTACACTACAGTTTGCAGCAACGCTGGATCCTTAATCCAATGAGTGAGGCCAGGGATTGAACCTGCATCCTCATGGACACTGTGTCAGGTTCTTAACCCACTGAGCCAGTGGAAACTCCCTTCCCAAGACCTTTCCCCCACACACCCCAACTCCCTTTCCAGTGTTATTCTGTCTGTATTTTATGGACAGGAATATGTTCTCTCTGAGGAGAAGATGTAATGTGCTCGTTTTAGTTTTTCTTCAGCTCTTTGCTTTGATCAATTTCTTTGGGGTTTTGTTTTAATGCTACTTTATTTTGGTCTCTCTTTGTGTTAATGGCTATCTTCAAAAGTCTGGCCACTTTATAAAGTCAGACAGAGATAGACAAATATCTATGAAATCGCTAATATGTGGAATCGAACAGAATGATACAGGGGAACTTGTTAACGAAACAGAATCAGAGTCAAAGATTTTGAAACCAAATTTATGTTTCCAAAGGGAAAACAGTGGAGGGAGGGATAAAATGGGAAGTCAGGATTGACATATGCACACTACTATATATGGAATGGATGAGTAACAAGGATCTACTGTGTAGTATAGGGAAATCAACGCACTGTGGTGACCTGTACAAGAAAAGAATCTGGAAAAGAATGGCTCTATGTGTGTGTGTGTGTGTGTGTGTGTGTGTGTGTGTATAAAACTGATTCACATTGCTGTATGCCTAAAATATGTACACAATATTGTAAATCAGGTATACTCTAATAAAATTTAATTAAAAAAAAAGCTCTGGCTATTTTAGCAGCCTGTTCATAGTTAGGGATGATATTCCAAAGAGCTGAGTGTATGGGCAAGATGAGTTGTTGAGTATCTCGCTACTCAAAGGGACTAGCCACATTGGCTCCATCTGCAAGCAAGACAGAGTCTCAGGTCCCCACCATAAGCTACAGATTTATAACCTACACTGTAACAAGATCACTAGTGCTTTAAATGCACATGATGATGTGAGAAACCCTGGATTAATGGGCTTCACTATAAGGTGTACCAATGATGTGCCAGATTTCACAGACAGCCCACAAATGTCAATACTGGAAGGTCTTATCCCCAGAGAAGAATCCTCCAGTTGCTTGGGGATTATAAACTTGGTTATGAGTGTTCCCAGAGTCTTAAGAATGCTTCTTTAAGTTCCAGCCAATTTCTACTGTCCTGTTATAAGCCCTGTGTCTCCCCCACTGCCTTCTACTAGGCTAAAGTCTATGGAAAAGGAATCCCTGGTGTGGAGATGGAGGAAGGGGTGGACATGGGATAGGTCAGGAGAGAAAGGAGATAATCACTTAACTGCTTAGGGAGTTGGGATGCTAAAGGCTTTTAAACCAGATTTCCAATCAATCTTCCTATATTCTTCATCTTGCTTTTGGTTCATTTCAACTTACATCTGATTGAATAAATATCTTTGTCTCACTTCTCAGCTTCCTTGAATCTTAACGTTTTATAATTACAGTTGCTTTGAACTTTAAAAAGGAGAAATGGAGGGAGTTCCCATCATGGCTCAGCGGTAATGAATATGACTAATATCCATGAGGATGTAGGTTTGATCCCTGGCCTCACTCAGTGGGTTAAGGATCTGGTGTTGCTGTGAGCTGTGGTGTAGGTTGCAGACGTGGCTCCGATCCCATGTTGCTGTGGTTGTGGTGTAGGCTGGAAGCTGTAGCTTTGATTCAACCCCTAGCCTGGGAACTTCCATATGCTGCAGGTGCACCCCTAAAAAAAAAAAAAAAGAAATGCATTGAAAACGTCTAAGTTTCCCACCCAATTCTATTCTTTTTCTTCTTCCTCCCACTTCCCCTGAAGGCAACCATCACTTTGGTGTTTATCCACTCCATGCATATTTGGACACTTTCACTACATATGCACGTATTCATAAATGAGATGTTGCATATTTTGCGTGATTTTAAGATTTTGTGGGAATTCCTGTCATGGCTCAGCGGTAACAAACCCAAATAGTATCTGTGAGGATTCGGGTTCGATCCCTGGCCTTGCTCAGTGGATTAAGGATCCGGCATTGCCGTCAGCTGTGGTGTAGGTTGAAGATGCGCCTTGGATCTGGTCTTGCTGTGCTGTGGCATAGGCCATCAGCCACAGCTCAGATTTGATCCCTAGCCCAGAAACTTCCATATGTTGTGGGTGTGGTCCTAAAACATACAAAAGAAATTTTGTTGATAGTATATGTCTTCTTTTGAAAATTGTTTCTTTTTTAGTCAGCAATGTGTTTTTGAGATTTACCCATGCTGCTACATGTAGCTAATTAAACCATAATGTAGCATTCTAATGTATAATTATAGGTTATGGTTACCAAGGTATTTATCCATTCTCCTTTTGAAAAACCCTAAAGTTCTTTCCAGTATTTTTTCTATGACAAACAGTGCTGTTTGGAACATTCTTTTACATATTTCCTGTATACAGGTGTGAAGATATCTTTCGTGAATTCCTAGGAGTTTAACTGTTGAGATGTCTATTATGGACAGCCTCACCTTTGCCAGATGTTGTCCAATTTCTCTCCAAGTAGTCGTACCAGTTTATGCTTTCACTTGCCATGTGTGTGAAAGAATATCAATGTGATACATTGCATTAAGAGAATGAAGGAAAAGAATATAGAATATCTCAATAGATGCTGGAAAGGCATTTGACAAAATACAGCACCTTTTAATGATAAAAATACACAGAAAACTAGGAACAAAAGAGAATTTCTTTAGCATGATAGTGGACATTTATAAAAAAAACCCCACAACGAACATCATGAACTAACCCACAACTAACCCAACAATTATGAAAGACTGAAAGGTTTTCCCCTAAGATCAGGGACAAGACAAAGATGTATGCTTTCACGATTGCTATTTGACGTTGTACTGGAAGTCCTAGCAGAGTGATTAGGCAACAAAAATAAAGATCTCCAAACTGGAACACAAAAATTAAACTATCTCTATTTGTGGACAGCATGATTCTTTGTTTGTTTTTGTTTTTGTTTTTTAGGACCACACATGTGACCTATGGAGGTTCTCAGGCTGGGGGTCATATTGGAGCTGTAGCTGCTGGCCTACACCACAGCCACAACAACATAGGATCCAAGCCTTGTCTGCAACCTACACCACAGCTCACGGCAACACCAGATCCTTAACCCACTGAGTGAAGCCAGGGATCGAACCTGCATCCTCATGGATGCTAGTCAGATTCGTTAACCAGTGATCCACGATGGGAACTCTAGCAAGATTCTATATAAAGAAAATCTCTGGGGCGTTCCTGTCATGGTGCAGCGGAAACAAATACAACTAGGAACCATGAGGTTGTGGGTTCCATCCCTGGCCTTGCTCTGTGGGTTAAGGATCTGGAGTTGCCATCAACTGTGGTGTAGGTCATAGACATGGCTCGGATCCCTTATTGCTATGGCTGTGGCGTAGGCCAGCAGCTGTAGCTCCAATTAGACCGCCTAGCCCAGGAAACTTCATACGCCGAGGGTTCAGCCCTAAAAAAGGAAAAAAAAAAAAAAGAAAGAAAAAAAATGCAGAAAGATGTCTGCTTTCACGACACAGCTCAGTGATAATGAACCCGACTAGTATCAGTGAGGTTTCGGGTTCGATCCCTGGCCTTGATCAGTGGGTTAAGGATCCAGCATTGCCACGAGCTGTGCTGTGGGTTGCCAATGTGGCTTGGATCCTGCATTGCTATGGCTGTGGGGTAGGCCGGCAGTTGTAGCTCTGATTCAATCCATAGCCTGGGAACTTCCATGTGACTTGGCGTCTCCCTAAAAAAAAAAGATAGAAGAAAAAAATGGACAAAGAAAATCTCATAGATCACACACACACACACACACACACACACACACACACACACCTGCAAAAGCTAATAAATGAATTGATCAAAATTTTAGGATACAGTGTCAACACACAAAAATCAGTTGCTATATACCAGCAATAAGCAATCTGAAAAGGAAATTAAGGAAACAACTTTATTTCCAATAGCGTCTGAAAGAATAAACTACCTAGGAATAAGAATAACTAAGGGTGTGAAATATTTGTGCACTAAAAACTATGAAACATTGCTAAAAAAGAAATTAAAGAAGACCCAGATCAATCAAAAGACTGCCTATATTCATAAATTAAAAGACTTAATATCGTTAAGCCAGGAACTCCCAAAACAATATTTAAAAACAAAACAAAATTGGAGGACTTGCACTTTCTGGATTCAAAACTAGCTCAAGCAAACAGTGTGGTACTGGAGTTTCCTTGTGGTGAAGTGGGTTAAGGATCTGGCATCACTGCAGTGTCTCTGGTTGCTGCTACGGCACAGGTGTGATCACTGGCCTGGGAATTTCTCCATCCTGTAGGCATGGTCACAAAAACCCCTAAAACAGCATGATACTGACATAAAGACAGACATATATAGACCAATGGAATAGAATTGAGAGTTTAGCAATAAACACATCTATGGCCAATTGACTTTTGACAAGTGTGCCAAAACGGTTCAGAAGGGAAAAGAAGAGTCTCTTTCTCTCTCTCTCTCTCTTTTTTTTTTCTTTTTAGGGCTGCACCCATGCATATGGAGGATCCCAGGCTAGGGGTCCAATTGCAGCTGTACCCACCAGCCTATGCCACAGCCACAGCAACACGGGATCCAAGTTGCATCTGCTACCCACACCACAACTCACCATAACACTGGATCCTTAATCCACTGAGTGAGACCAGGGATCAAACCTGCAACCTTATGGTTCTTAGTTGGATTTGTTTCTGCTGCCCCACAACTGGAACTCCCCAAGAAGAGTCTCTAATAAATTGTGCTGAGACAACAGGATAACCATGCAAAAGAATGAAGTTGTAACCCTTCCTCACTCCACATACAGAAATAAATTCAAACTGGATCAACAGTCTAAGTACAGATACCAAAACTGTAAAACTATAAGAAGAAAACATAGGGGTGGAATATTTATGACCTCAGATTTGGCAATGGATTCTTAGATTTGACACTAAAACACAAGCAACACAAAGAAAAATAAATTCTTCATCAGGATGAAAAACTTATGATAGACACATGAAAACTTTACTCCCAAACCTGAGATGAGTCAGCCAAGAACTGTCATTAGGTATAGTCAGCTGAAAGTCTAAATATGAATAATGCCATTGATTGTGCTATTTATGGGAAATTAGTGGTTTATTTAACTTTTAAATGGTTTCACGTGCCTCCCAAGAAGTTAACTGCTTTAGAAAATCACATGTAGTAAGCCTCTTATTTTTGCATAAAACGAGAGACATACTACATTTATTAACAGACGATGTCTCCTCCTCTCTGCTGAATAAATGTTGCATGAAGGAATGCCAAATTATTCACTTGTCAGGGATGTTCTCATGTCTTGGCTCAGTTCTGATAGGAGGGGTGAATATGACAGGGGAGATCAGGAGAATATTCTGTTTGTCTGGGTAGGAGATGATGACAGCTTGCTCTGGGTGGAGTAGAAGAGATGGAAAGAATTGCATGTTTGGGGCAGTGATTTCAGGGAAGGAATCAAAAAGTTCAGGTGATGGATAGAATGGGTGCTACATAAGTTTTCCATGCTGAGTAACGAGTTACCAACCTAAAAGGACAACCTAACTTAGCAACGTCAAATAACACCCATTTATTAGCTCACAGTTTCTTTTTTTAATGCTTAATTATTTTTCTTTATGTAATTTTAATTATTTTTAATCCTTTTGCCAGAAAAGTTTATATGCTATATAATTAGATCTATCAGTTAGAATTTCTTCTATTTCATTAATTTTTCATGGGTAGATATTTTCTTCATGGATGGTTCCCATAAAAAATTGCTTTGATGTGTTATATGTCATAAAGCACACATTTATTTTATTTATTACTTTCCAAATGGTTAATCCGTTACCTGGTTTCATCTATTAAGCAGTCCTTCCCTTAGCCACTGGATTTTTTGAATAAGAGAGAGGTATTTAAAAATTCTTATATTCAGTAAGGATGCTGCAAAATAATTTGTGATCTGTCATGATAGATAGCTCAGAACATTGGTTGGTTTTCTAGTGTTTTGGGTAAGAAACCAAAAAAGTGTGGAGCACCTAATGTTCACTCTGTGATTGCTCTCTCTCTCTCTCTCTCTCACACATTATCTGCTTTGTAGGGCTGCACCCATGGCAAATGGAAATTTCCAGGCTAGGGATAAAATTGGAGTTACAGCTGCTGACGTAAACCACAGGTCACGGCAATGCCAGACCCTTGATCCACTGAGCAAGACCAGAGGTCAAACCCGAATTCTCATGGATACTAGTCGGGTTCGTTTCCATTGCACCACAACAGGAACTCCTGCTATATATTATTTAATATTTACAGCAAATCTGGTGGGCTAGCTATCATTCTCATGTTATGGGTGATAACTCACAGTTTCTATGGGTCAGAGATCCAGGCATAACTTGGCTGAGTTCTCTGCTCAGGGTCTCACCAGACTTCAATCCAGGTGTTGACTGGGGGTGTGGGCTCAGCAGAGATTCAACTGAGGAAAGACCCACATTGCCAAGCTACCGTAGATTGTTGGCAGAATTCCCCTCTTTGCAAATGTAGCACTGAGTTCCCCATCTTCTTTCTGGTTGTCAGAGCCCTCCTCCCACCCAGTTCCTTGACAAATGTGACAGCTTAAGTCTTTAAAGCCAATGAGGATGTCTCTCTCCCTTCAGCCTGCAGGATGGAGTCTTATAATGTAATCATAGGAGTGACATCCTGTCATCCTTGCAACATAACACAACCGAAACAAGAGGCTGACATCCCTCACCTTGGCTATATTCTACTGATTAGAAGCAAGGTTCTGCCTCAAGGAGAAGGGATTGTACAAGGGCATAATTCAGTGGAGGGGGGGTTATCACTTTAGAGTGCATCACCCAGGTAGGATAAGGGAAAGCAAAGTGCCAGCCCTAACATTCAGATTTCTGCCTTTAAGCAGGTGAGCAGAAATTGTGCCATTTCTTGAGATGAGAGCATGGAGGAGCATGTTGGTTGAGGGCAGGTCTTGAGCTCAGTTGTTGTCCTGTGAAGTTAAATGGCTCAAGGGCATGAAGGATACCTATTTTGTTCTTCTCTCTTTATCCAGTACCTGGTATAGTTCCTGACACATAGTAGGTGTTCAACAGAATGAATGAATGGCTGGACAAATGGGTTTGTGAGACATCCAAGTGGAGATAGTGATGAACCAATATCTCCTGGAGCTCACTGTTGTTTGTACTGTGAGTAACACACTGCCATGGATGAGATTACTAGGAAAGAGGGTAAAGGGAGGAGGGCAAGGGTCTCGGGTTGCTGGGAGCCCCGACATCGAGAGGTCAGGCTGGAGAGGAAACATTGCCAAAGAAAACCAAGAAAGGATGGGCACAAGAGTGTGGTGCCAAAGGCTCCTGAGAAGCTGAGACAGAAGTGAGAGGTGTCCCTGGGAAGAGCTGGTTTTGGTGGAGTGGTGGGGCTGAGGAGTTGACAGGAGGTAAGGAAGGGGAGGGCAGGCCTACAGTTCTTTCTAGAAGTCTGGCTACAGGGTAGGAGAGATTGAGTGATAACTGGAGAGAGATAAGTCATCCAGCATAGAGATCAGTTTCGGATGTTGAGAGAGGGCAGCACTCAAGGCAGGTGCTGGGGCTGGTCCAGCTCTCTAGGGCAGAGGGGAAGACCAAGCCTTCTCTCCCAGTCTCATGGTCTTGCTTTTGTAAGGCTTTCTCCTTTATTATAGACACACTCACAGATTTCTTTAAGAATGTTAAGGGTGGAGAATGCACTCAAGAGGTCTCCTTCTTCCCCCTTCCTCTCCTCCTCTCTCCTCCCATATCTCCGCCATCCCTTCTTTCCTTCTTCCCCCTTCCTTCCTTCCTTCCTTCCTTCCTTCCCTCCCTCCCTCCCTCCCTCCCTCCTTCCTTCCTTCCTTCCATTAGTATGGAAGAGACTTGAGCACTTTTCTTTGCAAGTAAGTAGGCTGCAAGAGAGAAGGAGAACTTGAAGATAAAGCAAAAATGGTCATCAACAGTGTGAAGCTTCTGGAGTTCTTGTCGTGGTGCAGCAGAAATGAATCCGACTAAGAACGATGAGGTTGTGGGTTTGATCCCTGGCTTTGCTCTGGCGTTGCCATGAGCCGTGGTGTAGGCTGGCGGCTACAGCTCCGATTGGACCCCTAGCTTGGGGAACTCCATATGCCTCGGGTGCAGCCTTAAAAAGCCAAAAAAAAAAAAAAATGGTGTGAGGCTACTGAGAAAATGGTAGGGAGATGGCCAAGGGGCCCAGCTCCTCTGTGGCAGGAGCAAGAAGGCAGGTGTGGGGTGGGCACAGTGATGATACTGGTTTGGTGCCAGGAAGTAGAGGGAAGTTTCCAGGGTTCAGGTGGTCCAAGTCTCTTTTGCTTCCACCCTCTTCCCTGAGACATCACTTTCTACGTAACAAATAATATTTGTGAATAAAATCCTTTAAAGGACAGCATAAATAGACTTTCTCTTTATTTTTCAAAATGAAATACTTATTGGAATTCCCGTTGTGGCTCAGCAGAAACGAACCCGACTAGTATCCATGAAGATGTGAGTTCAATCCCTGGCCTGGCTCAGTGGGTTAAGGATCCGGCATTGCCGTGAGCTGCGGTGTAGGGTCGCAGGCACGGCTTGGATCTGGTGTTGCCTTGACTGTGGTGTAGGGTGGCAGCTTTAGCTTTGATTCAACCCCTAGCCTGGGAACTTCCAAATGCTGTGGGTGTGGCCCTAAAAAGCAAGTAAATAAATAAATAAATAAATAAAATTAAAAGAAAAGAAAAGAAGAGAAAAGAAAATACTGACTTTAGTTATCATAACATATGCTCCTTTTTTTTCTTCGCTTTTCTTTTTACAGCTGAGCCTGTGGCGTGCGGAAGTTCCCAGGCTAGGGGTCTAATCGGAGCTATAGCTCAGGACTCTGCCACAGCCATGGCAACACCAGATCAGAGCCACATCTACAACCTACACTGTAGCTTGCAGCTCTTTGGGATCCTTAACCCACTGAGCAAGGCCAGGGATTGAACCCGCATCCTCACAGAAACAATATCTAATCCTTAACCCTCTGAGCCAAAAGGGGAACTCTGACCTGTTCCTTATAAAAGATGTAAATAATGTGGAAAATTTCCCTTGAAATTCTGCCTCACGGAGATAACAGCTATAAATGGTGAGCAGCTACCTCTCAGCCAGTGGATTACACATTAAACAAAAGAGGATCATTGCATACAGGGAATTGTGTGAGCTGTTTTTCCTCACTTTAACATTGTATCCTTTGTGTCAATATGTAAAGACTGTCCTTATCTTTCATAACAACTGCTTGGTATCCATAACACCCCTGAGTCTCACACATTTATTTAACAAAAACCCTTTGATGAGCATTCAGGTCGTTGCTAATTTTTCCATACAGCTTCGTGCACCTGCACCATTATTTTCTTAAAATAAATTTAGATGAGGGCAGCACATTATGCACATTTCAAATTTGATACCCATCTGCAAATTGCCCTCCAAAGGGCTTTGCCAATTTAAGCTTCCATCAACAGGATGTCAGGGTGCCTGATTCCACACGCTCTTGCCGACAACCGGCCATTCGAAATCTTTTTAATCCTGTTCTTCTATGTGAAAAAAGGAATCTCATTTTAATTTGCTTGTCTGTAATTATTAGTGAGGTTGGACATCTCGAATATGAATTTGGGGCATTTGCAAAGTCCTCTTTTATGGGGTGCTGCTTCGTGCCTTTACTCCTTTTCCATTTGGATTGTAATTTTTATTTATTTCTAAATAATCCATGGTTTAAATAATATTACTCTTTCTCCAGCATGTTGCAAATATTTCTTCTCCATTTTGTTACTTGTCTTTTAGCTGTGCTGTTGATCAGCTTTGCTATATAGAGATCTTACACTTTCATATCAATTTTCTCAATATTTTTTTCCAAAATGATTTCTGTCATTGGTATAGTACTAAGAAAACAGTCATCTCAAAATTATTGAAAAATTCTTGTTTTATCTATTACTCTATAGTTTACAGCTTTTTGGTTAAAATTTTGTCCATTTCTGCTTATTTCTAATTAGAAGGGCCGTGTGTGATTACATCCTAGTCACTTTCTTAGAAGTTATCATTGTTATTTGATTAAGGCCTGTCCTCTCAGACTCTCATATGTTCATATGAAGATGCACACACATATTCAACATAAAATGTATCATTGTGTATGTTTTTTATAACTTGTTTTTTCAGTTAACAGTGGTTAAATATTTCCTTGTCAGTACCTATTGATTGATCTCTTTCTTTTCTAACAGAATGATATTTTTTTGTATGAATGTACCACAAGCTGTGGTTTGTTTTTTTTGTTTTTTGTTTTTCCTTTTTATGGCTGTACCTGTGGCATATGGAAGCTCCCAGGCTACGGGTCAAATCGGAGCTGCAGCTCTGTTCTACAATCCCGGCACAGCAATACCAGATCTGAGTCACATCTGCGACCTATGCTATAGATTGCAGCAGTGCTAGATTCTTGACCCACTGAGTGAGGCCAGGGATTGAACCCACATCCTCACAGAGACAATATCGGGTCCTTAACCTGCAACCACAATGGCAACGCTGATATTTTTAAAATATGTAAATTTTTAGGAGTTCCTGCTGTGGTGCAATGGATTAATAATCTGATTGCAGCAGCTTGAGTCTCTGCAGAGGTGAGGTGGGTTAAAGGATTCAGTCTTGCTGCAGCTGTGGCATAGGTTGCAGCTGCTGCTTGAATTCAATCCCTGGCCTAGGAAACTTTCATATGCTGTGAGTGTGGCCATTTAAAACAAACAAACAAAAAGGATTCTTTAGTTCATCTGAATTTGTGTGTGTGTAGAGTGAGTTAGGGATATAACTTAATTTTTCCCAATTATTTTCCGACTATCTCTACACCACATGTTCAATAACCCATCTCTCCTCTACTGACTTGAAATGTTACTTTATAATTGAATGGACACTAGATTGATAATGTTGGGAGATGGGCTTAGTAAAGTGCTCAGGAGCATGCGAAGGTCTTCCTGCGTCTGCTGTACCAGCTGTACCAGCTGGCCTGGTATTCCTATTTCTTCTTGGGCCTGTAGTTTGCTTTGCACAGACATACAGGGCTGACCAATGTTCCCTATTTGTTTTATCCCCATGTACAGAAATCTCAGCTTTGAAATGAGACCCATTCTCCTCTTCCTTTTCCTGCTCTTCCTCTTCCTCCATCAGCATCACCATCATCCTTCTCCTCCTCTGTAAGGGTGTGGTAGACCTGCACACCCCTGAGTTACTTGAGGTACATATGGCTGTAGGTACCACGTGGCTCTGGGGAAGACCCCGATCTATATAACATTCCCTTCTGGAAAACTAGAACAGGACTATCATAGACAGAGAGCACTTTTGCTTTTGCAAAGTGCTCCACTGGCAAAAATGAGATGATTTGGGGTGATATATGGTGAGTCTGTTTGAATTAAATTAATTTAAAAATTAAAAATTAGTATAAAATTTTTTCTTTTTTTTCTCCCTTTTATAGCCCCACCTGTGGCATATGGAAGTTCCTGGGCTAGGGGTCGAATCTGAGTTGGCAGCTGCCGGCCTACCCCACGGCCACAGCAACTTGGGATCCAAGCCACATCTTCAGTCTATGCCACAGCTTGTGGCAACACTGATCCTTAACCCACTGAGTGAAGCCAGGGATTGAATCTGCATCCTCATGGGTACTATAAGTTGGGTCCTTAACCCACTGAGCCACAACAGGAACTCCTAAAAATTATTTTAGTTTTTAACTTTGTAAAGGATACAAATGAACAGAGAGATGAACAGGTAAGGTCTAGAAGGGTCCTGAGAGCAGGATCATCCCTGTGGAGTTGGGGTGCACCACCCTCACAGCAGGTGAATGTATTCAGCAATCTGGAAACCTGTTTTATTTATTTATTTAGTCTTTTCTAGGGCCGCACCCGTGGCATATGGAGGTTCCCAGGCTAGGGGTCTAATCGGAGCTGTGGCCACCAGCCTACACCACAGCCACAGCAACTTGGCATCCGAGCCACGTCTGCAACCTACACCACAGCTCACGGCAACGCGGATCCTTAACCCACTGAGCGAGGCCAGGGATGGAACCAGGAACCTCATGGTTCTTAGTCATGGTTCCTAGTCACTGAGCCACGACGGGAACTCCCTGGAAACCTGCTTTAATTTTCATCACTTATTTATTTATTTTAATGGATATTAGAAAAAAAATAAGACTCACATATGAGAACCACAAGGCTAAAGTAGGTATTTAAGGAAACAAAAGTGAATCAAGGACTTCTCTAGTGGCCTAGCGGGTTAAGCATTGTCATGGCTATGGCTTGGGTCACTGTTGTGGCACAGGTTTGATCCCTGGCCCAGGCACTTCCCTATGCCTCAGGTGTTGACAAAAATAAAAGAAAATCAATTAATGAGCATTGTATTTGAGTAGACATGGCAAAAATACTACTGATAGTTTGAGGACGATTGAAATTTGGAAAATCCTAAATTAGATGATGGTATTATAAGTCAAGAGAGCCCTCAGATATAAGTAACAAAAACCTAAATCATAGTGGTGGCTTAAAACATGGGGGTAGGGGCTGTGTGTGTGTGTGTATGTGTGTGTGTGTGTGTGTTGTTTTTTGGGTTTTATTATTTTCCACTAAGAGTCCAGGAGCTCAGTGATGTCCACATATGAAAGACCTCTTGTCATTTTTTTCACCTTTTCCTCATGGTCTCATGATGGCTGCTGATGCTCTGGCTATCACAACTAAACAAAGGCAAAGGAAGAGGGGCCACCAAGTGGTGTCTTTGCCGTTTGTCAGGAAAAGGAGGAGCTTTTCCGGAGTTCCCAGCAGTCTTCTCCTTAAGCCTCATTTGCCAGATCCACATATATGGTCACTGTAGGTATAAAGCAGGCTGGGAAAGTGGACCATAGATTGTTGTCATTGGCTTAGACCGTCCTCATCAAACTGTGGTCCTCTTAGTGAGGAAGGAAAAGCGGAATGGGTAGTGGGTAGACAACAGCAGTGTCTGCCATGTGGGAACGCGTGGATGTGCAGAGAAAGCAGAGATGGGACACCATCTGGCCTCAAGGAGATGCTGCAGTGACAGTCATGTTAAGCTCTCAGCTCCGATCCTTAAGTAACAAATTGTACTTCATTTCCTGTTCTTGCGAGTTGGTGAGATTGCCTGTTATTTTATTTCCATAAATCCTCCTTCGACTTGAGCTAGTGAGAACGGGTTTCTATTCATTATAGCCCCAAGAAGAGGTTTTTTCTTTGTTTGTTTTGCTTTGTTTTTTGGCTGCACCTGCAGCCTGTGGAAGTTCCTGGGCCAGGGACTGAACTCGCCTCACAGTTGCAACCTGCACCACAGCTGAGGCAACATTGGATCCTTAACCTGCTGCACCACTCAGGAACTTGACTGAGTTTTTGTATTTTCACAGAAGGAATTTACAATTTTGTGTTAGTTTCAAGTGTACAGCAAAGTAATTCAGTCTCTCTTTTACACACATACACACACACACACACACACACACGCATTCTTTCTCAGATTCTTTTCCATTATAGGTTATTACAGGATATAAAGTAACCTGTGTCCCAAGCAGAGATTTCGATGTATGTTAAAGTGTGTTTTCTTGTTCTTCTTCTTTTTTTTTTTTGTCTTTTTAGGGCCACACATGCAAAACATGGAAGTTAACAGGCTAGGGGTCGAATTGGAGCAGCAACTGCCAGCCTACGCCAGAGCAACGTGGAATCCTTAATCCACTGAGCGAGGCCAGGGATTGAACCTGTGGCCTCGTGGATACTAGTCAGGGTGGTTACCACTGAGCCACGATGGGAACTCCTCTCATTTGTTCTTGGCAGCAATTATAGTCCTTATTTTACAGAAGAGGAAAAAGAAGCTCTGAGGTTAAGTTACTCAACGTCATGTGACTTTAACGTAGTTTTTCTGAAAACTAATGTATTTTGTATTCTAATGTATTCATCTCTTTATTTTTAGGAGGACCACTTTAAAGGGGAAGTGTTTATTCCCAAATAGCATCAAGAGGACAAAGGAGTAAATACATGAGAGATGGAGTTTCCTTTTTGGCTGGTCAGTGTCACCCATCAGTTCTGTCCCTGGCTTAAGTCAAAAGGCAGGAGGCAGCCTGACAGTCAGGCATCTGGGATTCAGAGACCTAGGGAATGTTTAGCTTTCGGCTTGTCTATTTACAAACTTCAAGCATGGAATTTGTTGTCCCGACTACAGTTTAACGTGGTTGGAGGATGCGAGACACTCAAATTACAGATCTGTGTGAGAAGCACAAGAGAAGGCAAGTGTGCTTGGGAGCTACGCCCTCTTCCCTTCTCATGCCGGAGTCGCTCCCTGGGTGACCTCAACCAGCCGTGGCTTTAACCACCACCAAGACAGGGCTGGTTCCCAAGATCCTGATTCATCCTGGTCAAGCAGAGCTCGTTATCTCCTGTCCCTAACCTTGACTTGTTTCCTGCCTTCCCTGTCTTGGTAAATGGCAGAGCCATCTACACAGCCGTGCCAGGAAGTCATCACCCCCGCATGCAAACCCTTGCCACGTTATGTGGATTCTTTCCTCTAAATCGTCTGTGATATGCCCCCCTTTTCCTTCCTTGAATGCATCAGTTCAGAGCTTCGTTCCCTTTCAGAGGATGGTGGCTGCCAGCTCCTGGATGTGGTGTTTTCCAAGCTCATTGGAAAACCTGGGTGCTTGTTAATCATCCAGATTCCCAGGCCCTCCCCTTATATTCTGAGTCAATAAGCCTGGGGTGGGGCCCTGGAATCTGTATGCTTGGCAAGTGTCCCAGGCAATTCTCCCAAGCAATATGCAGCACTGGTACCTGGTGGGTCTCCCCGCCTCAGGTCTCTCTCTTGTCAACCTAGCCCTGCTCTGCTGTACAAGTATCTTTCTAACATGTACCAGAGGCTTTTTATCTGCAGCACAAAACTCAAACTCTGTAACATGACAAACTGGATGTGAGTTGGTCACTACCCTCCGCCCCCCTGTCTCATTTTGTGCCTTCCATGGGCTCTAGTAATACAAAGTATTTGTCACATTGGAGGATCCCATTGCTTTGAAATTGTCCAGTGCCCTGGCATATGTTGTTCACTCTGTCCAGACTCCCACCTTCCACAGTTTTACCTGGAAAACTCCTATCCATCCTGCAAGACCCAACTCAAATGTTCCTCTTCTCTGAAGCTTTTCTTGCCCCTTTGGAGCATATGTTTATTATTGCAGTTCCCTCACTGAAATCTCTATGGCAGAGTCTGTGATTAGCCCACAGGTACAGGTCATATTTGTAGTAGTTGTAGTTGCTTGTTAAACATTTGTTGAATAAAGACAGCTTTTCCTCTGCGAGAAGAAATTTAGTGAAAGCAAAGTAGGCCAATTTCTAAGAAACTAGTGTTCCCACTCTTTACCCTGTGAGTCTAAACTCTGCAGAGTTTCTTGCTGTAAGAAACAATCATTATTCTATCTGTTTACATTTACAAAGTCAATACATTAAATGGTGTAATAATAGTCAACATTTACCTGGTGCCTGCAGTGTCCTAGAAACTTGGCCTTCACTGCCTCACTTATCCCATGGGAGGAAAAAACTGAGGCTCAGAGGTGAATTAATGTGCCCAAGGTCACAAAACTGGTAAGTGGTGGGATTGGTACAATACTACTTCGCTTTTTCTGAGACTTACGTAGTAACCACTAGGATATGCCATACCTGTCTAGAATAAGACATCCCTGTACCGAGGGGCGCAGGTAATGTATGTAGGTGAAGCAGTGTGGGCATGAGGCAATAAAGAGGGGTGACGAGTATAGCAAAATAGAGGGTGTACACCCTGCTTAAGAGAGTTAGCTAAGACTGAGTGTTGGCTGATCTGCCTCCCCAGCATTTAGCTGTGAAAAATTTCAAGCACGGAGCAAAGTTGAAAGAATTTTACAGTGTATGCCTGTCTACCTAATACCTAGATTCTGCAGTGAATATTTTACTTGCTTTATCTCATATCCATCCTTTTGGCCATCCTTATACTCATCAATCCATTTTATTTTTTATTTTTATTTTTTGTTTTTTTAGGGCTGCACCTGTGGCATATAGAAGTTCCCAAGCTAGGGATCGAATTGGAGCTGTAGTTGCTGGCCTACATTACAGCCACAGCAATGCAGGATCTGAGCTGCGTCTGTGATCTACACCACAGCTTATGGCAACGCCAGATACTTAGCCCACTGAGTGAGGCCAGGGATCAAAACTGCATCCTCATGGATACTGGTCAGGTTCATTACCACTGAGCCACAATGGTACTTCTATTTTATTTTTAAATGTATTTCAAAGTATATTGTAGACAGCAGGACACATCTCTCTAAATACATCAGTATGTACAGCATTAACTAGAGATATTTGTTTATAGTTTTTCTTCTGATGTAAAATTTATATACAATGAAATGCACAGATCTTCAGTGTATATTCCCTAAGTTTTGACAAATACGTGCTCCTGTTATCTCAATTCCATAGAGAAATAGCCCCAATCTAGAAAACGTCACCAGGATCCCCAAAAACCCCCTCATGTTCCTCCTAAGTTTGTCTCTGCTTCCACTCCCCCTGAGGTAACAACTGTTCTGATTATTTTCCACTGTAGATTAGTTTTGCCTGCTCTAGAACTTTATAAAAACAGAATCATATGGAATGTACTCCTTGTATAAGACGACTTCTTTCACTCAGCATTAAGTTTTTTTTTTTTTTTTTTTTTTTTTTTTTTTTTTTTTAGGGCAGCACCTGTGGTTCTGGAGGTTCCCAGGCTAGGGGTCGAACCTGAGCTGCAGCTGCCGGCCTATGCCACAGCCACAGCAATGCAGGATCCAAGCCACGTCTGCGACAAACACCACAGCTCACGGCATTGCCAGATACTTCACCTGCTGGGTGAGGCCAGGGATCCTATAATGGTGTCTTTTTTTTTTTTTTTTTCTTTTTGGCCGCCCTGCAGGATATAGAGTTTCTAGGAATCAGATCCCGGTCACAGTTGCAACCTATGCTGCAGCAACACAAGATCCTTGAACCCACTGCGCTGGGCCAGAGATCGAACCTTGGTCCTGTATCTGCAGAGACACAGCCAATCTTGTTGAACCACATTGGGAACTCCTGGTGTCCTTTTGAGGAACATATATTTTAATTTTTGACAAAGTCTAATTTACCAAAAAACCATTGTAAAAGTTATTGCATTCTTTGATTTGTAAAAAAATATTTTGCTTGCCTCCACGTCGTACTATTCATCCACGTTTTCCTCTAAAAGCTTTGCTGTTTTAGTTTTTACATTTAGGCCTATGATTCATCTCAAAATAATGTTTGTGTATGAGGTAGGGGTCAAAGTTCGTACTTTTCATATCTAGTTATTCCACCACCATTGCGTGGATGAAATTTTCCTTTCCCTATATGATTGCTTTGGCACTTTTGTTGAAGATTAAATGAGGGTGTGAGAGTGGTTCTATTTTTAGGATCTCTTTTTTTTTTTTCGGCTGTGCCTGTGGCATGTGGAAGTTCCTAGACCAGGGATCAAACCCATGCCACTGCAGTGACTCAAGACCCAGCAGTGACAATACCAGATCCTCTAACTGCTAGGCCACCAGGGAACTCCTAGGATCTCTTTTACGTACTAACTTCAGCTGATTTTTGCCATGGGCTCAGTAATGCCCTATCTTCCAAATTTTAGAAAAGAATATAGAAACCCAGATTTTTTTTTTAATGTGGAAAAGTTTAAATTTTAGTAAGCTGAAAATCCTTTTTTTTTTTCTTTTTCTTTTTAGGACTGCATCTGCAGCATATGGAGGTTTCCAGGCTAGGGGTTGAATCAGAGCTGTAGCCACAGGCCTATACCATAGCCACAGCAACGCCACCAGATCCTTAACCCACTGAGCGAGGCCAGGTATAGAACCTGTGTCCTCATGGATGCTAGTCAGATTCGTTTCCACTGAGCCACGATGGGAACTCCTGACTAATTTAAATGGGCAAAGGAAACTCATCCGCATGCTGATCAGGTCTGTGGCGTGGGGACTAGGAGAGGTAATTTCAGAGAAGCTGGCTATACTATGTTGATTCAAATATAAGTCAAGAGCTTCATTTTATTTTTATTTTATTATTATTTTTTTCTTTATAGGGCCACACCTGTGGCATATGGAAGTTCCCAGGCTAGGGGTCAAATTGGAGCTACAGCTACTGGCCTACACCACAGCCACAGCTACACCAGCAGATCTGAGCCTTGTCTGTGACCTACACCACAACTCATGGCAATGCGGGATCCTTAACCCACTAAGCGAGGCCAGGGATGGAATTCTCATCCTCATGGTTGCTAGATGGATTCTCAAGCGGCTGAGCCACAATGGGAACTCCCAAGGGCCTCATTTTAGGTGAAATAAAATGGGAATGTTGCCAGGGCAAGGGGGTGGGTTTCAATAGTCCAGGTGAGTCCGCGGGAAGTCACTGCCAGGGTGAGTTTAAAACCCAGGCCTGCGGTTTCTTTGGTGCCTGGGACAGTGGGGGAGGACCCTGGTGTTGCTCTAGGGAATTGTATCTAGAAGCAATACAGATCGAGAGGGCCCAGTGGGAGACAAAGACAGGCCAGGACACCCCGGATTGCAGTGGAGGGGAGTGGAAGCAGCTAGACAGACCATTGCAGGAAAGAGACAAGGACCAAGAGTCCAGGGTGAGGGGTCTGGAGTGACGGGGACTAAGAGAAGCAACAGACCTGGGCCCGAGAAGTTGCTTCCTGGAGTTGGCTGAGGCCTCTCAGGGTCTCAGAGTGAGTGGAAGGTGAGAAGCAGCCAGAAAACATGCAACTGCAGATGCCAGAGCTTCCAGGATGCCTCTCCACAGCATGGCAAACTTCCCACTCCCGTGGTCAAGTTATTCGTTTTTGGAGTTCCCTTTGTGGCTCAGTGGTACTGAACCTGACTAGTATGCATGGGGTCTCAGGTTCCATTCCTGACCCTGATTAGTGGGTTAAGGGTCCTGCCTTGCTGTGAGCTGTGGTATAGGCTGGCAGCTGCTGCTCCAATTTGACCCCTAGCCTGGGAACCTCCATGGGAGGAAAATGATCTTCTTCCCTGAGAGCATGTTCATGAGGCAAGGTTCTAGCGAGTGTTAACATGTGCTAGGCAGGTGTGGCCCTGAAAAAAAAAAGTTATTCATTTTTAACATATGAAGATTATGTTTCACATTTAAAAGTTATAATAGACAAAAATAAAATTTATAACAGGAAACATGTCACATGTTACAAAAATAAAAGAATATTAAAAGCTCTTAATGAAAAGTCTTCTTCCCACCTGTCTCCCATCTGCCCAGTTCCCATCTCCACCCCCCCCCAATCCCCAGGTAAACATTTGTGCCCTTTATTTGTACCGCAACCAAGGATACTGCTTTGGCAGCCGTGGTTGTCAGGCTGAATATTGATTATGCCGATGGAGCCACAGAGGGTAGAGCTGGGTGCAGCTGGCTGCATGTGAGAGCGAACGAGCAAGGCTGCAGGAAAGACAGAAATTCGTTAGCACTTGCTGGAACCTTGCCTCATGAATATTCAAGAGAGTGCTCCCAGGGAAGAAGATCCTTTACCTCAACCTGGGACATGGTGCTTGTCATGGACGGCATGTTTGCACTCCCTCAAAATTCATTTTTTTTTGGTCTTATTTTTTGCCTTTTCTAGGGCCACTCCTGTGGCATATGGAGGTTCCCAGGCTAGGGGTCGAATCGGAGCTGTAGCCACCGGCCTAGGCCACAGCCACAGCAACTCGGGATCCGAGCAGAGTCTGCGACCTACACCACAGCTCACGGCAACGCCGGATCCTTAAGCCACTGAGCAAGGCTAGGGATCGAACCTGCAACCTCATGGTTCCTAGTCGGATTCGTTAACCACCGCGCCACAATGGGAACTCCAAAATTCATTTTTTTGAGAGGAAGAATGAAACACTGCAATGGCGATCACTTCCTGTCATCATGTTTTAGTAGAATTAGAAAAAGGTAACACAAGTTGGAGTATAAATCAGGAGGTCCTCCCCAGACACTGGATCTGCCAGGACCATCAGAGTTCATGTGCTGAAGTCCTAACCTCAGAGGTGATGGTGTTTGGAGGTGGGGTCTTTGGGAGGCAGTTAGGTTTAGATGAAGTCATGAGGGTGAGGGCCCCTGTGATGGGGTTAGTGCCCTTATAAGAAGAGGAAGAGGCCAGAGCTCTTTCTCTCTGTCTTGTGAGGAAACAGCTGCACAGAGGGCAGGTCTGCAAGGACAGGAAGAGAACTCTCATCAAGATCCCAATCAGGGAGTTCCCACTGTGGTGCAATGGGATCGGAGGTGTCTTGGGAGGAATGCAGGTTTGATCCCTGGCCTGGCACAGAGGGTTAAGGATCTGGAGTTGCTGCAGCTACAGCTTAGGTTGCAGCTGTGGCTCAGATCTGATTCCCGGCCTGGGAACCCCATATGGGGTGGGCATACACACACACAACACCACCAACCAAAAACCAAAAACCAAAATCAAAGCCTAATCAGGATTTTCCGTTGTTGCTCAGTGGGTTAAGAACCTGACTTGTATCCATGAAGATGCAGGTTCGATCCCTGGCCTCTCTCCATGGATTAAGGATCTGGCATTGCCTTGAGTGGCGGTATAGGCTGCAGATGTGGCTCGGATCTGGCATTGCTGTGGCTGTGGTGTAGGGCAGTGGATGCAGCTCCGATTTGACTCCCAACCTGGGAACGTCCATATGCTGCCCCTTTCAGGAAAGCAAAGCAAAACAAAACCAAAAAACCCTAAAGCAACCAGGCCAGCACACTGACCTCAGACTTCCAGCCTCCCAAACTGTGAGAAACAAATACCTGTTTAAGCCACCTAGTCCACAGTATTTTGTGATGGCAGCCCGAGCTAAGACAGTTTTGGAGGACTAAAAAATGAACTATGGCAAAACTATGGGACTATTTTCAGTTCTTTGAAAAATACCTTTGAATTGCTTTGCCATGTGCATCCAAATGTGTTGTGTTTGAAAGTATGGGGTCACACAAAGGGACGGAAAACTGTGGGTTGGAAGGAAGGGGGATGGCCACAAGGACAGGGTGATTAAGTGCTTGAAGCCTGTGACAAATTGACTGAGATAGTGGCCACATGGATGATAAATACCAACTGCTCCTCTGAAACCACCATCACACTCTGGAAATTTCTAAACTCTCACCTGGGAGGATGTTAAAGGGAGAATGAATGAGTGCTAAGGGGTTTACCGACCTTAAAGGGTAGTATTAGTTATAGCTGTTGGCTGCTTAATTCAACTTCTAGTGGGTGGAGGGTATTTTTGGGGGGAGTTTTTAACTCCCCCTGCCCCCAGCCGCCTCGCCTGGCAGCCCCCCCCCCCCCCCCCCCCCCCCCCCCCCCCCCGGCACTCCCTCCTGGCAATGTTTGGTTTGATGTGAAGGTAATGCTGCCCTCTCCTGGCTAGATCTTGCAGCTACAGCTCCTGGACCAGGAGTAGATGATGATGATGATGATGATGATTTTTTTCCTGCTCTTGCTTGATCTCAGCTGTTGTCAGCATCATTAGGGGTCTGATGTTTTCTGAAGCCAAGGTGGGGGTCATCCCTCCAGTGTAATTTCCCAGAGGCCAGAGGCGAGATAAGCAGAAGGCCAGGCACTTGCGGGTCTCCCAGTCTCTAGAAATATGACCCATCTTTCGCTCCTTTTCTTTCGTCAACAGTATTTCATGGCACCCTAATGGCCAAGCTGTCTCCTAGGCACTTGGGATACAGTAATCAAAGTATATAAGGAAAAAAAAAAAGGAGTTCCCGTCGTGGTGCAGTGGTTAACGAATCCGACTAGGAACCATGAGGTTGTGGGTTCGATCCCTGGCCTTGCTCAGCGGATTAAGGATCTGGCATTGCCATGAGCTGTGGTGTAGGTTGCAGACGTGGCTTGGATCCCGCGTTGCTGTGGCTCTGGTGCAGGCCAGTGGCTACAGCTCTGATTCGACCCCTAGGCTGGGAACCTCCATATGCTGCAGGAGCAGCTCAAGAAAACGCAAAAAAAAAAAAGTATATAAGGATCACTACCTCTGTGAAATTTGTATTCTAGAAAGAAAGAGACAGTAAACAATTAGGCCGTTATGAGAGCTGTGGGGAGAGGAAAATATTTAAAATAAAGGAGGGTAAGGAACACTAGCAATGCCAGGAGAGAGGCAACTATACCTCGGTTACAGGGTGGGCCTCAGTGAGAAGGAGAGGGAGTTATCTGTGGGAGCATCTACAGGAGAGCATTTCCATAGGGGCAAAGAGCACAGGCAATGCCCTAAGGCAGGAGCAGCACCAGGAGGCCAGTGTGGCCAGAGCAGAGCTCTAAGGGACAAGGGAAGAGATGCTTAGAGGATGCTACGGACCGAATTGTGTCCCTCCCTGCCTCCCTCATTCCCATGTTAAAGCCCCGACCTCCAGTCCATCAAAACGGGACCTTATTTGGAAATAGGGTTGTTGCAGATATAATTAATTAAGATGAGGTCATCTCAGGGAGCCCCAATCTAACATAGCTTATACAAAGAGGAAATTTGGACACAAACACAAGTGCACAAGGAGAACACCAAGCGAAGATGAAGGCAGAGGCTGAGGTGAACAACCAAGGAGATTACCAGCAAACCACCAGAAACTAGGGGAGAGCCCTGGAACCGTTTCTCTCTTGCAGCCCTTGGAAGGAACCAACCCTGCTGCCACCCCGATCTTGGACTTCCAGTCTCCGGAACTGTGAGAAAATACTCCTCTGTTGTTTAAGCCCCTTGATTTGTGGCCCCGGGGGGCAGGATTTTCACTTTTATTGTATTCGCTTTTTCCTATGATTAAGTGGGCTACATTGCAAGCATTATTTGTTAGAAAAGCATTAACATAATTCCCAAGCTAATTTATCTGAGGAGAAAAAATATGCCTCTCTTCATGGGCTTTTTTCAATACCTATTCCCAATTTCGAACTAAAAATAGGAATTCCTGTTGTGGCTCAGGGGGTTATGAACCTGACTAATATCCATGAGGATGTGAGCTTGACCTCTGGCCTCACTCAGTGGGTTAAGGATCCAGTGTTACCATGAGCTATGGTGTAGATCGTAGAATGGCTTGGATCTGGTGTTGCTGTGGCTGTGGTGTAGGTTGGCAGCTGCTCTGATTTGACCTCTAGCCTGGGAACTTCCATACATCACAGGTGCGGCCCTAAAAAGAAAAAAATATAGCAACTTTAAAAACAAGTATTAATGAAACTCCAGATTTTATTTGGATGTTGTCAGCTTTTCACGATCTCCTCCTTCTGTAGCAGGATCCCAAGTCAGGGCTCCCCATGGCATTTGGTTGGCGTGGCTCCCCAATCCCCTTGGTCTGTGATGCTTTTGCTTGGTCTTTGCTTGCTTTTCATGACCTTGAGCACGTTGAAGAGGGCTGGCCAGGTACCCTGTAGAACACGTCCCAGCCTGGGCTTGTCTGATGTTTTTCTCAGGGTTGGATGGGGTGATGGGTTTTTCGAGAGAATTCCACAGAGGGGAGGTGCCCTTCTCCTCACATCATCTCGGGATAAGTGAGACCCATATCGCATCCTTGGTGACATCAGCCTTGCCCACTCGGGGAAGGTAGGGTTTGCCTGGTGTCTCCACCGTGAATTTACTTAAAATGCACTCAAAACATGAAAGCAGTAAAATTCATTCCTGGCGACACTGGAGGATAGTAAAAGACGTGCCATGATCTGATTTAAAACATAAGCAGATCACTCTGGCGGACATGGAGAAGAGAAAGGGCAGACCCAGGGGAGACAGAGAGGTGGCCTCATTAATCGAGCTGAGAAGGGATGGTGGCAGAGGCCAGGGCGACAGCAAGAGAGGAGAGAAGAAAATAGGAGCTGGAATTTTTTTTTTTTTTTTGTCTTTTTAGGGCTGCACCTGCAGCATAGGGAAATTCCCAGTCTAGGGGTTGAATTGAGCTATAGATGCTGGTCTACGCCACAGCCACAGCAACGTGGAATCCGAACTGTGTCTGCGACTTACACCACAGCTCACAGCAACGCTGGATCCTTAATCCACTGAGTGAGGCCGGGGATTGAACCTGAGTCCTCATGGGTACTAGTCAGGTTCATTACCGCTGAGCCATGAAGGGAACCCCTGAATTGGAATTTATTTGGGTAGAGTCAGCAGAAGTTTCTGGTGGATTGAAAGTAAGAGATAAAGAGGTGCTAAAGATGAGTCACGAATTCTGGCCTGAGCTATTGGAAGGATGGAGTTGCCATCACCTGGGCTCGGGTAAGGTGTCTAGCCTGCCATTTATCTCCTCTCCACTCTTTCAATATTTCGTCCATCTAACAGATATTTCCTTGGTGTCCAGGCTAGCTGCAAGTTTTGCAGGACCCAACCCAGTACAATATGCCCTTGCAGGACATTTGCTCAAAAAGCAACAAACAAAACACTTGCTTTCTTCTTCCATGGTCTTTCTCTTAAAGGTGTTTTTTATTTGCTTTTTCATGATACACTCCCTGGGGTGCAGGGTACTTGTGGAGGGGAGTGGAGGACTGAGCCCCCCATCCCAGGGAGGCAACAAGAGGTGGGACTGCACTAGAGCTGAACTCCAAGCCCCTGTGCATATTCAATTGCCCCATCAGACTTGACTCATGAAGCACAAATTCTTCTTTTTTTTTTTTTTATCAGAGCTGCACCCACATCATATGGAGGTTCCCAGGCTAGGGGTCCAATCAGAGCTGCAGCCCACAGCCACAGCAGCATCAGATCCGAGCCGCATCTGCAACCTGCGCTACAGCTCATGACACCGCTGGATCCTTAATCCACTGAGTGAGGCCAGGGATCAAACGTGCAACCTCATGGTTCCTAGTCAGTTTCGTTTCGGCTGCGCCATGACGGGAAATTCTCCATGAAACACAAATTCTGAGATAAAATTATTAAGCTTCTCAAGGCAGTGGCCCCCGAGCATTACACCCCAAGCACAGGGCTCTTCCTAGCACCGGGACCTGTAGACTGCAGGGTCCCATGCCTGCTCCCTGTTTGGCCTCTATGAGTGTGTGTGTCACACACTTTGTTGGGCACTGAGGATGCAAAATAGAATCCTTTCCAGAGGAGCAAGGGGGAAAGGAAGAGGTTCTTTATTAATTATGCCCTGTGTCTGAGTCCTGCCTGGTCCCTGTCCAGTGAGAGAGAAGGAGTCCTCAAAATGAGTGTAATCCCGTCTGCAAAGTACAACAGAACCAGGTTGGGTGACACGGGGGCTCCAGAGGGAAGGCGGCTGTAGAGGGTTGAAGGGTTGAGGAGTTTGGGGTTCAAAGGGGAGGAGGCTCAGAGGCCTGGACATCTGCCCACAGTCTGAGCTGGACGGGCAAACCTGAGCCAGGAGAGGGAAACGCATCATCAGAATGTTATTTACTTTTTTGTCTTTTTTGGCTGCCCTGCAGCGTATGGAGCTCCTGGGCCCGGGATCAGATCTGAACCACTGCTGTGACCGAAGCCGCAGCTGCAGCAATGCTGCTGGATCCTTAACCCACTGGGCTGGGCCGGGGATCGAACCTGCATCCCACTGCTCCTAAGATGCCCCTGATCCCGCTGTGCCACAGCAGGAACCCCATATTTATTTACTCTTTAATGAAAATGGCTAAATACATAATTCTTTTCTGTTTTTTCTTTTCTTTTCTTTTTTTGTCTTTTTGCCATTTCTAGGGCCGCTCCTGTGGCATATGGAGGTTCCCAGGCTAGGGGTCTAATGGGAGCTGTAGCCGCCGGCCTTCACCACAGCCACAGCAACGTGGGATCCGAGCCGCGTCTGCGACCCACACCACAGTTCACGGCAACACCAGATCCTTAACCCACTGAGCAAGGCCAGGGATTGAATCCAAAACCTCGAGGTTCCTAGTCGGATTTGTTAACCACTGAGCCACGACAGGGACTCCCATAATTCTTTTCTAACTGCAGAAGCAATGCTCATTTATGGGCCACATCGAAAGGAGTTCCTTGGTGGCTTCCTGGGTGAGGATCTGGTGTTGTCACTGCTATGGCTTGGATTACTGCTGTGGTTGGAGTTCAGTCCCTAGCCCAGGAACTTCTGTATGCTGCAGGCGCAGCCAAGAAAGAAAAGAGAAAAGGAAGCAAGAAAGAAAACGTCCATAGTCCTTCCACCCAAGGATCACCACTGTGGACATTTTGACCCTCTCCTATTTTCTCCTTGTGCACTTATGTATATTCATTACAAAGTGTTATTACCACATTATTGTGTCTTATAGACACATAGTGTTTAATTTCACAGATCTAGTGTAATTTGTAAAAAGGTGTTTTTTTTTTTTTCCTTTTTATAGCCGAACCTGTGGCATATGGAGTCCCTAGGCTAGGGGTTGTCTTGGAGCTGCGGCTGAGACCTCCACAACAGCTGGCAGCAGCTTGCAGCAACACTAGATCCTTAACCCACTGAGTGAGGTCAGGGATCCAGCCCACATCCTCACGGAGACTATGAGAGGTTCTTAACCTTCTGAGCCATAATGGGAACTCCTTTTTTTTTTTGAAGGGCCTTGAAATGCTACCCAATTTTATCACGATAAACAACTCTATGGTAAACCTTGTCCTCTCTCCATCGTTTCCACCCTCTATCCCTTCCTATGTCTTTCCTTCCTTCTCTCCATCACATACGTGGGATTGCAGGATCAGAGGTTTGCGATGATGTTGAGTGAGTCTGGTAGTTACTCTCCCACCAGGACTGTATGTGGACAGCTAAAATCATGGAATGCTATTATCTGCCAGATCCTGCGCTAAGCACTCTTGCATGTATAAACACCGATCGCCATGCCAATCCCATGAGCTACCTCCTACTTTATTACTGCAGAAGAGAAAACTGAGGCACAGCATGAGTATCTAAGCTTCCCAAGGGCACACAACTGGCCACGGGCAGAGCTGGGAGTTGCCCTGTGGTAGTTTGATTCTAGAACCTGTAGTCTTACCCCCTTTCATCATCACACAGCTCCACGAGGTAAGTGTCCCCAGTTTTGTGGAGAAAGATTTTTTTTTTCATGATTCCTGTGGACTATATTTCTATTTATTTATTTATTTATTTATGTCTTTTTGCCTTTTCTAGGGCTGCTCCCATGGCATATGGAGGTTCCCAGGCTAGGAGTCTAATCGGAGCTGTAGCCGCCTGCCTACACCAGAGCCACAGCAATGCGGGATCCGAGCCGCATCTGCAACTCCTCTATTTATTTATTTATTTAAAAAATTTATTTTAGGAGTTCCCGTTGTGGCACAGTGGTTAACGAATCCGACTAGGAACCATGAGGTTGCGGGTTCAATCCCTGGCCTTGCTCAGTGGGTTAAGGATCCGGCGTTGCTGTGGCTCTGGCGTAGACTGGCAGCTACAGCTCCGATTCCACCCCTAGCCTGGGAACCTCCATATGCCGCAGGAGCGGCCCAAGAAATGGCAAAAAGACCAAAAAAAAAATTTATTTTAGTCAAGTATAGTTGATTTACATCATGTTATTTTTTGCTGTATAGCAATGTGATTCAGTTATACATATACATACATACATATATTCTTTTTTATATTCTTTTCCATTATGGTTTATCACAGGATAGTGAAATAGTCCCCAGTGCTATACAGTAGGACCTTGTTTATCCATTCTATACATAATAGTTTGTATCTGCTAATCCCAAACTCCCAGTCCATCCTTCACCTACCCCCTCCGCCCTGGCAACCACAAGTCTGCTCTCTATGTCTGTGACTCTGTTTCTGTTTGTTGATAGGTTCATTTGTGTCATATTTTAGATTCGACATGTACGTGATATCATATGGTATTTGTCTTTGTCTTTCTGACTTATTTCTGAGTTAGTACAATAATCTCTACGTCCATCTATGTTGCTGCACGTGGCATTATCTCATTCTTTTTTTCATGGCAGAGTACTATTCCACTGCATATATGTACCATATCTTCTTTATCCATTCGGATTATTTATTTCTTTATTTTTACTTTTTTGGCTGTGGTGCACAGCGGCCTGATGTGGGATCTTAGTTCCCAGACCAGGGGTTGAACCCAGATCACAGTGGTGAAAGAACCAAGTCCTAATCACTAGCCCACCAGGGAACTCCCTGGATAAGGATATTTTGATACATGTTGAGAGATGTGCCCAAGGTCGCAAAATGTTAAAGGAAAGTCAATAGTCGAAACATAAAGCAGGGGTTTCCGGGGGTTTTCTGAGTATATGCAGGAGAGTGTTCTCAGCTGGGTCTCTTCTCACTCTCCAAGGTGCCTCTGGCTTCCACCAGAGGCTAGGAATCAGGGCTGGGAGGGCTGCCCCCGCCCAGGTCACACCCCTGTCGAGTCCTGACGTCATCCTGTCTGCCAGGACCCTGAGACACACTGACATCCCCTCCCCTCTCCTCTCATCCTAGATCACTGTTGGGCTCCAGAACTTTCTCACTCTGGGCAGTTTTGGTTGTGTGTCACAGCAAACTCCACTTGAACTGGTCTTAACAATAAAGACAATTTATTGGCTCACGCAACTGAGTAGTACACAGAGACAATGACCTCTGGGCGTGGTATGTGCAGAACCCCGGCTCCGTTTTGCTATGATTCTCTGATTCTGCCCTCCTCCTAGTGTTAGTTTTTGTCATTAGACTGGTTTGCCATTTATGGAAGCAAAATGGCTTGCAGCAGCAATGAGACTACATACTTGTGTCTCCACAGTCATTAAACAACCATCCCGGACTTGGCTCTGAGTGGGATCATCTTAGGTCACATACTGGCCCTTGAACCTATCACTAAGGCAATGCTGACCATCACCCGAGAGAGGGAAAACTCTCTCCTTCATCTCCCTTGCCTCTTCTTTGGTCCCCAGGTCCAAGTGCGTTCTTCTGCAGGGATGTGAAGAGATGCTGATGCTGGCATCAAAGCTGACAGAGGGACAAAACAGATATGCATACAGCCATGCTGTGCTGTTCACATGGTCTTGCATAGAAGCTACATTTCTAAATGAGAATGGCAAGAACAGACCTCCGTGTTTTGCCAGCGGATTGTCACAATAATCTTTGTAGCACTGGATGTTCTGCACAGAATGGAAACTGCTTTCCCACTGGGAACATTATCAATCCATTTCAGAGGGAGCTGTTACACGTGGGAAGTGAGGTACGGAAGATATGTTGGGTGGGCGAACTTGGTGGAACATTTTCAGGTGGGTAAATGTTATTCCAGGCTCATCTCTATGTGCCTGTCCCTCTCATTCAAGGAAATACTCTTTTCTACCATGAAAAGAAAGACTGTTTTCAACTCTTGTCTTCCGGATTATCTTCCCGCTGGAGACCTAAACTACCACCATCATTCAGAAGGGCTGCTTCCCTATAACTCCTCGGGTTTGAGGGAGGACCAGACTCTTCCCTAATACTCCGGTGATTCGTTGAAATGGACCGGAATGCTGAGCAACTTGACCGAGGGCTTAGGAAAAGCAGAGAGGAATTATACTTAAAGTGGAACTTAAAACTAGGTATTAGATTGGGTGGCTCTCGCCCTGGTCTTTCTCAATGAGTCCCTTCCTTGCCAAGACTTCCCTGTCCAGGAACTGCTGCCCCCTTGTGGCAAACACTCCCTCAGCTGGCATTTGAGAGCATGTAGGCTTTGCGAGTTCAGACCCCAGTCTGTTTTCTCTGATGTTCCGCATTTTCTGCCCCAGATGCTACCTTTTCCCTAGATGGTGATGTTGATGATGATGATTTTTTGTCATTTTAGGGCTGCATCCCAGGCTAGGGGTTGAATCAGAGCTGTAGCCACTGGCCTACGCCATAGCCACAGTAACGCCAGATCCGAGCCACGTCTGCGACCTACACCACAGCTCATAGCAATGCAGATCCTTAACCCACTGAGCAAGGCCAAGGATTGAACCCGCATTCTCATGGGTCCTAGTCTGGTTCGTTAACCGCTGCACCATGATGGGAACTCTTCCCTAAGATTATTAACAGGAGGAATATTTGCTCCCTTAAGGGACTGCCCCATGTTCAAGTCCTTTCTAGTTGAGGCATCAGATCACAATTGTCCAACACCTGTAAAAGCAAAGCATGGGTAGCCCCAGGGCGATTGTCTCCTTACACTTCCTGCTATTACTTATAAAGGGTAAGAGAACCCAGGAGGAGAGCATGACTTAGTTTTAAAAATATGCTTGCCAGTGGGCAGAACTGTAGGCACCGTGACACACTGGCACTTATGGTAGGGGCAGAATTTACACTTGCACAGATTCGCACCAACTCTAAACAGGAGACAATGGTTTGGAAAGGACAGATAGACCAGCCTAGCTGGAAGGAAGTACAGCTTTCAGGCTCACCTTATATAGACCGTGTGGCTTACAGTGACAGACAGTCTGCATCTCCTCATGAGGATCTGGGACTCGTGAGTCAAAGGAGAGATGACTGATGTCATTTATTTTCCAACTACTGAGGGAACACTGTTCTGCTCTGAAGATGAATCGGAGAGGGTCTCTAGCAGCCCATGGTTTAGAGGAGCAGGCTGGCTTGTAAACACATCATCATAGAACCATGGGGTTCATGTTATAATGGAGAAGTGATGAAAGCACCAGAGGTAGGATTTCTCTTGTGGTGCAGCGGGTTAGGGATTAGGCATTGTCACTGCTGTGGCTCAGTTTGATCCCCGGCCCGGGAATGTCCACATGCCACGGAAGTACCAGAGGTAAAGTATGGGCACAAAACGTACCAGCGGTGGAGCCAGGGGACAGACGTTAGTGGCTGGTGGCAACTGAAGCAGGTTCCTAGAGACGCCTCCATCATCACTGAGAGAGGAGAGAATGACTTACCTCCACTCCTCGCTTCACCCACTGCCCCAGTTCCAGTGGTCCCTCTCTTGTCCAGCCAGACTCCAAGAGTGGCCCCCAGCCTTGGGGCCATTCTAATTGATTAATTCTCCTTTTAAAATTCCACCAATATCTTTACCCCAAAGAAGCCTAGGGTTTCAGCAAAAATTCTGTGCTCACTCTCCAAATGCAGCTCAAGGGCTATCTTCTGCCTCCTCCCCCACAAAGCTGCCCTCTAGTCCCTCCTAGTGGGGGCTTCCTACAAGGTGCCCCCCCCCCAGTGTGGACTCCTTCTGAAGTCTCTGCTGTACAAAGCCAAGTCCTTTCCCCTTTATTCATGGCAGGCAAGTTAGAAGGCTTCAAATGGAAACACATGCAAGAAAAGAAAGAGAAGAAAAATAGTCACCCACAGAGCAGAGAATTCAGATAATGGACTCTCAACTCCACCTTCATTTCTGGTTCCCCTGCTTGGATATATGGGCCCTGGGGGTGTCTGATGCCCTGTGATCTCTTGACTTAACCTGTTCTCCAAAGGTAGACATGGGCAGGGCTGGGGGAGGAGGTGTGCTATGACGTAGCTTCCCACTTGCACTTTATTCATCAAGTTCCCTCTCAGCTTTAAGTCACTCAGGTTTCTGAGCTCCAGGCTCTGGCTGGATGCACATGGCTGGTGATTCAGGTAGGAAGCCACCTCTTGTTTGTCAGGACTTTCTTTGGGGCAGGGCAACTTAGTTTAATTGTCTTTTAGAAAATTCATCCATTTGTCTGGGACCTGTGATTTCTGTTCATTTGTCTCCCTTCCTTCTCCCTCATGACAGTGTATTCAATCCTGACCTTCAACGGGGCTGTAGAGGGTGCTGAGGAAGGCACAGCCTCTCCCCTCCTCCTTTCCTACCTCTCCTTTTCACAGGCAAGAGTATGACTTTCCCAAATCTGATGTTTCTTGCTTTACCCTGTGGCTTTGTCTTCTGTAAAAATGCAGTACTGGCGGGGGTATTAAAAAGTGTGGATTTGAATGAACTTGTAGAACCTTAGGTTTGGAAAGAACTCAGGGGTTACTTACTCTGCCTACCTCAATTTGGATGAGAAAATGGAAATCTGTAGAGGTCCAAAGATCCACTCAAGGTCACACAGCTTATTAATGATAGAATCAGGATAGAATGAGCCCTGGATACCAAAGATGCTTTTTTTCCAGTCTTGGTAATTTTCTCAAGGTTTTCAGACTGTTCTCTAAAGAGCCCTGGGGGTTTTGTAGCAGCTCTGTGGGTGGAGTGAGCTTCATGCCCTCCCTCCCCAGCAGAGGGCCTTTTATCTGTTTTACACGTTGAAAAGATTTTACTTCAACAGAGGTTTCACAATTTAAAAAGATGTTTGAAAACTGCTGAATGACTCTGTGGATGTTTAGGGTATGATTTCATGGACCAAGTGGGGACTTTCTCAAATTCTTATACTGGCTTTAGATGGAAGATCGAAACATTTAATGCTTCTGTAGAGAGAAGGCTGAAAATACACTTTAGCAATCCATTGCTGTCATTTTCTTCCCACAGTAGATTTTAAGAAGGTTAAACAAGAATCAAGAAAAACCTAGGATGGAAAATAACACAGACAGGGACATCTGAGAGCAGACTTGCTTCCTTCCATTTTACCTAATGCTGGCCCCCCTCCGATGTATAGGACCAAACTGGTCCTCCCATCCGAATGCACACACATGGCTAAGGATGGAGAAAGCCAAGGAGCACAGAAGCAGCATTACAGGTAGAGTTGATGCCGTTGTCGGGCCGACCAATGGCAGAAGTTTTCCCTATAGTTCAGCTTATCCCACACTCAAGTCTTGGAGTTATGGAAAGTTGACAACACGGTGAAGCTAATCTCTAAAGCAGTCCAAGATAGAGGTGCTGGAAGGGATCTCCAGTTGCCAAACCAACAGAGAAGTAGAAGATATCCTAGCAACCATTCTCACATCCTTGCTGAGAGTGACTTGAATCTGAGTTACTAATTCACCTTTCTTTCTTTCTTGTCTTTCAACTAGATCGCATCATGACTGCTATCTTTGATGACAAGGATTTGTTGGAATGGTTCTGGGATGACTTTGAAAATTTCACTGGCACGCCACCCACAGACGAACATTACTATAGTCCCTGTAGGGCAGACACTGAGTCACTCAACAAGTATGCCGTAGTTGTCATCTATGCCCTGGTCTTCCTGCTAAGCCTACTGGGAAACTCCCTGGTGATGCTGGTCATCTTATACAGCCGGGTCGGCCGCTCTGTCACTGATGTCTACCTGCTGAACCTGGCCATGGCTGACCTGCTCTTTGCCCTGACCTTGCCTATCTGGGCCACCTCCAAGGCAAAGGGCTGGATCTTTGGCACCCCTCTGTGCAAGGTGGTCTCGCTCCTGAAGGAAGTCAACTTCTACAGTGGTATTCTACTGCTGGCCTGCATCAGCGTGGACCGCTACCTAGCCATCGTCCACGCCACACGCACGCTGACCCAGAAGCGCCACTGGGTCAAGTTCATATGCATAGGCATCTGGGCCCTGTCCTTGGTCCTGGCCCTGCCCATCTTCATCTTCCGTGAAGCCTACCATCCACCCTACTCCAGCCCCGTCTGCTACGAGGACATGGGCGCCAATACAACAAAGTGGCGGATGGTGATGCGGGTCCTGCCCCAGACCTTTGGCTTCCTCCTGCCCCTGCTGGTCATGCTGTTCTGCTACGGACTCACCCTGCGCACCCTGTTTGCCGCCCACATGGGGCAGAAGCACCGGGCCATGCGCGTCATCTTTGCCGTCGTGCTCGTCTTCCTGCTCTGCTGGCTGCCCTACAACCTGGTCCTGGTGGCAGACACCCTCATGAGGGCCCGGGTGATCGCTGAGACCTGTGAGCGCCGCAACGACCTCGGCCGGGCCCTGGATGCCACCGAGATCCTGGGCTTCCTGCACAGCTGCCTCAACCCTCTCATCTACGTCTTCATTGGCCAGAAGTTTCGCCACGGGCTCCTCAAGATCATGGCCATCCACGGCCTGATCAGCAAGGAGTACTTGGTGAAGGACGGCAGGCCTTCCTTCGTTGGCTCTTCTTCAGGGAACACTTCTACCACCCTCTAAGGCCCCCACGCGGGACTCCTCCCTTCCCCTCGGTGTCCATTCTGAGCCAGCCTCGTGTCCTCTGGCTGTTCACAGCCCTGGGCCAAGGCAGCCCCCCACTGTGGTTACAGGAAGTTGCTGAGGCCACTTCCTTGGCAGGCCCCCACCTTCTGGTGTAGAGAGCCTGCCCTGGCCCCCAGCCCTTACCGTAATTACCTTGTCAACTGCTAGAGCTCAGTCCACCCGACTCTACCATTGAGCCCACAGCCCTCTGTCTTCTGACAGACGTTCTTTGAAGGTGTTCTTGAAGCGATTACAGAGAGTTCCCACCATTGGGAGCCATTAGTCTCAAACACCGTGAGTTCCTTCCCCAACTCTCCCTTTCCTTGCCTCCTGGCAAAGTCTACCTCCCTTGAGAGAGGCTGAGAAGGACAGACACTCACTTTCTAAGGCTCTCTTAAGCTATGAGTGGCCCTATCACCTGGTTCTGATTAATAAGACTGAGGGGCACTAGTGTGCTGGTAGGCCATTCTCCTAGGGAAAAAGTCTTGATTTGTAGGATTTGCCATGCTCTGTGGTATAAATAAATGCTCCCTCTATGGCTGATTTCAAGGGTGGTGGTGTTTAGCAACCAGCTCAAAAAACCTAGAAAATGTGATAATCTCTTTCACAAGCACTAGAGGAAATATAATGGGGCCAGGGGACTCCTGGGAAATATTCTTGACTTGGAAGAGAGAGACACACACAAATATAGGTACATATCCTTGGTTCTTGCCTTTGAATATGGTTATAGGACATGATGTGTGGTGCTGAGGCAGCCACTTTCCGATAATGAGGCAAAAATTATGCTTAACACACTTAGGCTGATGGAGCCAAAGGATAAAAAGAACCTGAGAATAAATAGCTCAGAAATAAACTTAAGAGTAAATGATTAAATGATTTTCAGCAAGGATAACAAGTCTATGCAGTTGAAAAAGGATAGTCTTTCCCCAAATTGTGCTGGGAAAATTAGATAGCCATATGCACAAGAATGAAATTGGACCCTTATCTTATACAGTATACAAAAGTTAACTCAGAATGCATTGGAGACCTAAACAGAAGAGTTAAAATGGCAAAACTCTTTAAAAAAAAAAAAACCCCAACGAAATAACAACAAAAGGAAAAAGCTTCATTTGGTTTGAGGTTGGGAATGGAGTAAGGCTCAGAGATGGGATTTAGATCAACGGTGAGATTGGGATCAGGGGTTAGGTTGGAGTCAGAGAGGAAGTATAGGAGAGCTGAGGATGGGATGACAGCTTGTGATAAGGCAGATGGTCAGAGACAGACGAATTTCAGGAAAAGGGAGAGATCCAGAAATAGATCGAGGCTAGGGATGGGATGAGTGAGATTCAGGGAGGCTGGAAATGGGCTTAGGAGCAGGTATGGTTGGGAAGGGGATGAATGTGGGGGTGTGGGAGGGGTGTTAGAAATGGCATGAGTGTGAGGGATGGGTTGGCGGCTGCAATAATGACCACTATTGTTTAGTGTAGTTAGTGGCTGGAAGAAAAGGCATCACTAGTAGTGTCACCATCCTCTCTGGAGCATTGCCTAAGATGCTCTTCCAGGGGCCAGGATGGTGACATCATGGCCTGTCCAGCTTGAGACTCTATGAGTAGGTTGGTGAAGAAGGAGTTAGGGACTCAAGCCCTAAGAGGTCCATCTGATTCAGGAGGAGAAGACAGAAGAATGTAGGAAGAATCTGGGGAGAGATTCTGGGAACCTAGTCTGAGAACCTTCCTTTCCTCTCCCTCCCTCCCCTACTCCCTTCTCCACCTCTCCTACTGTATAACTCAGTGCACATCTTCCTTCATCCTCTGTTGCCCCTAAAAACAACTCCATCAAGTAAATAAGGATCCATACTGGGTCTGGCGAAATACAAATGATGAATACACATCTGAAAAGATGCTTGGTCTCACCAGTAACCTGCGAAGTGCGAATCACACAGCAATTAATAACTTGAAAGACTTTTAAACAGAGCAGAACTCTTTTCAAACAAGTGCAACACAGTTTAGTTAGATTTTTTTTTTAATGCAGTGTATAATTCTCTGGGTATAGCTCAATGATTTGGACTTCAGATCTGTGAAAATTTCAGGGTATGGTACTGAAATAACAGGTGTATGAAAATATCAAAAACTGGTGTTCCAATCACCAGATATAGTAAAGATTCGACATCTGGTCAAGGTCAGGGAGATTGTTCACCTCACGGAAGAGCTCCACGTGCAGGATGAGGCTGGGATCAGGTATGGGGTGCATCTTAGGAGAGGAATAGCGGAGGATCAGAGAGAGGAGAGAATTAGGGAAGGAATTGGGTTAGGGATGGGGTAAACTTCAAGAGTTGGATGGGGGACAGAAAGAGGGGTGCTACTCTAAGTTCTGCACAATGCCTGCTGATTTTAAATTTTGAAAATTTGTCGTCTGGGCTGTTAAAATTTTCCAGTCTCCAAGTTATTGTATTGAATTATACTATATCCCTCGATACTGTTCCCCTTCTGACCAACCCCAGACCCTTCGCCCCCTCTTACCTCCCTATCCAGTGGCCCATTCTTACTGGTTCCAGCAAAAAATATTAATGGTAATCTGTGTTTTATTCCATAGGGGTTTAAGATTGCCCCTTTTCCAACAACTTGTATTTTAATTAGGGTCTTTCAGAGACTAAAAATTCTCATAGATGCAGATGAAATAAAATGACCATCACCTCTTTGGTCTAAGGGTCTTCCCAGAGATGTCATTCTAGACATGACCTCTAACCAAGAGATGGTGAAGGAGTACAGGCATGACTTGGAGATGTTGTGTGTTTGCTTCCAGATGACTGCAATAAAGCAAATATGGAGATAAAGCCAGTTGCCTGAATTTTTCTGGCTTCCCAGTGTGCATAAAAAGTTATATTTACTCTTCACTGCTGTCTGCACTAGCGTTGTGTCTAAAAAATGTACATACCTTGGAGTTCCTGCTGTGACAGTGGGTTAAGAACCTGACTACAGCAGCTCAGGTTGGCAGCTCAGCCTGGCACAGTGAGTTAAAGGATGGGGCATATGTTGCAGCTGGGGTTTGTACTCAATCCCTGGCCCTGGAACTTCCAAATGCTTCAGGTGCAGCCGTAAAATTTTTAAAAAGCCCATTAATTTAAAAATACTTAAAAATACTTTAATTTTTAATTAAAAAATACTTTATTGCTAAAAAATACTAGCCATCCTCTGAGCTTTCAGTATTCATAATCTCTTTGTACCAGTAGCATTAAAGATCACCAGTGAGCAAACAGTGTTGGAAAAATTGCACCAGTAGACTTGCTTGAAGTTTGAAGCAAGGGTTGCCACAAACCTCCAGTTTGTAAAAAAGAAAAAAAAAGAAAAAAAAAGAAGTAAAGCAACATGCAAGGAGGTATATCTGTATAGCCTTTTGCTATCTCTAAGCAAAGATTAGAGGGCCCAAAGATTTCTCTGTGTGCCCCAGAAAGCCAGAAGTGGCCAACAGCTGAGCTCTCACCATGAATGCTTTTATCCATCCTTGTATTCTGTTTTTATTTTAATTTTTAACTTTTAAAATATTTTATTTATTTTAAAAGGACTATTTTGGAGTTCCCATTGTGGCTCAGCAGTTTACCAATCCGACTAGTATCCATGAGTGCATGGGTTCGGTCCCTGGCCTTGCTCAGTGGGTTAAGGATCTGGCGTTGCTGTGAGCTGTGGCGTAGGTTGCAGATGTGGCTCAGATGTGGCGTTGCCATGGCTGTGGCATAGGCCAGAAGCTGCAGCTCCAATTCAACCCCTTGCCTGGGAACCTCAACATGCTGTGGGTGTGGCCCTAAAAAGACAAAAAAATAAAATTAAAAAAAGATTATTTTATTTCACTGTTTTATTATTTTTATTTTTTGGGCCACACCTGTGGCATATGGAGTTCTGGGGCCAGGAATCTGACTTGCACCACAGCAGCAACCTGAACCACTGGAGTGGCAACACCAGATCCTTAACCCACTGCTCTACAAAGGAGCTCCTGGTATTCTGCTTTTAAACTCAAAATCCTTCGTTCAACTTTGAGGGTAGAAATGAACTAAAGGATTTTAAAAAATGAAAACAAGCAGAATATGTTAATGCAAACTTTCTAAAATTAGTTTTTCTTTTTTATTGAAGTATTTCACTTACATTGTTTAAGAAAGTGGAATAGGAGTTCCCCTCGTGGCTCAGTGGTTAACGAACCGGACTAGGATCCATGAGGATTCGGGTTTGATCCCTGACTTCGCTCAGTGGTTAAGGATCCGGTGTTGCCGTGAGCTGTGGTGTAGGTTGCAGAAGAGGCTCAGATCCAGGTTTGCTGTGGCTGTGGCATAGGCTGGCAGCTGCAGCTGGATTCGACCCCTAGCCTGGGAACTTCCATATGCTGTGGGTGTGGCCCTAAAAAGCTAAATAAATAAATAAATAAATGGAATAGCTTTATAAAGCTTATAATGAGAACCATCAGCAGCTCTCCAGCCTCACTTCCCCCAGGCAGAGGCAACAACTTTCAACTCTCATAGCTATTTCATTCAATAGTGGTGTATATTACTTCTAAATATCATGCTTATTCTGCCAGCTCTTGAGATTTTTTTCCCCTGAGTTTTAGATAGCATCTATTGACTTTCTATTTGGCTTATGAAGAATTAACACTCTCTTGTTTTACTCCTGTCCAAATACAAATATGGTCTCTCTTGTTCTCCCAAGGGCATGGATACCACAAATTTTGGTTAAATCAACATTCAATATTTTAGTTAAAATGACTACATAAAAAATAATTACAAGGAGTTCCCTGATGGTCTAATTGTTAGGACTTGGGGCTTTCACTGCTGCAGTCAGGTTCAGCCTTTGGTGTGAAACTGAGTTCCCACATCAAGGTGCTACATGCCATGGGAAAAAAAATTCACATTTGGGTACAATGTTTACATTCCTCTTTTGGCACAAATTTTGTTTTTCCTGGAATTAATGAAAGGATTTTTCCACGTACTTTTCATTATATCACTGCCAAATGCCTCCCTCAATACATTCATGTTTATCAGATAATCAAGGTAACAAATATTAGATAATTTATATATACATATATAAGTAATTTTTCTTTTCTTTTTAGGGCCACACCTGCAGCAAATGGAGATTCTCAGGCTAGGGACCTAATCAGAGCTGTAGCTGCATGCCTACACCACAGCCACAGCAACAGGGGATCTGAGCTGTGTCTGCAAATGACAACACAGCTCATGGCAATGCCACATCCTTAACTCACTAAACAAGGCCAGGGATTGAACCCTGAGTTCTCATGGATACTCGCCAGATTTGTTTCTGCTGCACCATGATGGGAACTCCAGATAATTTATAATTTGTTTTTCTTTCTTGGAGACCCCCTTCTAGAGCCCTTCAGACCCCAGTTCCAATATGGGCAGGTTATTCTCCAGGCCTGCTTCCTTTCCCCCCCCCTAAATTGCTTTAACTACATTTCAAGATAAATTCTAGAATCTGATTTTTAATTTCTACAAGATATCCTGCTGGGAGTTCCTGTCATGGCGTAGTGGAAATGAATCCAACTAGGAATCATCAGGTTTCGGGTTTGATCTCTGGCCTTGCTCAATGGGTTAAGGATTAGGTGTTGCTGTGATCTGTGGTGTCGAGTGCTGGGATTCTGATCTGGATTATACTGAATCTATAGATCGACTTGGAGAAAATCAATAGCTTAATAATACTGAGTCTTCCCCTCTGTGAACATATAATCTTTCTCCAATTATTTAGGTCTTTTCTAATTTGTCTCGGCAATGTTTAATAGTTTTCTGTACATAGATCTTACACATATTTTGTTAAACTTATCCCTAAATATATTATGGTTATTTGGATGCTATTATAAATGGTATTTAATTTTTTCAATTTCAAAAATTTTCTAATTTTTTTCTAACTAGTATATAGAAATATAATTGAGTTACATATATTGACCTTGTATTCTGGGACCTTGGTAAATTCACTTATTAGTTCTAATAGTTTTATTTTAAAATATTCTTTTGGATTGTATATGCACACAATTATGTCACCAGAGAATAAAGTCAGTTTTGTTTCTTCCTTTACTTTATGCCTTTTATTTATTTTTCTTGTCTTATTTCACTGGCTAGGACCTGCAGTAAATGTTGAATAGAAGTTGCAAGAGTAGACATCTTTGCCCTGGTCCCAGTTTTAGGGATAAAGCATTCAGCCTCTCTCTATTAAATATAATGTTAGCTAAAGATTTTTCATGGAGGCCTTTTATCAGGTTGAGGAAGTTCCTTTCATGAATGGTGCTAGATCTTCCTCTTTTTTAAAGGGCATGGCCTCTGGAGCCAGACTCCTTCTTGTGGGCTTCGTGACTAAAGGCAGATGACTTAACCTCCCTCTACCACCTCGTAAAATGTGGATGATAATCATCAACTAATTCCTATGAGGATTAAATTAAATGACTACACACACACACGAAAACATTTAGAAGAATGCTTTTCATATCATAAGTGCTATATAAGTGTTAGCTGTCATACTTTTGGTTTACTCCCTTGTTTTGCTGTATTACTGCATTTTGCTGAGAAAAGATGTACAGCAGGTAACTTTTTAGAGACCCTGAATTTCCAAAAATAACTTTTATTCCACTGTTACATGTAATTGGTATTTTGGCTGGGTATTGAATTCTACTTTAGAATTCATTTTCCTTCAGAATGTTGCAGGCTTTTCTTAATTTCTTCTAGCTCCTTGGTTTGCTGTTGTCACTTGGGATGCTGTTCTGATTCTTTTTTTTTTTTTAATGATTTTTATTTTTTTTCCATTGTAGCTGGTTTACAGCGTTCTGTCAATTTTCCACTGTACAGCAAGGCGACCCAGTCACACACACACACACACACACACACACATATATATATACACATTCTTTTTTCTCACATTATCATCCTCCATCATAAGTGGCTAAATATAGTTCCCAGTGCTATACAGCAGGATCTTATTTTCTTGATCTATTGCATGTGACTGTATTTTCTCTTAGAAACTTCTTGGATATTCTCTTTTCTTTTAGTATTAGAATGCATGATGATGTGCCTTGTTGGGCTTTCTTTTGCCATTCATTTCACTGAGCACCTAGTGAAGTGTTTTAATCTGGAAACTTATGTTCTGTGAAATTTTCTTATATTATTTCTTTGATACTTTTTATCCTTCATTTATCCTATTCTCTCTTTTTTCCCCCTAGGATTCCTTTTATTTGACTGTTGAACTCCCAATATTGATTCTCTAATATTTAAATATCAATTTTCCTATTTTTAAAATATCTTACTAATCTGTTCACTTGCCATAAAATTACCCTCAACTTGATCTCTCAGCCTCTTATTTTACTTATTTTATTTTATTTTTTTGGTCTTTTGTCTTTTTAGGGCCTCACCTGAAGCATATGGAGGTTCCCAGGCTAGGGGTCGAATCAGAGCTGCCAGCCTATGTCACAGTCACAGCAACATCAGATCCAAGCCGTGTCTGTGACCTACACCACAGCTCACGGCAAAGTCAGATTCCCCAACCCAGTGAGCGAATACAGGGATCGAACCCGCAGCTTCCTGGTTCCTAGTTGGATTCGTTTCCGCTGCACTGCAACGGAAACTCTGATCTCTCAGCCTTTTAATTGGAACTTAAAATTTTTGCTGTCACATTTTAAATTTCCAGTAGGCTTCTTTTGGTTCTCCAATATCTGCCTTTATGGCACTTCTTTCTTGTGCCCTGGAAGTAATATTTCCTCTTATCTTTCTGAGGATATTGTGGTTCTTGTGAAGATTTCTTTAGCTCCTTTTATGTCTCTGTGTCTTTTCTTTTGGTCTGATAACTCAATTACCACTTGACTTCTGCTTTCTGACTTCCATTAAGTCTCCTATCTTTTATTTTCTCTCCTGTTCTCTTTGTTGTACCATGTGGACTATGCCTTAAAAAATCCCTTCAGTGTTATGTGTAGTGGGTTTTTGAGAGGGAACATACCTAAAAACACTCCTCCAATCTTCCATTTTGATATAAAATTCCTCTGGATTTAAAAAACATACTTATTTTGGCATTCCCATTGTGGTTCAGTGGGTTAAGAACCTGACTAAAATCCGTGATGATGTGGGTTCGATCCCTGGCCTCACTCAATGGGTTAAGGATCCATCATTGCTGCAGATGTGGCTTGGATCTGGCGTGGCTGTGGCGTAGGCTGGCAGCTGTAGCTCCGATTAGACCCCTACCCAGGAACCTCCATATGCAGCGGATGCAGCCCTAAAAAAGCAAAATAAAATAAAAAAAATAAAATAAAAATAAAGTAACATTCATGTTGTTTCATAGCTTTGGTTCCTCAGGTATGAATTCTCTTATTTGTTATTTGGCTGACTGCTGATTGTAGTGTTGTTAGTTCTTTGTAATGTATTAGATTGAGAGCTCATTCTATTGAAGGGCATTTCTCCCTCCATGGGAATCTTGTCTGTGTCCTGGATTATGAAGCCTACACAGTGTCATGGTAGTCCTTGCTGAAGCCTTACTGGGTCATACGATTCTTAGTATTTGTATTACCATTGTTGTTATTGCTTGGTCTCAGGTTTCCACACCACTTCAAAGCACAGATTTGGGTCCTTACCATTTACTACTTAGGGCTTGTAAGTCTGGACTATCTGGCACCTGGTGAACCTCCCAGGTCTAGGGCAGGCAGCTCATTTAGGGTCATATCTCAGAGCTGGCAAGTGTTTTTCTATCGCTAGACCAGGGTGGGTCAGCTCTTCCATGGTTCTTGGCTTTTTGCAGAGAATCCAGTTTCCTGCTGGATAGACCCCTGGTGCTATCATTCCCATCCTTAAGATACATGACCAGTTCTGGTGTCTTTCTGCGTTCCTGTGGCTTCAATTCCTACTTCCTGATAAGTCTGTACATCTCTTAAGTTCCCTTTTCATGTTTAGCCCTTAGAAATACCCCCTCCCCTTTGCTTTTGATAGCAGATATTTATTTAAAAAATTGTAAAAAAAAAAAATGTTATCTAACATTTCAATATAGGGTGTGTGTGTGTGTGTGTTGTTGCTTCCCAAGCCTCCTCAGACCACCGTCATAACAGGATGTTAATAAAAATTCAAATAGCACATAGAAACAAAACACTTTCTCTTCCCATTCTTTATTTCCTTTTCTTAAAGATAGGCAATGTTCAAACCTTCTCCCAGTAAATTTTCACGTCAACCTCGAATGCACATTGACCACATTTCTAGTTAACTCACAGCGTGTTATGTGTATGCTGCATTAGCATAGGTGCACATCTGCAGGTGTATCTGTGTGTTGAAGGTGAATGACCCTGCGTTTTCCCAGGATTACCACCTTCTACATCAAGTTCACATCAGCAGGGTGGGAGAAGTAAGATACAGAAGGTAGGTGGGGAGGTGCCTCTGAAGAAATCCAGTCACTTCCGACGTGGGAAGAAATCGTATTGCCCAACAGAAACCTATGAGGCCACATCCGTACTTTTCTTGGTTCCCATGTTGTAAACAAGACCGTCTTCCTGAAAGAGCTGGCTTTGCTCCAACTTTAAGAATGTTGAAGGTGGAGGGAGGGTGAACAAGTAAGGCTTAAAGACTGCATATCCCAGGGCTCCCACTTTGCCAGCGTCCTTGTGCTCTTCTTAGCTGGCATTCTGATGATACTCCGCACGCACAGTCCCCTGTGCTTATTCACCAAGGTGTTACAGAAACAGTGAGATAGCTGATTCTGTATCGAATGCCTAGTATGCACCCAACTTTGTGTTAGACCCTTAAAACAAGGGCAGGTACTGCAGGAACGAAACTTAGGAGACAAGGAAACCTGTGAATGGAGGGCATATGAGGAGTTCATGAAATTTCCTGTAGTGTCAAGGTGACCAGGACAAAGAGGTTTATCTGGGGGTCCTAGTGCACCACAAGCTGAATCTGAAGATTTAGGAAAAAAGGTTTCTGTTTACATAAAAGAAAGAAAAGAAAGACTTAGTAGCTGTGTGACCTTGAATATTCATTTAAACATTCTGCTGGCACGTAGGAGCCCAATAAATGTTTGCTCTTTTAAGAGTAAAAACAAATAGGAGTTCCCATTGTGGCTCAGCAGAAATGAATCTGACTAGTATCCATGCAGGTTCAGGTTCGATCCGTGGCCTCTCTCAGTGGGTTAAGGATCTGGCGTTGTCATGAGCTGTGGTGTAGTTTGCAGACGTGGCTCCAATCTGATGTTGCTGTGGCTGTGGCACAGGCCAGTGGCTACAGCTCCAATTTGACCCCTAGCCTGGGAACCTCCATATGCTATGGGTGTGGCTCTAAAAAAAAAAAAAACAGAAAAACCAACCCCCAAAACCAAAACAAAATAAGACAAAACAAACAAGCAAAACCTTTCTGAAGGTTTCCTTTTCCATGAAACAAGGTTGGATTACATAAACTCCTTTCCAGTTCTAAGAGGAGATGCTCTAAATTGAAGAATGCAATCATTCATTCTGAACATACATCTCAGATGTGAACCTGATATGTAACTTCTAACTTTGCTCAGATCATGATCCTTAGTAATTAGGTGTTTCAAAGAAGAGTACTTTTTAGTATGCGCTTTCTGGGCAGCTACTGACCAGGTCTGACATGAAAAGTTCTAGAGGGACCTCTCTGCCCAATGCCCCCACCTTTCTCCTTCCTCCATTCCCCCCACCCCTCCTCCAACATTTTCCTTCCTCATTTGTCAGCATGTCGTTCCTTTGGGGTAGGCAGGTCCCTGGGAAAAAAGGCAAATACTCCTGGTGAGGGGAATACTTTTCTTTCACTCATGAAGCCTAGAAAAAGAATGGATTTTTGAAATCATTCTCACAGAAGAGCCATTCTTTCTGAGCCGTCAAGGTCATGGGCAAACTCGCCTGCCACAATCCAACACATTAGCTCAGCCTCTTACTAACAGATGCGGCTGCTGGTCACTGCAGACCTAAGATGTGCCAGGCTCAGTGACAAACCCTTTTTCCATGAATTATTCTATTGAATGCTCACCAAGACCTTATGGTAGGAATTATTATCCCCATTTTACAGATGAGGAAAATAAGGCCCAAAGAGATTAAGTCCCTTGCCCAAGGTAACACAGCAGCAGATAGGTGGCAAATTGGAGTTTACATCAAGGACTAACTGCTTTCAATTAACTGAGCTCTCAATTGCTTGTGATACACAGAGAAGCGCTGGGGTGGAGTGAGAACCCCAGAGGCCTTTGAGTTGGGCTGGGTCTTGATCTCTCCGGAGCTGTATGATCTGAGCAAGTCACTTAACTTCTCTGACCCCTGTCTCTTTGAAGGGATAGTGGCATTAGGAGCTTGCCAGGGTTCAAGGTAATGGATGCCAGGCTCTTGGAATAGACTAGGGACTTGATAAAGGACAGACATTCCTATTATAGCAAAGAGTCTTGGAAAGGGGCATCAGTTGAGGAACAGACAAGTAATCCCAAATCTAATTTTAAGGGCAGTGTTTCCTGCCTGATATCACAGGGTAAGAATGCTAATAGGAGAGATGGGATAGATGGACTTCGAGGGCATTGGGCTGCTCTGACATGAGAAGACAGAGCTTGGAAAGGGGACCAATGGTCTTCCTTCATGTTCCTGCAACGCCCATGTTTTCTCTTCTCCTAGATCATTGCTGTTAGCATAGACACTCTCATCTTTTTTTTTTTGGCTGCACCCATGGTATACAGAAGTTCCCAGGCCAGGGATCAAACCTGCCACAGCAGTGCCAATACTGGATCCTTTACCACTAAGCTACCAGGGAACTCCAGCTCTCATCTTACATAACTCTCCCTGACCCCACATCCCTATCAGTGACAGGCCTATTCTCTGCCCCACATTGCAGCTAAGCTCTGAGTCTCACTGCTCAAGAGAGGCTTTAAGCCTAGGAAGGGAGCCAAGGGACATTAAGCAGAATATTTTTTTTTTTTTGGTCTTTTTGCCTTTTCTAGGGCTGCACCACAGCCTATGGAAGTTCCCAGGCTAGGGGTCTAATTGGAGCTGTAGCCACTGGCCTATGCCACAGCCACAGCAACGCGGGATCTGAGCCATGTCTGTGACCTACACCACAGCTCACAGCAACGCCGGATCCTTAACCCACGGAGCAAGGCCAAGGATCGAACCCGCAACCTCATGGTTCCTAGTCGGATTGGTTAACTCCTAAGCAGAGTCTTAATTGGGTCCCGATCTGGGCTCATTCTGGGGTTTGTGTAAGTCTGGGTACAACTGACAGGAATAAGGGGTCAAGGGCCCTTTAAGGACTGAGCTCATCCCAGGGGACAAGAGTAAAGCTCACAGGCCTGCAGAAGGCCATCGCTCAGGGCTGGGGATGATGGGAGTGGGTGCTGGGGCTGAGACTAGCCCTGGACTGTGGACTCTCGCCTGAATGAAAGGGAGATGGGGCTGGGAGTGAGCATGAGAGAAGATGGAAGATTTTGGCAGTGCAAGCAACATCATCAGGGACCCTGGCCCCGTTCCCTTCCAGGTGGCCAGGATGGACTAGGCTGAAGGGTGAAGGCCAGCTTGGCAAGAAGGCCCAGGAGCCTCAGAGGGGGATGGTGGGAAGTGGATCCTGGAGAGGTTCCCTGAGGTGCTGAATCACTGCTGGCTCACTGGGTGAACACAGACAGGTGTAAATAAAGAAAGGGCTCAAAAAGGAAAAGGGACAGTTTCCATTGTGGCTCAGTGGTTAACGAACCCGATCAGGATCCATGAGGACGTGGGTTCGATCCCTGGCCTTGCTCAGTGGGTTAAGGATCCGGCATTGCTGTGAGCTGTGGTGTAGACCTGCAGCTGTAGCTCTGATTCAACTCCTAGCCTGGGAATGTCCATGTGCTGCAAGGGCAGCCCTAAAGAGACACACACAAAAAAGAAAAAGGAAAAGGGAGTCCAATTTCCAGTTCCACCAGGAGCGTAGAAGAGTGTTATGGCTTTTCTCCACTCACCACGCTCCCTCATTCTTAAAATTCTGTTTTCCCTGAGCTCCTGCTTTCCTCCTGCCTCTTTGCCTTCCTTTTAGTCTCTTTGCGAGGCCCCTTGCCTCTTTCAGTTCCTTGAATGCTGACATTTTTCCAGAGCCTCTTCTCTCCCCCTTTTCTGCCCTTCCCCTCCTGTCTGCCTTTCCTGGGTGATGTCATTACTCCTGTGGCTTGAATGGTCTGCCATCTCTGTGAGAGTGACAGCCAAAAATACATTTCTAGGCCAGCCATCTACCCTGGGCTTCCAGAGCTGGACTCCCACGCACCCTGTCGTGCCTACTTGTATCCTCCCCATCACTTCAAAGTAAAAGCCAGCATCTTCCCTCCATAACCTGCTTCCTTCTAGCTGTTGGTCCAAGCTATGTGTTGAAGACTCCTTTTCTGCTCCCTCCCTCTTTCTTGCGGCCCCATCCCCATCCAGTTGATAGCCAAGTTCTGCTGATTTGGCCATAAAGATCTCTTAAGCTCTTTATCTCCATCCCATGGTCATTACTTTGCCCAAACACTCACCATTTCTTCTATAGCCTCCTAACCGGACTCCTGTCCTGAGCCCTTTCGGGCCGTTCCTACTCTACTTAGAGAGCAATCTCATTGAGAAGTTCATCTGCTGCAAGCTCCTGTTGCCATGGGATGAAGTCTAATACTTTAGCCCAGCACTCAAGGCCCTCTGCTGTTTGGCCCCGAGTCCTGGCCCAAGCTTATCTACGGCATCCCCACAAGAGTCCTTGAATTTCCCTAAACACATCATACTGTCTGCCTCAGTCTAGATCTCTGTCTGTAAGCAATAGAAACCTGCTTTAGAGAAGCTGAAGCCTAAAGGGAATTTAGTGAAAGGATCCAAGGGTGACGAGATTTCAAGAGGGACCTGATGCTGGAACTGGAAGGTGGCTCCTTATTTGGGCTTATTTGCACCTGCGGCATATGGAGGTTCCCAGGTGAGAGGCTGTATTGGAACTGCAGCTGCTGGCCTACGCTACAGCAATGCCAGATCCTAGGGGTGTCTGCAACCTACGCCGGGGCTCACGGCAATGCTGGATCCTTTAACCCACTGAGTGAGGCCAGGGATCAAACTCACATCCTCATGGGTATTAGCTGGATGCTTAACCTGCTGAGCCACAACGGGAACACCTGAGCTCTCTCTTTTTGAGGGCCACTGCTTCTTCATCTCTACTTCATTGAGCAGGTCTATTTCACTCCTCTTTCTAGATACACCAGCTTTCTCTGTTTCTTTCTGCCCATGGCTATCCATGAGTTTGTATCATCCTGAATCAATTAAAGAGCCCAGGTGACAACTCATTCTCTCATTACAGGAAAGCAAATCTGGCTAGCTCTGCTTTGGCCAGGGAGATAGAATACACACATAGGTGTTTTTGTTTGTTTGTTTGTTTGTTTTGTTTTTTGTTTTTTGTTTTTTGTTTTTTTGCTTTTTAGGTCCTCACTTGCGGCGTATGGAAGTTCCTAGGCTAGGGGTCTAAATGGAGCTACAGCTGCCAGCCTACACCATAGCCACAGCAACTCAGTATCTGAGCGGCATCTACGACCTACACCACAGCTCACGGCAATGCCAGATCCTTAACCCACTGAGCGAGGCCAGGGATCGAACCCTCAACCTCATGGTTCCTAGATGGATTCGTTTCTGCTGTGCCGTGACGGGAACTCCAGAACACACATAGCTTGGAGAAGGAAGGCTTGAATGCTACCCTTACAGTTGTCTCTAAAATCTCATTGCTGAGACTTTGCATATACTCTTCCATTTTACTTCATGTCCTTCCCTGCATCTCTATCTGGCTAAATTCTATTCTTCTCTCAAAGGTTAGCTCACAAATTAGACCTTCCTGAAAGCATCCCCCAGGCTAACTTATGAGTCCCTCCATGTGTTCCCATAAAGCCATTGCATATCTTTTCTCTAACACAGATCATATTTGAGCTGCGTTAATTGATTTCTGGCCTATCTCTCTGCTAAACCATGAGGTCACTGAACCTGTTCAATTCTTTTTCTCTAAATTTGGAGGAAGAACCACATTTAAAATGGGGATGTATTTGGGAGTTCCTATTGTGGCACAGTGGAAACAAATCTGACTAGTATCCATGAGGATGGGGGTTTGATCCCTGGCCTTGTTCAGTGGGTGGGGGATCTGGTGTTGCTGTGTCTGTGGTGTAGGCCAGAAACTATAACTCCGATTCCACCCTTAGCTTTCCATATGCTGCAGAACTTCCACATGCTGTGGGTATATCTTTAAAAAGGAAAAAAATGGGGGGAATATGTTTAATTTTTAAATGAATGACCAGAATGGTCCATTAGTCTTCATCCACCACATGCAGGCATTTTGGGGGGCTGGATTCAAGCATAAGATGTGAAAAGAGAAAATACCGTAGTGGCTCATTCTGATGGCATCATATTCCTCACTGTTCATCAGCAGCCCATGGGTTTTAGCCCTCAGGAAGCTGCGTAATTTAGGATTAGTTTTCTGCAAGTTTACAGGGTTGTGACTTCCTAGATGAAAACTAACCAGTTTGACTTTTTAGCCGGCATAAGTAAATGCATGGCTAAAAGTAGAAAAGATCAGTTTAAAAAAATTTTTTTTTTTTTTGCTTTTAAGTGTCGAATTGGAGCTACAGCTGCCAGCCTATACCACAGCCACAGCAACTTGGGATCTGAGCCACATCTGCAACCTACCCCACAGCTCATGGCAACACCAGATCCTTAACCCACCGAACGAAGGGATCGAACCCGAAGTCTCATGGATCCTAATCGGGATCATTAATCACTGAACCACCAAGGGATCTCCTGAGGCTTGTTCTTCTTCATTAATTTTAGACCATTTTACAGAGGAGTAAACTGAGGCATAAGAATTTAAATAGTGTTGGGGTGTGCATGTAGGGATCTGACCCCAGGGCCTACACTGTCAACCCTTCGGCTAAATCACCTCAAGGTACTATTTGGTAACTTTCTTTCAATACACACCTGATAATGGTGTTACTTATTCATGCTTGCTTTCACCATAATTCAGTAGAGTTTCTCTTTTATTTATTTATTTTAATTTTTAAATTTTTGGCTGTGGCCACAGCGTGCAGAAGCTGCCAGGCCAGGAACTGAACCTGCAGTGCGGCAGTAATCTGAACCACAGTAGCGACAATGCCAGATCCTTAACTGCTAGGCCACCAGGGAACTCCCTAGAGTTTTTCTTTTAAAACATCATTTATGGGGTTTCTGTTGCGGCTCAGCAGTAACGAACCTGACTAGTATTCATGAGGCCATGGATTCGAGCCATGGCCTTGCTCAGTGGGTTAAGGGTCTGGCATTGCCGTGAGCTGTGGTGTAGGTCACAGACGCAGCTCAGATCCTGCATTGCCGTGGCTGTGATGTAGGCTGACCGCTACAGTTCCGATTTGACCCCTAGCCTGGGTACCTCCATATGCTGTGGATGCGGTCCTAAAAAGCAAACAAACAAACAAACATACTCTTGCAAGAGACTCTCATCGTGTTAGTATTTACCACTGAGCTCCAAATATTTACCTGCGTCATGTGATGGATGGGAATAAAAGAATACGTGTAACTTTGGGGCCACCCTGTGGGTGTCTCTTGAAAATAGGTTTTCTTTCCCCCTGAATCTTTATATACAGGTACTGGAAGAAAAAGTTAAGGGGCACAATCTTTTGAGTCCTGCCATCAAGTCCTGTGGGAATTAGATTCCCCAGGGACTAGCAAGGAGATTTCCTGGTTCAGAGGGGAATGAATGGGGAACCTGGGGACCAGGGTCCAGGGCCGCTTCTGTCCCTTGTAGTTCAAGATTTTTTTTAAAATTAATTAATTAATTTTATTTTATTTTGGTCTTCTGTCTTTTTTAGGGTTGCACCTGAGGCATATGGAAGTTCCCAGGCCACGGGTCGAATCGGAGCTACTGCTGCCGGCCTGTACCACAGCCATAGCACCTCAGGATCCAAGCCGTGTCTGAGACCTAGACCACAGCTCACGGCAGCACCGGATCCTTAACTCACTGAGTGAGGCCAGAGATTGAACCTGCGTCCTCAGGGACTAATCGGATTCGTTAACCACTGAGTCACGATGGGAACTCCTAGTTCAAGATCTTTGGCAAGTGCCTACCTGCTCTGGACCTCAAGTAGCTTAGCTGTCAAAAGGGGAGGGCTGTCTAGAAGTGAATTTTTTAAGCTCCTTTTCGCCCCAATGGTCTAGATTTAGGTAAAGCAGTACAAGGCCACCACTCACAGATGGATAGGTTTGACACTGCACAGGCCTCGAGGGGTGCCTTTTGCAGAGGGGACAAGGTGACTAACACACATATTACATGTGCACCTCTTGTATGTGTGTATCCTAAGCAGAATTAGTAGAATCTTCAATAAACAGGGTTGTTGGTGTAACAGTGACCTTGTCCCTGGGAGCTGCTATAACACTGAGACCCTGGAAGCTTTCAGAAGCTCCTTGGGAGTCATGCTTACTCATTTTTGGCAGTTGAGTTGGGCCCTTGGACAAGAGAGTTGGTTGGGGGCAGCAGAGGGCCAAGGGCCATAGCCAAGTGTACAGTCTGAAGAAGCAAATCCCTTAGCACATTGCTGGACCTCTGAGAAAGCCCTCTAGAAGTGCCAGCTGGTATTGTTGCCATAGTGGAACAGAGAAAAAAACATGGGACCGGATACCTCATGGGAATCAAGAGTTGACCCAACCGCTGTGTCGGCTTGGCACAGAGCCAGCTTTGCTAGGAAACCGGCCCTGCTGTTTATGGCCAAGGGAACAAGTCTGACATCAGACTTTGCAAGGCCTTGTTGGGAAATCAGTGATGCATTTGTCTTCTCCGGGAAGGTACCTTATGCGTGTCTCCGAAGCTGCTGGGGGAGGGGCCTTAGGTTGGGGCAGTGATGCTTGTTTCTTCTTGCATCCCTGCACCACAGCCCCCAGTCCCCCTTCTGCCCCACCCTGGGCAGATGCAATGATTGGGAGGAGGAGGTTCCAGGCAAGGCCACTTTGCTTCCCCCACCCTGTTTTTGTTTTTGTTTTTGCTTTTTAGGGCCACACCTGTGGCATATGGAAGTTCCCAAGCTAAGGGTCAAATTGGAGCTGCAGCTTCAGGTCTATACTACAGCTACAGCAACGCCAGATCTGAGCCACATTTGTGACCGATGCTACAGCTTGCAGCAATGCCAGATCCTTAGCCCACTGAGTGAGGCCAGGAATTGAACCCGCATCCTTATGGATACTAGTTGGGTTCTTAACATGCTGAGCTACAATGGGAACTCCAAGGTCACCTTGCTTTTGGCCAGGGGTCATCTGAGGTGAGTTGGAAGCTCTCAGAGACTGGAAGAGCACATGGAGAGAGAGAGGAAGGAGGGTACCTACATGTAAGAGAATTGAGACCTTTACAGACAATTCTAATTCCAACAGGGCATTTCTCAACTCTGGTTTGAGCAACTCTACCACCACTGCTTCTGGGTCAGTGGAGTTTAAAGTTGAGTCTTGATCAGACTCATCTTGGGGTCCAGATTCCTAGGCCCCGCCTCAGCCATTCAGATTCCTTAGGCCTAGGACTATCCCCTTACTTTAACCTTAAGTTGTCTGGGAGCTAGATACCTTCTGTTTGCTCTTTCAGATCTATTCTCTGTCTTTCTCTACCACGCTCTGTGCCTTGGGAGGCTGACCAGCCCCTACTGCCTTAGTGGATTTCTCATCCTTTGGTTTCTGAGCTCAGCCAATGGGAATCTTGGTTGGAGATCTGAGGGTGGAAGGAAGCTTCAAGTCAGGGCACTCTCCACCCCCCACCCCACCCCACTACCAGCACTGTCCCTGCTGGCTGTTGGGATGGGCTCCCCTAGGGCAGCCCTCATACAGCTTTCTCTCTGGGGTCCTGCAAGGGCTCCCCAGCCTCACCCCTGAGACCTAAGGATAGTAACAGCTCCCAGTTGTTACTGGCCTTGGAGTGCTATACCATTGTTCATTATTTCGCCCACATCCTTCCCACACTTGCATTCAAGTTCCCTTTATTCAAGTCTCATGGGTTTGATAACACTCTCTGTCTTTGCCCAGCTGCATTCACTCAAGGAGCCCATTTAATTTTTTAATTTTTTTGGCTTTTCTAGGGCCGCAGCCGTGGCACATGGAGGTTCCCAGGCTAGGGGTCTAATCAGAACTATAGCCTCCAGCCTATGCCACAGCCACAGCAACGTGGGATCCAAGCCGTGTCTGGGACCTACACCGCAGCTCACGGCCACACTGGATCCTTAACCTACTGAGTGAGGCCAGGGATCAGCCTGCAACCTCCTGGTTCCTAGTTGGATTCACTGAGTCATGATGGGAACTCCTATTTTTTAATTTTTTAAATGATTTTTATTTTTTTCATTATAGTTGATTTACTGTGTTCTGTCAATTTTTGACTGTACAGAAAAGTGACCCAGTGTCTGTCTCTCTCAAACACACACATACATTCTTTTTCTTACATTGCCACAGGTGACTAGATATAGTTCCCACTGCTGTACGGCAGGATCTCATTGCTTATCCACTCCAAATGCAATAGTTTGCATCTATTAACCCCAAGCTCCCGGTCCATCCTACTCCCTCCCCCTCCCCTTTGGCAACCACAAGTCTGTTCTCCAAGTCCGTGAGTTTCTTTTCTGTGGAAAGATTCATTTGTGCTGTATATTAGATTCCTGATATAAGTGATATCCTATGGTATTTGTGTTTCTCTTTCTGGCTTACTTCACTTAGTATGAGAGTCTTTAGTTCCATCCATGTTACTGAAAATGGCACTATTTTGTTCTTTTTTAATGGCTGAGTAGTATTCCACAGTGCATATATACCACATCTTTTAATCCATTCATCTTTTGATGGACATTTAGGTTGTTTCCATGTCTTGGCTATTGTGAATAGTGCTGCAATGAACATACAGGTGCATGTGTCTTTTTCAAGGAAAGTTTTGTCCAGATATATGCCCAAGAGTGGGATTGCTGGATCATATGGTAGTTCTATATTTAGTTTTCTGAGGAACCTCCACACTGTTTTCCATGTGGTTGTACCAATTTACATTCCCACCAATAGTGTAGGAGGGTTCCCCTTTCTCCACACCCTCTCCAGCATTTGCTGTTTGTGGACTTATTAGTGATGGCCATTCTGACTGGTGTGAGGTGGTACCTCATAGTATTTTTGATTTGCATTTCTCTAATAATCAGTGATGTTGAGCTATATTTAATTTTCTCCAGTACCTCCATACTGCTTTCCAAAGTGGTTGTACCAACTTACATTCCCACGAGCAAGGAGCCCATTTTAAACATGGAGATAGAAATTAGTAATACTGCTCCAATGGCCTCTTAATGGCATTTTTTTTTTTTTGGTCCCTTCATGCTTAACTTATTTGACACTAAGATGATGTTTTTCAAAAAGCAACTTTACAAGGAAACGGAATTAAAAAAAAAAAAAGGCTAATGGAGTTCCCCTTGTGGCTCAGCAGGTTAAGAACCTGACTAGTATCCATGAGGCCAGGAATCAAACCGACTAGTATCCATGAGGATACTAGTGGGTTTGATTCCTGTACTCGCTCAGTGGGTTAGGGACCTGACATTGCTTCAAGCTGTGGCGTAGGTCACAGATGTGACTCAGATGTTGTTTTGCTATGGCTGTGGTGAAGGCCCCAAGCTGCAGCTCTGATTTTGATCCTAGCCTGGGTGGGGCCCTAAAAGGACAAGACAAAAAAAAAAAAGAAAAAAAAAGACTAATACTTAGCAGTGAGAAAATATAAATGCATAGAAATGGGCCTATCCACAAAGCTAAGCCTCTTTGTCTGTAAGGAGGTCTATGCAGACCTGCAGGCCCCACCCACAGACACCAGCTCTAAGTTCCTCATTTTTGGAAAAACCCTACTCCAACCAAATAAATTGGAACAATGCAAAGCTATGAGTTAATCATGAGTATTACTTCGCCTTCTAATTCTCTTTAACAGTAAGTCCTTTAACAGCTTGGCATATAGCCTTCAAGATATTTTTTCTGAACACTTATAAAACTGTATGTACTATAATTTTTTGACCCAAATGGATAAGCCAGTTACTATGCATGCTGCTTTACTTCCCTTTTTCATCCAACATTATTTCTTGAAGATTTTTCCATGTCTACATATATATACTCATTCCTTAGGATCACAGGACCTTGGTTCTAGAAGCACCCCCCCCGCTACCCATAGGTACCAAAGTCCACAGATGCTCAAATTTCTTATGTACAATAGCATAGTATTTGCATATACTCTCTGCACATCCTCCTGTATATTTTAAATCATCTCCAGATTACTTATAATACTTAAACAAGGTAAATTCTGCGTAAATTGTTGTAAAGATAAGATAAATGCTATAAAAATTACCGATGCACAGAAAGTTCAAGTATGGATTTTGAAAATTTCTGAAATTATTTCTCAGAATATTTTCAATTTGTGGTTGGTTGAATCACAGATGTGGAACCTGCAGATATGGAGGGCCAACTTTAACCACCTCATTATTATTATTCTATTTCTTTTTACGGCCGCACATGTGGTATATGGAAATTCCCAGGCCACGGGTCGAGTCTGAGCTGCAGCTGCCAGTCTATGCCACAGCCACGCCAATACCAATCCCTAACACACTGAGTAAGGCCAGGGATCAAACCCATATCCTCACAGAAATGGCATTGGGTCTTTAACCTGCTGAGCCACAATGAGTACTCCACCTTATTATTTTTTTTTTTTAAAGATTTTTCTTAACAGTTTCATTGAAGTGTAATTTATTTAATATAAAAGTGACTGGTTTTAAACATACGATCCAATGATTTTTAGTAAATTTATAGAGTTGTATAACTATTACTCCAGGCCAGATTTAGAATATTTTCATGGTCCCCAATAGAAGCCTAGTACCTGTTTGCAATCACGTCCTGCTCTCATTCCCAGTTCCAGGCCACCCCATTCATCTGCTCTCTGCCTCTGGACATTTTATGTCAAGGGATTCATACAATATGTGGTCTTTGGCTCTAACTTATTCTGCTTAGTATCATGTGTTTTTAAAATATATTAGATTTGGAGTTCCTGTCGTGGCGCAGTGGTTAACGAACCTGACTAGGAACCATGAGGTTGCGGGTTCGATCCCTGGCCTTGCTCAGTGGGCTAAGGATCTGGCGTTACTGTGAGCTGTAGTGTGGGTTGCAGGCACGGCTCAGATCCCTAGTTGCTGTGGCTCTGGTGTAGGGCGGTGGCTGCAGCTCCGATTCGACCCCTAGACTGGGAACCTCCATATGCCGTGGGAGCGGCCCAAGAAATAGAAAAAGACCAAATATATATATATATATATATATATACACATATATTTTTTATTTTAGCCTTTTTTTTTTTTAGGGCTGCACCCGCGGTATATGGATATTCCCAGGCTACGGATCTAATTGGAGCTGCTGCTGCCAGCCTACACCAGAGCCACAGCAATGCCAGATCTGAGCCTCGTCTGCATCCTACACCACAGCTCATGGCAACGCTGGATCCTTAACCCCCTGAGTGAGGCCAGGGATCAAACCTGCAACCTCATGGTTCCTAGTCGGATTCATTTCACTGAGCCACGACGGGCCCTCCACCTTTTTTTTTTTTTGTCTTTTTAGGGCCGCACCCATGGCATATGGATGTTCCTATGTTAGGGGTCAAATGTGAGCCTGCGCCACAGCCATAGCAACACCAGATCCAAGCCAGATCTGCAACCTACACCACGGGCCATGGCAATGCCGGATCCTTAACCCACTGAGCAAGGCCAGGGGTTGAACCTGCATCCTCAGCATCCTCATGGATACTAGTCAGATTCATTTCCAGTGAGCCATGATGGGAACTCCCTAAACTATGTTTTAAATCACTGCCATCAACGTATTCCATGGTGTGGATGCACTTTCAAGTTGATCTAACCATTTCCCAACTGATGAGCATTTAGGTTGTTTCAAAGCTTTGTATTTTATAAATAAAACTGCAACAAATATCCTACATACCTTTGTCCACTTTTGTGGGTATTTGTATTAAGTGCATTTCCTGGATCAGAGGGTGTGTGCACTAAAATAAATATGATCCAATTGCCTTCTCTAAAGTTTGCACTTTTTTTTTTTTTTGGTCTTTTTGCCATTTCTTGGGCCGCTCCCGTGGCATATGGAGGTTCCCAGGCTAGGGGTCGAATCGGAGCTGTAGCCACCAGCCTACGCCAGAGCCATAACAACTTGGGTTCCGAGCCACATCTGCAACCTACACCACAGTTCACAGCAACGCCGGATCCTTAACCCACTGAGCAAGGCCAGGGATCCAACCCGCAACCTCATGGTTCCTAGTCGGTTTCATTAACCACTGTGCCATGATGGGAACTCCAGATTGAAACTTTAGAAAGGCGTGATTCAAACCTTTGCAGTAACCATTCCTTTTCCTTTTCATGGGTAACCTATGTTCATGAGAAATCTTTATACAGAGTCAATTCAATTAAGCAGGAACTGTGTTTCCCCAAATTCCCTTCCTTGCATAGGTCCAGGTTAGTGTCAGCCAGAAGAGACTTTAGTGTGAGAGTTGGAGGGCTGAGGTGGGGCAGAAGATGCATTTTTTTTTTTTTGGTCTTTTTTGGGCCTCACTTGTAGCATATGGAAGTTCCCAGGCTAGGGGTTGAATTGGAGCTACAGATGCAGGCCTAAGCCAGAAACACAGGATCCGAGCTGCTTCTTTGACCTACACTACAGCTCTCAGCAATGCCGGATCCTTAACCCACTGAGTGAGGTCAGGGATGGAATCTACATCTTCCCCAACACTATGTCAGGTTCTTAACCTACTGAGCCACAAGAGGAACTCCCCAATATGTTTTTTCCCGTATATTTGTAAGGCGCTAAACAACATACCCCTGGAAAAGCAAAATAGCTGGAAAAATTAACTGAACTAGGTAGTTTTATGCCAATTCCACCACTGTTTGGCCATGAGATTGTGGTCAAGTTGCTTTGCTTGGGCCTCGGTTTCCTCATTTGTGTATTGAAAGAGTTGGCCTGGGCTGCGGGTCATTCTCTGCAGGCTTTATTATTGCGTGATGGTGTGGTTTTCCACGTGACCCTACATGTGCTGCGTTTCCTTGTGATGGGCAAACAGCAGGTATTTCTTCATATCACCCCAGAGAGGCTGGCAGCTGTCCTGATGTCATGAACAAAGGGAGCCCATCTTGCAGAACCTGGAGAGGAGTTGTGGGGGAGGAAGATGTCATAAATTTTAGGGGAAGAGAAAAAAAACATGGTGTTCCAGTAAGTACAGGAACCTGTCTCTGGCAGCAAGAGGAGCCGACACAGACTCAACGGGAAGATCTAGGCAGAAAGGGCCCAGACACCGTGAAGATCTAGGCAGAAAGGGCCCAAACACCGTGGGACTCAGGCCTGGAAGCATCAGAAGGAAGAAGAAATCAACAACTCGGAAGTTCCCTTTGAGGCGCAGTGGTAATGAAACTGACTAGTATCCATGAGGATGTGGGTTTGATCCCTGGCCTTGCTCGGTGGGGCTGAGGATCTGGTAGACATGGCTTGGATCCTGCATTGTTGTGACTGTGGTGTAGGCCTGCAGCTGCAGCTCCAGTTCAACCCCCAGGCTGGGAATGTCCACATGTTGCAGGTGCGGCCCTAAAAAAAAAAAAAAAAAAAAAAAAAAAAAAGCAAAAAGCAGAAAGAAAAAGGAAATCAACAGCTCAAAGGCAAGCCCTGGATTTGCCCTGTCCTAGTGATAACTTGGTCAATTATTTGTGCCAAGACCATCTTTACGTGTGTGTGTCAGAGAGAGTGTGAGTAAGAGACAGGAATAAATACGAACGGTTGACAGCAGTATCTCAGCCTCCGCCTCATTGCCTCTGGCCTTATTTTATCCTCTTATTTTCCTTGGAAAACTGTGTTTCCTCTAGCCCCTGTTCAAGGAGGAGAGGGCAGGGTTCCTGGAACCAGATGGGGCCTCCTCCCACTGACAGTCATTTGAGGGAGCTGGCAGGTCCTCCCGCCTTGCCACGTCAGAACACCATGGGTCCCTCTGGCAACTCACGTGTTTGGTAAATACAAGCTCTCCTGCCTTCGAATCAGAAGCTGTTCTGAAGGTGCATCCGGAGCAGTTAAGTCCTGCTTGATCCTGAGTGAGCACCTGGCAGAGTGAGCTTGGATCAAGGGATTATTGTTGCTGAATAGATCCTGTTTGCTGAATGCAAAAGGAAAAGCACTTTCCTGTGTTAGGAGTGGTGGTTACCCACCCCTTCATCTCTCCAGCTCTGAGGTTTGCTCCTGCCTCTCTGGAGAGGCCCCTTTCCCAGCCACAGCTGTTAGCTCCTCGATATAATGGTCAGACTGCTGTTAGCATGAAAGGGATTGCAGCCTGGTAAAAGCTTGGTGGCAGTGAAGTTCAGCTCCCCTGGCTCCCTTACTTCCTTAGTAGGCTGCTCCAAGATCCTTCAGAGACAAGCTCTATGAATGGGGCTCTGCCAAGTACAGGCTCTGTTTTGATTGCTGCTCTACCCAAAGTCTGGAACGGTAGGCTCTTGATACTATTGAAGGAATGAGTCAAACCTTTTTTTTTAGTGACACCCATCATGCCTTGGTGACACCCATCATTTCCCTATTTTGCACTGGCGCCCTTTCCCAAACATGAATGGTGTGTGTGTGTGTGTGTGTGTGTGGTGGGACAGGGGTGAGAGTGAAGGGGTACTCAAAGTGGGAGCTGCAGGTTGGGCTCAGGAGAATTCTCTGACTTCTGCTAGCCCCTCCGGCTGATTTGGCGGATTTTCTCTACCTTCTAAGTCCCACCCTTGACACTCTTGACTACTGTTTCACCCAAGGGCACGAGAAGCACAGAGGATCCCAGGACAACTTTCCTTCCATAATACAAGTTTGGCAGCAGGAGGCTTGGGCTGGGGAAGAAGGAGAAAGAAACGCCAGCCTCCAACTCAATTTTAGACCTTCTCTCTCTGTACCCAATAAACAGCAAAGGGGTTTATTTATTGTAAAGACTTTCATTCAGGACCTCTGCTCACCCTTGCCTGACCAGTTTGGATGCTACAGTTTGTAGCAGTTTTTATTGCAAGTAATACAATATCCAACTGAGAGTAGTTTATACAAAGAAAAAAAAAGACATTTAATTATCTTATTTAAGAAGTTATAGGTAAGTGGTTCCAGTGGTTCAAGTTTGCCTCTTGGGAACTAGGTTTTTTTTTTTTTTTTAATTGTGGTAATATATATGTTAACACAAAATTTACCATTTTAACCATTTTAAAGTGTACAGTTCAGCGGCATTAAGTACATTCACATCGCTGGACAATTTTCACCACTGCCCATCTCTGGAATATTTCCATCATCCCAAACTGAATTCCGTACCCATTAAACAACTTCCCATTTTCTCCCTCCCCCCAGACCCTGGTAAACACTATTTTATTTTCTGTCTCTATGAATATGACTATTCTATGTACCTCACATAAGTGGAATCATGTAACATATGTATCTGGCTTATTTCACTTAGCATGATGTTTTCAGGGTTCATCCATGTTGTTGCATATATCAGCATTTTATTCCTTTTTTAGACTGAATAATATTCCATTGTAGACACATACCACACTTCATCTATCCTCTCATCTGCTGATGGACACTTGGGTTGTCTTTACCTATTGGCTATTGTAAATAATGCTGCTGTGAACATTAGTGTACAAAGATCTGTTTGAGTATCTGCTTTCAGTTCTCATGGGTATACACCTAGAAGTAGGATTGCTGGATCATATTATAGTTCTGAGTTTAATTTTGTTTATGAACTGCCATACTGATTTCCAAAGTGGCCAGACTGTCTTGCATAACCACCCAGGGTGCACAAAGGTTGAAATTTCTCCAATCTTGTCCAAGGCTTGTTCTTTTCTTCGGCAGTCATACTATTTGGAAGAACCAAAACAGGCTGGAGGGCGGAGGGAGGGAGGTTAGGGCTGGGTTTCTGGGTGGGATGGAGTGGGGAGGGAGGTATTTAGGGAGGTGGGGCGGGTATTAATGGATTCTCGTCATTCATTACTTAGTCTTACTTCATTCCTCTTCCTTCCTTCCTTCCTTCCTTCCTTCCTTCCCTTCCTTCTTTCTTCCTTCTTTCTTTCTTTCTTCTTTCTTTCTTTCTTTCTTTCTTTCTTTCTTTCTTTCTTTCTTTCTTTCTTTCTTTCTTTCTCTCTTTCTCTCTTTCTCTCTTTCTCTCTCTCTTTCTTTCTTCTATAACTGTCATCTTAGTATGTGTAAAGTTGCACCTCACTATAGTTTTGATCTACATTTTCCTAATTATTAGTGATGGGATTTTTTTTATGTTCTTTGGAGAAAGGTCTATTCCTTTGCCAATTTTAAAATTAGGTTGTTTTCTTGTTTGTTTGTTTTTTTTTTTTTTGCTGTTGAGTTATAAGAATTCTCTGTACATTCTGGATATTAACCCTTTTGAAGATTCATGATTTCAAATATTTTCTCCCATTCTGTGGTTTGTCTTTTCACTCTGTTGACAGTGTCCTTTGAGCACAAAAGTTTTAAATTTTGATGCAGTTCAACTAACCTACCTTTGTATTTTTTGCCTATGCTTTTGTTGTAATAGCTGAGAAATCATTGCCAAGTCCAATGACATGAATCTTTCCCTTTATGTTTTCCTCTAAGCGTTTTATAGTTTTAGCTCTAATTTTAGGTTTGATCCATTTTGAGTTAACTTTTCTATCTGGTGTAAGGTAAGAGTCAATTTCATTCTTGTGCCTGTGGATATCTAATTTTCCGAGCACAATTTGTTGCAAGACTATCCTTTCCCAGTTGAACAGTCTTGGCACCCTGTTGAGAATCATTTGACTGTTTTTGCTTAGGTTTTTCTGGGCTCTTTATTCTCAGGTTCTTTTTATCCTTTGGCTCTGTCAGCCTGAGTGTGTTGGGCATATATTTTGCCTCATTGTCATGGTGTGGCTGCCTCTGTGTATATGCCTATGTCATATTCTATAATGTATTCAAAGGCAAGGACCAAGGATATGTTTTTCTCTCTCTCATATTTATTTATTTATTTTTGGCTGCACCCATGGAATGTGGAAATTCCTGGGCCAGAGATTGAACCTGGGTACAGCAGCATCTTGAGCCATTGCCATGACAATGCTGGATCTTTAACCCACTGTGCCACTAGGAAACTCCTCTCTCTCTTTTAATCAGGAATATCCTGGCCCCAGCAGACTTCCTCTTAAGCAACGGTGTGCTGAAGCCAATTTGTATCTGCTTGTAAAACAGATTATTGCATTTTCTAGGTTTTGTGAGCTGGTTGCTAAACATCACCACCCTTGAAATCAGCCATAGAGGGAGCATTTATTTATACCACAGAGCATGGCAAATCCTACAAATCAAGACTTTTTCCCTAGGAGAATGGCCTACCAGCACACTAGTGCCCCTCAGTCTTATTAATCAGAACCAGGTGATAGGGCCACTCATAGCTTAAGAGAGCCTTAGAAAGTGAGTTTCTGTCCTTCTCAGCCTCTCTCAAGGGAGGCAGACTTTGCCAGGAGGCAAGGAAAGGGAGAGTTGGGGAAGGAACCCACGGTGTTTGAGACTAATGGCTCCCAATGGTGGGAACTCTCTGTAATCGCTTCAAGAACACCTTCAAAGAACGTCTGCCAGAAGACAGAGGGCTGTGGGCTCAATGGTAGAGTCGGGTGGACTGAGCTCTAGCAGTTGACAAGGTAATTACGGTAAGGGCTGGGGGCCAGGGCAGGCTCTCTACACCAGAAGGTGGGGGCCTGCCAAGGAAGTGGCCTCAGCAACTTCCTGTAACCACAGTGGGGGGCTGCCTTGACCCAGGGCTGTGAACAGCCAGAGGACACGAGGCTGGCTCAGAATGGACACCGAGGGGAAGGGAGGAGTCCCGCGTGGGGGCCTTAGAGGGTGGTAGAAGTGTTCCCTGAAGAAGAGCCAACGAAGGAAGGCCTGCCGTCCTTGACCAAGTACTCCTTGCTGATCAGGCCGTGGATGGCCATGATCTTGAGGAGCCCGTGGCGAAACTTCTGGCCAATGAAGACGTAGATGAGAGGGTTGAGGCAGCTGTGCAGGAAGCCCAGGATCTCGGTGGCATCCAGGGCCCGGCCGAGGTCGTTGCGGCGCTCACAGGTCTCAGCGATCACCCGGGCCCTCATGAGGGTGTCTGCCACCAGGACCAGGTTGTAGGGCAGCCAGCAGAGCAGGAAGACGAGCACGACGGCAAAGATGACGCGCATGGCCCGGTGCTTCTGCCCCATGTGGGCGGCAAACAGGGTGCGCAGGGTGAGTCCGTAGCAGAACAGCATGACCAGCAGGGGCAGGAGGAAGCCAAAGGTCTGGGGCAGGACCCGCATCACCATCCGCCACTTTGTTGTATTGGCGCCCATGTCCTCGTAGCAGACAGGGCTGGAGTAGGGTGGATGGATGGCCCTGCGGAAGATGAAGATGGGCAGGGCCAGGACCAAGGACAGGGCCCAGATGCCTATGCATATGAACTTGACCCAGTGGCGCTTCTGGGTCAGCGTGCGTGTGGCGTGGACGATGGCTAGGTAGCGGTCCATGCTGATGCAGGCCAGCAGTAGAATACCACTGTAGAAGTTGACTTCCTTCAGGAGCGAGACCACCTTGCACAGAGGGGTGCCAAAGATCCAGCCCTTTGCCTTGGAGGTGGCCCAGATAGGCAAGGTCAGGGCAAAGAGCAGGTCAGCCATGGCCAGGTTCAGCAGGTAGACATCAGTGACAGAGCGGCCGACCCGGCTGTATAAGATGACCAGCATCACCAGGGAGTTTCCCAGTAGGCTTAGCAGGAAGACCAGGGCATAGATGACAACTACGGCATACTTGTTGATATCCAGAGATTCTGGCCGGCATGGGGCAGAGTCTGGTAGAATCAAGGGCAGGTCAGTGCTGTAACTGTAATTATAATCGTCTCCTTCGTAGTTTTCAAAGTTAAATGCAGTCATATTTGAGGTAAACTTAATTTCAATCCTAGAGAAGAGAGATGAGGGTTACTGCACAATGAAATTTCTCCAGACTCTACCCATTAGCCTGCAAACTTCAGATATGATTCTTTGTGTTTGCTTGTATATTACACGGAATTAACTTTCTCTTCAAGGAATGGCCAGTGCTTTGAAGTTTTGGAGACACATTTAATAATAAATGATACATTTCACACAAAGAGTTCCCTTCAGTCTGTCAGAGGGAGGTTCTCATTACTTTCCATGACAGCGCCACTGTAGCCACTTTTCTTTGGATAATCCCTACAGAACACGTCTTGGATACCCAGGTGGTGGGCATCTTTGACTCTTGAGGCTGATTTTAACGTTGGAAACCCGAGATATCATTCAGTTCTCAATCTGGGGGCCATCCAATTGGGTTAGAGCCCGAGAAAAAGATCAAGGCTTGACTATAAAGCTGAGAAGTGAATCATTTCGTCCAGTTTTCTAAGAGTTATTTTAAAAGAGGTGTTCTGATTAAGCAGTCTGATGGTGGCATGGTGCTTTGGTCCACCTGAGCTAGAAGGGAGTTGACTCCATTAGTATGGCCCAGCATTTTTCTTATGAGAGGCAGGAGGCCTGCTCTGGGAATATTGGTGTAGTTTGGAAAAATATATTAAAAATCACAAGCAGGTAGCTGACTGATTCTCCATGTGGGTGAAAGCTTTGGGCAGGCATATTCTGCCACGTAGAGATGAGCCCAGAAAGGCACTATGTCCTTGGCAGAAGGAGGCGGGTCAGCAGGAAGCAGAGAAGTCAGGTGGGGACACATGATCCTTGTTTTGGTGTCTTTCCAGGCCTAATGGGAACCCTTCTTGTCCTGCAAATTAGTGCCTTTTTCCAACCCTGACTCTTCAGCACCCCTAGACTAACCCTAGCTAAACTGACCTTTGTGGGCTCTGTCCCTGTTGCAGGGGTAGCAGAGGGGCTGCTTCTGGGGGAAGCCGTTCTGAAATGTTTTCCTAGTTTTCAAAGAGGAAGTAAAGGAAAGTAACCAGCTACTGAATTAGCTTCCTATTTTTTGTTTTGTTCTGTTTGCTTTTTTATGGCCTTAGCAGCGGCACATGGAGGGAGGTTACCAGGCTAGGGGTCGAATAAGAACTACAGCTACTGGCCTATGCCACAGCCACAGCAACACAGGATCTGAGTCATATCTGCGAACTATATGACAGCTCATGGCAATGCGGGATCCATAACCCACTGAGCAAAGCCAGGGATCAAATCTGCATCCTCACAGAGACTACATCCAGTCCTAACTGGCTGATCCACCATGGGAACTCCAAGTTAGCTTCCTTTTGAAGCACAAACTGTATCAGCACCATGCCATTTCTTTATAACAAGGTATGGCTGTCCTGTGACCTCATGCAAGTCGGTAGCCCCCTTCAACATGGAACCCAGGGTTAACAAGAAGAACACAAAGTAAAAAGCCTCGGGAATTCCTTTACATCACTAGCAATCATAATTCTTAAGAAAGGACAATAATGATGGTGATGAGCATCTGGAGAAGTTGGACCCCTCACACCTTGCTGGTGGAATGTGTAAAATGATGCAGTGGCTTTGGAATACAGTTTGGCAGGAGTTAAGAGAATTAAACATAGAGTTACCATGCAACCCAGCAATTCCACTCCTAGTATACCCTTGAGAACTGAAAGCATATATGGAAACTTGTGTGTGAATGTTCTTAGTAGCATGATAGCCCCAAAGTGGAAATAATCTAAATGTCCATCGACTGGTAAGTGGATAAGCAGATTGGGGTATACACATACAAGGGAATATTATTTAACTACAAAAAAGGAATGGAGTACTGATACAGGTACAGCACAGATGAACCTTGGAAACATTATTTTAAGTGGAAAAAGTCAGACATGAAAGACTCTTTTTTTTTTTTCTTTTTAGGGCCACACCTACAGCATATGGAGGTTCCCAGGCTAGGGGTCGAATTGAAGCTGTAGCCATGGACTTACGCCACAGCCACACAATGTGGGAACCAAGCCACATCTGTGACCTACACCACAGCTCACGGCAATGCTGGATCCTTAACCCACTGATCGAGGCCAGGGATCGAACCCGCATCCTCATGGATCCTAGTCAGGTTCGTTAATCACTGAGCCATGAAGAGAGTTTCACAAAAGTCTTCATACTGTATGATTCCATGTATGGGAAATATCCAGAACAGGCAAATTGGTAGAGACAAAAAGTAAATTAGCGGTTGCCAGGGGCTGGGAACGGGGGAAATGTGAATGAGCACAGGGTTGCTTTTTGGGGTGATGAAATTGTTCTGGAATTAGATAGTGGCAGTGATCATGCGACTGAAAATGAACAACAGAATGGTGGCTTGTCTGGGTCCAAAATTGTTGTAAGTATATTGCCTACTGTCATGATTGCAAGACCGGTGCCCAGGATCAGACTATCAGACTACTTCCTTGCTAGCCCAGGAAAAGATCAAAATTCAAAATTCAAGTATGGTTTCTAGCTGATGCATATCACTTTTGCACCATGGTAGAGCTGAAAAATTGTAAGCCCCCATTCTAAGCTGAAACGGTCTGTATACAAAATTCCATTGAAATGTATATTGAACATTGTTGACTTTTATAGTATGTGAATTATATCTCAAATAAAAAAGGTTAATCAAAAGTGTATAGCCTTGCAAAGGAGATACAGATATTAAGACAACAGTATCATCACCACCACCATCATCAAAAACTACAGAAATCCTAGGAATTTTTTCCCTTTAGAAGGAAGTCTGTTTCTGTCATTGTCCCCTAGAGCGATAGAATTCTTAGCCTTCACCTTCCTGAGAGGTTATGTCTCCCCGAAGTGACCAGGGCCAGATAAATTGCCTTCTCAGCACACAGAGACCGCAGGTAGAGTAAATTAGGTCAGTTCATGAACCTTAATGATGTGATGGTGAGGCTGGGCCGGTCTGGCCAGGAGGCTGGGATGGCAGGGAGAGAGGTGGTCAGTGTGGCTGGCTCAGCCAGTGTTGCCAGCAAAACCTGCGAGAGATCACTTGCTCTGCAGCCTCAAAGTCAAAAGCAAGTTTGCTCAGAGGTCCAGGGTATTGTCGAATGTGGTTACAAGGTGGATCACTTCTGGGAGCAGGTGATCCGCCTTTGAATGGAGAGAGAGCATGATGAGAGCGCTTGTGCCCTGAGAAAACCCCACATTGAGAAGCTCTGTGAGAAGGCAGAGCTGGCGCAGTGGCAGAAACTGCCTATCAGAAGCAGCAGCAGCAACAGCCAGGTCTTTTTCACAGAGAAGCCCTCATTCTAGATAGTCCAGGGCTCTGCTGTGCCGGAGGAGGGCTGGGGGTGTATGGGTGAGCTCCCGCTCCCAGGCACGAAGGCTCAGTTTGAGGGTCAAGAGGGAGACCATGCTAGTTAGGACAGAAGGCAGGGAACTCAGAAAGGGGAACCAAGCCAGGGCAATGACCTCCAGCCACTGGGGTAGGAGTCAGGGAGGAGAATACTGGTTTGTTGTTTGCTTTTCAATTTATCAATCTCTGGAGAGGATGTTTTGACAGTTAAAGGGAGAAACTAAAGGAAGGGAGATAGACAATTGAGGTTTGCTTGGTGCCTGGCAGGTACATGATCTGGCTTGGCTATTACAGACAGATACGATTAGCCCCGTTTATTGGAAAGGAGACGGGCTCAGCAGGGCTCAGCAGGGCTCAGGAAACAGCCTGTGGTCACAAAGCCTCTGAGTGCTGAAACCAGGATTTCACCTAGGTGTGAATGGCTTCACATGCTAATTTCAGTCCACAGATCTCTTTCTCTTAAAAAAAAAAATCACAGCTCATGTATTAAGCATAGCTGTAAACAAGTTTTTGAGATACCATGACATTAACCTAGATATAGTTCACTCCCCCTGTTTGCTGTTTTGTGCATTGCTTCCTTTGCTCAGAAGGAGAGAAACAGCCCTTATGTGAATAATACACCGAATGCCCCTGAACTGACCGGCCCCTGCTGACCACTCTGTCCTATTCTTAGTAACCAAGAGAGAGGTTCCCTCATGGAGTGAAATTGCCAGCCCCTTAATGACTCAGAATAATTCAGAAATTCCATGTAAGGGATGATTCTAACTTATTTCATGAAAAGGCAATTTACTAGAGCCCCAACTTTTTTTTTTTTTTTTTTGTCTTTTTGCCATTTCTTGGGCCGCTCCTGCGGCATATGGAAGTTCCTAGGCTAGGGGTCTAATCGGAGGTGTAGCTGCCGGCCTATGCCAGAGCCACAGCAATGTGGGATCCGAGCCGTGTCTGTGACCTACACCACAGCTCACGGCAATGCCGGTTCCTCAACCCACTGAGCAAGGCGGGGGATTGAACCCGAAACCCCATGGTTCCTAGTCGGATTTGTTAACCACTGCGCCACGATGGGAACTCCTAGAGCCCCAACATTTAAGGCCATCTTTTTTTAACAACGACGACAACGACAACAACAAATTCAATCCAGCCCCAGTATTCCTTCTCTCTATTACATAACCCACACATATTTGGATTTAATATAGGGAGGAGGGACTCAGCAGTGTCTGGCTCTTCCTCAGACCCAATCCTAGCTGTGGCGGGGAAAGCTGGCTGAGTCAGGAAGAGAAGTGGGTGGGCAGAGAGTTGCCCCAGGCACTTGTTGAAGGCAGGTGTAGGGAAGAGGGGTGGGGAGGGCTAAAGAGAGAGACTGGAGAGACTGAGGGGTACAGGGATAGATGCTCAGGATAATGGAGGATGGGTGTCAAGGGGGACAGAGAACAGAGACATTCTGGAAGGAGGGAGGGTGGATGGTCCAAGACTTACCAGGATTCTGGGTCTGTCACCTGTGGGACACCTCCAGGAGGGCAGATGTGCCTGACTGAAAGGGCGGCGGTGGTGAGAACCCAGCGGAGGAAGTGAGTGGTGGATTAGATTGCTCAATCCTGGGGTGGAGCCCCCTGAGGGTGCGGGATGCTTTTGATAGCTTGAGTAATTAATTCCCAGGTCAGCTCTTTGATAACGAGCAGTCATTTTACGAACTGGCGTACTTCATATTGGGACCTGTGGGGTTTTCTCATCAATCTTTCCATTTCACAGATGAGGAAACGGAGGCCCATCCAAAGGAAGTGGTTTGCCTGGGACTGTGCAGATTGCTTTGCCCTAAGCTCAGCAGTCCCCAGCTCTTTCAGCTGCTCTGTCTGACTCTGCCCCACACTCCAACTGTTTTGGGTTTCCCGTGCTTACAACCCAACAGCACTATTGTTTTTTTTTTGTTGTTGTTGTTTCTGTTCGGTGGTGCTGCGGCACACAGAAGTTCCTGGGCCAAGGACTCATTCCTTGACACAGCAGTGACAATGCTGGATCCTTAGGCCACTGCACCACCAGGGAAGTCCCAGCAATACTGTTTTTAAACAACTTTCCCGTCTCAAAGGGGAACAGCTTTTTTAGGCTACAAAGATGGAACTTAAGCTTCTGACCAGTCAGGTGGCTTTCTTAACTGGACTTAATCCCTCTTATCTGCACCCCACCCACCCTGGGTGTCCTTAGAGCCTCACAGATTCCTTCTCCGTGTCACACCCCTTTGAGAACTCCCACCTGCCAGTGGGGCCCCGTCCCACCTCACTTTGTCTTTCACCTCACTCCTTGGCTGTCTGCTCTGACTCTGCACCTCTCTTAGGGCGTTGCTATTTTCCCTTAGCTTGTCACTTGGAATTAGGTCTGCAGTAGCTACTACCTTTGGAATCAAGACCATCTAATCTGGAAAGAAAGTCACTGGGTAAAAGTTAAAATCCCACCCAAGTTCAAATGCATTTTAGAAACCAATGTTCAGTGACACCAAGGTTATATTTTGTCACCTTTGCTATTGATTACAATGGAAAGCACAAATACAGGCAGAACAGTGAACACTAATTCTCGGCTCCTTTCCAAGCCCCCACCCCAGCAATGGATGCCTCAATTCCCTCCACTTCTCCTTAACCTGGGCTCTTGTTCCTTGCATTCCAGGGCCCATAGGGTGATTAAAGCCTGTGGTGAACTCATCTCAGCTGCCTACCCTTGGGAATGAACCTTGAGCCCAACTGTTCAGCAAACGTTCTTTGCCATCTCTCTCCTCCCCACGCTGGAGGAGAAGGCAGTGACTCCAGGCCAGTTGATGCTAAACCCAGACAGAGGCCCAGGACTTATGGAGAGAGGCTAAGAGAACAGCAGTTAAGAACACCGCAAGCCTAGCAACTCTGAGCAAGTGACCATTCCTGAGTCTCTGTTTACTCATCCGTAAATGTGGCCGGTGATAGACTCTAACTCATCAGGTTGTGCTGAGGAGGAAGTGAGGGATTACCTGTAAAACACTTAAGACCCATGAAAAGTATGATGTTAGCATTTATTGTTGTGATGATGATGATTGAATAGTTTGTCAAATACTAGCATGGTGTCCCTCCCACTACATCCCCCAGCAAGCGAAAGAACGGAGTCTGCTTTCTGGGCTAACTTCCAGGTACATCTTAATTTGCTTTAACCTGAGTAATAACAGTAACACTAGCTGTAATGTCCAGGGCCTGCTAGGGTCTAGCATCCGGGAAAAACGCTTTTCAGAATCTATCATTTAATCCTCACAGCAACCGCACGAAATGTGTACTTTCTGAATGAGGAAACTACAACTCTGGAGTTAGGCAACTTACCTAGAGTGACGCAGATGAACTGAATTTTAAGTAGTTTTTAAGACTTTTTTACCTGACCTCAAATCTGGCCTTCTGTCCACTGTAACAAGGGGCTGATTCCCAGCCTCAGGTGTCTGAGCTCCAGAAAGTACTTCTCTGTCTCAGACAATTAACTACAAAAGGTCTAGAAAGGACCAGTCCAGATTTGATGTTTCCCAACCAGCCCACTTCTTTGTTTTTCCTTTAGATTGATTTCATTTCCACTGAGCCCACCATGGCACGTGGATGGGGCTGAGGGTGAGGACAGACCCAACATCCAGTCCTGGTCTGCTCTTAAATGGCCAGGGTGAGCTTGGACAAGTCCTTTCTCTCTGGGCCTGATGTGGCCCAATGGGACATGAGGCGATAAGCCACATGTTGCTTTTTACATTTAACTTAATTAAAATTAAAAAAATTAATGCCTCATTTTAAGTACTCAAGAGCCACACGGGATTGCTGGCTATCACACTGGACAGCGCAGCTATGGAACATTCCTATTACTTTAGAAAGTTTATTCATACCGTGCCGTCTTGGTGAAGACAATTATTTTAGCTTTAAGTTCCTGCCATTCATCACCTCAGTTCTTATGGGACTCAGAGGAGGAGACTGACATGTCCAAGTTCCTTCCACCAGAAACATGATCCCAGCCACCCAAAGAACCGACAGCTCACCTACCTGCTCTTGCTGTTACAGCTGCTGTGCTACTGGAGAGGCCACTGTGACTCAGGGCTTGGTAGTTGTCAGGGCTGTTGAACAGGAAAAAAGCGAAGCAAGCTTTATGTGGAAACTTCTGACCCAGGGCAGCCAAAGGGGAAATCCAGGAGGTCCACCAGGGGAGGTACTTCCACAGAGGAGCAATGAGGGCTGTCCTGGGACTCTGACTGTGGGCCAAGGCTCTGCCTGGTGATTCTGTAATAAGCACTGGGAATTTTCACATCTTCTAGACGAGCCTGCTAGTCTCAAGGTGGAGGTTTACCTCATCCACCTCTGTCTGGTTTTGAACCTGTGCCTCCTTCTTTACAAGGGAGATGCAGGCAACCCCAGTCCCCAAAACTGACAGGTGTGCACGCTTTCTTCCTTTCTCCTAGGGGCAGCGTGAGAAGTAGCCCTCCTTCTCTTTCTGGTGAATTCCTGCACCTGGCACCTCCTACATCTTTGAGCATCTTGTGTCCTGAGCCCTCTACCCCTCAACCACCTCTTTTCCTGAGCTTGTGTGTGTCTTTCTCTCCCTCCCTCTGGGCCTTTTCGCTGCCACTCCCCCGGGGCCTCCGTTGCACAGGCAAACTTCTTGAGAAAGCCGTGAGCAGTTGCTGTTTCCACTTCATCAACTTCTTGTTCACTACAAAACCCACTGCAACCAGCTTCCCTCCCGCCGCTCTGTGGGAAGGGCTTTTGCCAAGGTTACCAATGATCTGGGGTTGCTAAATCCAATAAACCCTTTTTTTAAATAAAACTTTTTTTTGTCTTTTTTTTTTTTTTTTTTTTTTTTAGGGCCACACCCGCAGCATATGGAGGCTCCCAGGCTAGGGGTCTAATTGGAGCTGTAGCCGCTGGCCTACACCACAGTCACAGCAACGCCAAATCCGAGCCGCATCTGTGACCTATACCACAGCTCATGGCAACTCTGGATCCTTAACCCACTGAGTGAGGCCAGGGATCGAACCCGCCACCTCATGGTTCCTAGTCGGATCCGTTTCTGCTGTACCACGACGGGAACTCATAAAACGGTTTCAATATTCTAAAAATAAAGCGTACATATTGTAAAGAGTACAGGTGATACAAAAGCATAGAAAGTAAAATTTGCTTCCCTTCTCCCTCTCTGTTCACCCATATCTTGTGAACGTCTTTCCAGATTTCCCCTCGTGCATATGCAAACATGTTTTCCTTTCTTCTTTCCTTAAAAGATCCATCTCGCTCTTTTTAGTGACGACGTCATGGGCCTTGGCATGGCTGTAACATGGCTTATCTGATAATTACCATATAGATGAATCCTTAGGTTCTCCCTATGAGCATCTTTGGATGTAGGTCTTTGGGAAATTGTATGAAGGTTTCAGTAGCTTAAGTATAATTTGGCTGGGTCATAAGTGTACACGTTTAAATTGTGATAAATACTGCTCCATCGCCCTTCAAAAAGACTTCCAGTTAACTCTCCTGTTGTCAGTTTATAAAAGGGCCTGTTACCCGACCTACTCACACTGTCTCATATTTGTCAAATATGGTAAAATATTTTCTCCCAGCTGGCTGTGTGCTTTTCAAACCTATTTACAGTGGTGCAGTGGAAACGAATCTGACTGGGAACCATGAGGTTGCGGGTTTGATCCCTGGCCTCACTCAGTGGGTTAAGGATCCGGCATTGCCATGAGCTGTGGTGTAGGTCACAGATGTGGCTCAGATCTGGTGTTGCTGTGGCTCTGGTGTAGGCTGGTGGCTACTGCTCTGATTAGACCCCTAGCCTGGGAACCTCCACTTGCCACGGGTGTGGCCCTAAAAGACAAAAAGACAAAACAAAATTTATTTACAGTGACATGGATACCATTCAAGTCATCTTATTTGACCTCTGCACCATCTAACCCAACTGACCCCATTCTCTTATTTCTCCCCAACCTCTCTTGGTGTCGTGCATTGCTTTATTTCTCAATTCATTCCTCAAATGTGGATGTTCCTGGGAGTCTGCCTCGGTCCTCTTCTCTACCTGCTCTCTCTCTACACCAGCCCACCCACCTCCTTGGCTTCAGCTCCACCCACAGCAAAAGGGTCCCAGCTTCTCTTCTTCTTTTTGCTTTTTGGGGCCGCACCTGCGTCATGTATATGTTCCGAGCTGCAGCGGCTGCCCTATGCCCAATGCCAGATCCGAGCTGCATCTGCAACCTATACCACAGCTCACGGCAACACTGGATTCTTAACCCACTGATGGAGGTCAGGGATCCAACCCACATCCTCATGGATGCTAGTCAGCTTCATTTCTGCTGAGCCACAATGGGAACTCCCCAGCTTCTCTTCTAAGCTTCTCTCCTAAGTGCAAATTCTCCCATGCTGTCACCTCCTGAAATCTCCTCTGTGGTCCCACAGATGCTGCAAAGTCAACGTGTAGAAACTTGGTCTCATGGAAGTCCCTGACACATGCGCTCCTCCTTAACCCGGAAGTGGGCATGCCCACTCTCACACTTGCCTTGCTCTTTCTCTGCACAGAGGCCATCTCCCTAATATCTTTTTCAACTATCTCCTTCTCACGTCCTCACTGATGATGTTAGGCCCCCATTTTATTCTCTCTCACCTAAACTATTGCCTTCGTTATGGGATGGCTATGGATTCTGGAGCTGGATTGTCTGAGTTAGGATTCCACTAATGTCAGTGGTTGTAGACCTGGGGCAATTTATCTCACTGGTCTCAGTTTCATCATCTGTAAAATGGGATAACAAGAGCACCTACAGCCAAGGGTTGTCATGTGGATTAAATGAGTTGCTATGTACAAAGCAGTTAGAATGGTGCTTGGCATTCATGGTTGCTGCTGCCGCCCCACTGTTCTCCTCAATGCGCTCTCTGCCTTGAGTCTTTACTCCCTCAATCCATCCTCCTCTCTCTACCAGAACCATCTTCCTAAATTGTGAATCTGATCACCTTCTGTCCCATTTGCAACCCCTGAAGGATCTCCACTGCCCTCAAGCAGAGTCAAATTCCTGATCCAGGCACTTGGTGCCCACGTGCTTCTCCAGTCTCATTACTGGCCATGCCCCCTTGAATCCTTAACTCTGGCCCCAGGGGAAGACCTGCAGTTCCCCCACAGAGTTGTTCTGGTTGCCCTTGGGCCTTGGCACGCATTTCCCTTTTCCTCGTCCCCACCCGCTTGGGCTGGCCAACTCTCTCTCTTTTCCAGGCCAGCCCAGTCATATCTCTGTGTGATGCCACCCTGCTCTGTGCTCTTATGCATCCCTGGGGCCAACTCTATGAAGGCATCAATTTCAGAAATTTGTAATCTTCAGTTTGGCTACTTCCTCTTCCTCACTGTGTGGCTTTTGAGAGCAGGGGTATATACGTATGAAATCTCTGTCTCCCCAAACCAATCACAGTGTTTGGCACCTTCCAGGTGCTTAACAATATTTTGTGGAGCACCGAAGAGATGGACAAAGTGGGGAAACTGAAGCACCTTGGTGCATCCGAGTGACATCTTATTTAAAGAAATGATAGCCTTGCTCAAATTTCCCGGGGCACCCCCAGCAGGCGAGCACAAACAAAGTCACATCAACAGCATTTACCCAGATGGGACAGGCTCAGACCCTGTGTGTTCATACAGGGCTTACTTCCCTGCAGAGTGCGCCCCAGGAACTTGGGGGAGTCTGTTGGAGGTGTTCCCCAGGTGCTCCTTTGGTACTGCTGGGAGACCGATGCCCTCACTGTGCCATGCTCAGGGGTGTCTATGGGAACCCTTGTGGAACCTTCTGCCTACAAGGGTCCCCAGGATCTAAAGAGCTTCTTGATATCTTTGTGGAGCTTCCGTGCTCGCCATTGGACTTGGTGGGGACTCTTCGGGAGGCAGCGTTGATCTAGAGGCTGTCTTTGGCCTTGCCCTTCCATCCCTCCCAAAGAGGGTGAGATGGTCAAGCTCCCCCATTCCTGGTCCCTAATTTCCTCCTGAGCTCCTGCCCAGGGGTGTCTCGCTTCCTCTTCTTCCTAGGCTTCTGCTAGCTCCCCTGTCCCCCATCAGTTCATCAAGTAGGTCTGAATGACACACTGGAGTCCCTATTAGATCGTGATGTCTTCTGCTGTCATCAGAACTCAGCCTAATAAAAGTGTCTGGGCAAGTGTGGCCTCCAGGAAAGTACTGCTGTCTTTGAGGGTAGATGTTGATTCTACCGCCCCGATTCCTCACTCCCCCCACTCCCTGGCCCCCACCTCACTGCCGCCTCTGATAAAGAGAAGTCCCCACTAGCTCTCCAGGGTAGGAACTGCTGTTGCAAAACTCTTCCTCCATGCGCTGGTAATGGGAAGCAACTTGGGGAGGCCTTGACCCCAAGAGGCGGTCCATGGGCTCTGGTCAGAGCCACAGGGTTGCCCAACCACTCTGGGGGCCTTGGCAGTCCAAACGAGGCAGCAGGGACAGAAATAGCACGCAGGCCTCTTTGAGACCACAAAGTCTGCCCTGGAGCCCAGGTAGGGCAGATAAGCACCTTGTTATAGAGCAAGCCCCACACTCCTGAATCAGCCTTCTCAGAAGTACCACAACTGGGTGCCCAACGAATGACACACAGTTCGTGGAAGACTTCTTGGGCAACCCGGAGGTATGATTTTGTACTATGGAGTCACACGCGTCCTCTTCAAATACCTTTAAAAAAAGTTTTTGTTTTGGTTTTTGTTTGTTTGTTTTTTGGTCTTTTTAGGGCTATATCCGAGGCATATGGAGATTCCCAGGCTAGGGGTCTAATCAGAGCTGTAGCTGCTGGCCTACATCACAGCCAGAGCAATGCCAGATCTAAGCCAGGTCTGCGGCCTACACCATAGCTCATGGCAACACCGGATCCTTAACCCAATGAGCGAGGCCAAGGATTGAACCTGTGGCCTCATCGATGTTAGTCTGATTTGTTTCTGCTCAGCCACGATGGGAACTCCTCAAATGCCTTCAAAAAATTTTTTTTGGGAGTTCCCGTCGTGGCGCAGTGGTTAACGAATCCGACTAGAAACCATGAGGTGGCGGGTTCGGTCCCTGCCCTTGCTCAGTGGGTTAACGATCCGGCGTTGCCGTGAGCTGTGGTGTAGGTTGCAGACGTGGCTCGGATCCCGCGTTGCTGTGGCTCTGGCGTAGGCCGGCGGCTACAGCTCCGGTTAGACCCCTAGCCTGAGAACCTCCATATGCCGCGGGAGCGGCCCAAGAAATAGCAACAACAACAACAAAAAGACAAAAGACAAAAAAAAATTTTTTTTTGCCACACCTGTGAAATATGGAAGTTCCCGGGCCAGGAATTGGATTGGAGCCGCAGTTGTGACCCAAGCCGCTGCAGTCGGATTCTTTTCTTTTTTTTCTTTTTTTCTTTTTGGTTTCTAGGGCCACATCCATGGCATATGCAGGTTCCTGGGCTAGGGGTCGAATCGGAGCTACAGCTGCTGGCCTATGCCACAGCCACAGCAACGTCAGATCCGAGCTGTGTCTGTGACCTACAGCACAGCTCACAGCAATGCTGGATCCTTAACCCGCTGAACGAGGCCAGGGATCGAACCCGCAACCTCATGGTTCCTAGTTGGATTCGTTTCTGCTATGCCACGACGGGAACTCATTTTTCTTCTTTTTCCTTAGTGCCACACCTGCAGCATATGGAAGTTCCTGGGCTATGGGTGGAATTGGAGCTGCAGCTGCTGCCCTAAGCCAGAGCCACAGCAAGGTGGGATCTGAGCTATATCTGTGACCTACACTGCAGTGTGCAGCAACACTGGATCCTTAACTCACTGAGGGAGGCCAGGGACTGCACCCACATCCTCATGGATACTAGACTGGTTCTTAACCCTCTAAGCCACAATAGGAACTCCCAGCAGCTGGTTTCTTAACTCACTGTGCCATGGCGGGAACTTCCTTTGTCAACTGTCTTTAATATTAAAGTCTAGCTGAGTAAGCAGTGCACAGTCACTTAGACTCAGCCCCTTCTTCCAGGCGCTCACAACTTGGGACCCATCAAGTCACCACAGTGGTTGGCAGAGAAGGGCATGGAGGCTCCAGCCCCATGTCTGCGTCTCCTCTCCTGCCCCCAAACTAGATGCCCTGGGAAGTAACTGGGACTTCCCACTCTGTTGGTGGGAAGGTACAAACACAATCTTTTTGGAAAATATCTCAGCAGTTTCTTAAAAGTTAAACATACACCTGCCATACGACCTTGCCATTTTGTTCCTCAGTTTTTACCCAAGAGAGAAATAAAGGCACATGTCTACACAAAGATGTGTATACAGGTGAGGATGGGAAACTTATCTGTAATAGCCTCAAATGGGAAACGACCCAAATGTCAGCAACAGGTGAATGTGTAAACACACTGTACAAAGGGACCATGGCTATATGCCACAGCACGGGGGATAAAAGAATTCTGCTGAGTAAAAGAAGGCAGATAAAAAGGAGAGTATACCGTATGATTACACCAGTATAAAATTCTAGAAGATGCAGGAGTTCCCATCGTGGCTCAGTGGAAACGAACCCGACTAGGATCCATGACCACACAGGTTCGATCCCTGGCCTTGCTCAGCGGGTTAAGGATCTGGCGTTGCCGTGAGCTGTGGGATAGGTTGCAGACACAGCTTAGATCCCGGTTGCTGTGGCTGTGGCTCTTATTCGATCCCTAGTCTGGGAACTTCCGTATGCTGTGGGTGTGGCCCTAAAAAAGACAAAGAAAAAATTAAAAAAAAAGAAAACTTCTCTTAAAAAAATAAAAAGCCTGAAAATAATTCTAGAAAGTGCAAACTAGGTGGGGGGAGGGAGAGACTACAAAGGGCTGGTGGAAACTGGGGCTTGTGTTTGTTGTTTTGAATATGGTGATGGCTTCATGGGTATGTATTAAAGTCAAAACTCATCAGATGATACTCATCACATTTATATGAAGTGTATTACTTGTTAATAGCATCAGAAGAAAGTTGTTAAAAATGAAACAACACAGACCCCCAAAGTGGACTCCACACAGGAAGCCCTTGTGTGTTTCGAAGGGTGGGCTAGCCAAGGTGGGCAGGTGAACGAGAAACGTCGGCGCTGCCAGGTCTCATTCTTGGAAAAGGATTTTCTGAGTCTGAAAGGACTTTAGAGAGGATGGCGCCCACTCCCTCATGTGACAGAAAAGGCCTGAGAGCTTTGCCAAAGTTGCCCAGCTCATGGGTGGGAGATGCGGGACTAGAACCCGTCTTGTGCCTGCCAGCCTGGCTCCTTCCACCCTCCACACCACGGTCCATCCACTCAAGGGCTGTCCACCTTAGCTCCTCAACTTCTGGAAGGCAGCACTGGGAAGACCAGAGGGCAGGGAAGGGCCGAGGGAAGGGGCTGCTGGGGTCGGGTGCGGTGGCCAATCCTGGGCGGGTCCTGGTCAGAGGACTTGGGCTTCTCTTCTCTGGGAGCAGGGTGGGCAGTGGCGCTCTCTCTTCTTGTAATCCACAGAGCAGGCGTGGCAGACCAGGCCCCCGCAGAGTCTGGGGAGCAGAGGTGGAAGAGTGGGTGCTCATGCATGCTAAGGGGACAGGGTTATGGGGTTCCAGCATCTACTGGTCCACCTGTGTGTTTCTCATCTCTCAGCAAAACAGCCCTGGGTCTGTCTCAGGAGGCCTTCCCTTTCCTAAAGGGTATCCTGATGCCCCCACTTGCAGGGTCCTCTAACCCCAGATGGCAGTCAGTCCCCTCTTCTGCCACCCTATTCCCTGGGCAAGGGGAAGGGGGCAACTTTGTCTATACAGGAAATCTCTTCCCAGATGAGATTAGCCAGTCCATTAATCCATCGAGTCTCAGGAGGGTTATCCAGTCCTATCTTCCAGTTACCATCCTTGTCTGCCCCCTTTCAATGCTCTTGCTCATGTCTCTGCTAAATGTTGGGTGAAATGAGTTCCCGGCTTTAAGTGGCCTTTCATAAATGCCTTGTTCCTGGGTCCTCCCCTTCCCTGGAGTGGGCAGGGGGCTGTGGGCTGGTGGAAACTGGGTTGTCCCAGAGGCAGGATTCTGAGCCCCACCCATTACCTGCATGGGTACCGCCGAGACAGCCGGCCAAAGAGCTTGCTACAGACGACACAGCATCCAGGGGCCAAGGAAGAGAGATGCTGGATCTTCTGCCACAGGTTATCTTTCTCTCTGATGGCGGGGGTGGGGTGTGTGTGTGGAAGGACACACACACACGCAGACACACACACACATGAAGAAGACAGAGGAAGAGAAAGATGGATATATGCAGATGGAGAGACACAGAGGGACAGAAAGAGACACACAGAGAGAAAGGAGAGAGAGAGAGAGACAGAGGGAGTCACACACAAATATACTCATAGACACAAAAAGAGATGAAAGACAGTGGAGCAGAAAGACAAGAGACACAGAAATGAAGAGGGAGACAGAGAGACAGAGAGAGACAGGCCCTCAGAGAGAGAAAGGAGGTCAGGGAGTTGGAGGGGGAGACAGAGAGAGATATGCAGGGAAGCAGCCAGGGAGATCAATGCCAAGGGAGAGAGAAAGACACAGGGGAAGAGATGCAGAGACAGACAGGGACAGAGATACAGAGAGGGAGACAAATATAGGAAAAGATGGAGAGAAGGAGAAAGAGACATAGCGACAGAGAAAGACGAAGACAAATGAAGAGACAGTGACACACACACACACACACACACACACACACACACACACACACACCCACCCCAGAAATAGATGAGTCTCCAGTCTTTCTGGGAAGATGAATGGTTACCCCCAGGTTCCCTTAATCCAACATAACCATGACCCATTATTTAAGAACTTGCTCTCATCCCACCTCCTCCAGGAAGCACTCCCTGATGGTGAAAGCGCCCAGGGGGGTTCTTGCTGCAGACTCCTTTAGCATATAATGCCTATTATCTTTTATTTGGCCCTCGGTACAAACCGCCTCATAGTTATGTATGTTTATGCTCCTGCAAAACTATCTTCACTGTTTTTTTGGAGGGTGGGGTTTAACACAATAAATATTACTCTGTTTATAGTTGTACACCAATTTAACTCAATAAATATTATTCTGTTTATAGTTGTACACCAATCGACACAACTCAGTTTTCTAGCACTTCCATCCCAAACCCCCAGCCCATGCCTCCCCCCACAACCTATCTCCTTAGGAAAACATAAGTTTTTCAAAGTCTGTCTTCACTGTTTTTTTAAGGGTGTGTAAGAATGCATGTTGTTTTAACTTTTTTTAAATCAAAATGACATACGATTTAAAAACTAAAGAGTACAGAAGGACTTTTATCAAAAAGCAATAGATAAGGCGTTCCCTTTGTGTCTCAGCGGCTAACGAACCTGACTAATATCCACGAGGAAGTGGGTTCGATCCCTGGCCTTGCTCAGTGGGTCAAGGATCCGGCATTGCTGTGAGCTTGGTGTAGGCTGGCAGCGACAGCTCTGATTCGACCTCTAGCCTGGAAACCTCCATATGCTGCGGGTGTGGTTCCAAAAAGACAAAAAAAAAAAAAGGCAATAGGTAAACCTCTGTCACATTTTCAGTGGTAAACCACCAACATCCTTCAGCTTTTTCCCCTTGATATTACTTATGTCACTCATATTCCTCCCCATTACTTATGTGCTCATATCCTTCCTTCTTGATTTATCCAGAAAGAATATTTTCCGCAGAGCTCCTTGGTATCAGAGGATAAGGCTTATTTATTACCATTCTCACTAACTCCTCTTCCTCCCAATGCAATTACGTCCCTAGTTTTGGTTCCTCTATCTGGTTACTATTGGAATTTTACAGAATATACTCATACATTTATTTCTCACTCATTCTATTAACTATAAATAGCATCACGTGTGGAGTTCCCGTCATGGCGCAGTGGTTAACGAATCTGACTAGGAACCATGAGGTTGCAGGTTTGATCCCTGCCCTTGCTCAGTGGGTTCACGATCTGGCGTTGCCGTGAGCTGTGGTGTAGGTCGAAGACTTGGCTCAGATCCTGCGTTGCTGTGGCTCAGGTGTAGGCCGGCAGCTGTAGCTCCGATTAGACCCCTAGCCTGGGAACCTCCACATGCCGCGGGAGCAGCTCAAGAAAAAGAAAAAAAAAAAAAAAAGCATCATGTGACAGCCATCCTGTAATAAGATGATGCCAGCATCCCTTTTTTTCAGCTCTCCTCCTTCTTTGCCTCCTAACTTGTCATCTATTCTTCTTCTTCTTCTTCTTTTTTTTTTTTAGGGCTGCAACCTTGGCCTATGAAAGTTCCTGCGCTAGGGGTCAAATTGGAGCTGCAGCTGCTGGCCTACACCACAGTCACAGCAATGCAGGAACTGAGGGGCATCTGCAACCTACACTGCAGCTCACGGCATCGTCCTTCATCCACTGAGTGGTGACAGAGGGCAAACCTGAGTCCTCTTGGATACTAGTTGGGTTTGTTACTGCTGAGCCACAGTGGGAACTCCTTGTCGTCTGTTCTTGCAACATCCATTATAGTAGCCACCAGCCACATGTGGCTATTTCGGTATATATTTAACTTTTTATTTATTGTTTTTTTAATGAATGAAAGATTCTTTAAATTCTACAATGCTTTACAATGTTCAAAAGCTTCACCCACTTGATTTTATATAATCCCATAGAAACCCTCCTTAAAAAAAAATCCGCTACCCCTATATTGCCCCTCCTTCCTTCCCTCCCCCCACTAGTTACCGCTAGTTTGTTCTCTATATCTGTTAGTCTGCTTCTTTTTGGTTTTGTACACTAGTTTGTTGAATTTTTTAGATTCCACATCTAAGTGATTTCAGGAGTATATTTAACTTAATTAAAGTTAAATAAAGTTAAAACTTTCGTTCCTCAGTTGCACCAGCTGCTTTTGAAATAGTCAGTCGCTACATATGACCAGTAGCTACCATATTGGACAGGACAAATGTAGAACATTTCCACCTTCAGAGAAAGTCCTATTGGATTTTATTCTGTACTTAATATTGTTTAGGTGGTAACATTTAGATTTTCTCTATAGTAATAATTGTTTTCTATGTTTTGCCTTAAGTTGATTCTAACATTGAAGAAAATCAATGAGTAGTATTTACTTTATTAGACTATATATAAGCATATTGCCTCTGCTGGAGTTAAGATGTGTTACATAACATTTCCGTTCTTAGAATTTTTGGCTTTTCTAGGACTTTCTAATTGCCTTTCTTTGCTCCTTGCATGACTTGCCTTTAATATAGCCTAATCCCCCTCACCCCCAATTCTTCATCATATCAAATATTTTACGGATGCTTTTTCTCCCCAGAGACCTCCTATTTCCTGGGCTTGCTCTCCACTTGTCATCTTGGGAATTCCCTCTTCTTCTCTCCTGGACTAGAGCTACCATTTCTTAAATTCCCCATCTTCTCCTTTCTTGGTTTACTTCCTTGTTTTTCTGAAGCACATCCTTAATTAACTTCCAAAGAAAGGCTGTGTGGGAGGTCAATTTTCTGTGACCTGCCAATCTGAAAAATGTCTTCCCTCCATCACCTCCCTACTTGCTTCACAGTTTGTCTGGACATAGACTTCTAGGGCAAAAGCCAGTTTTTCTCAGAACTTGAAAGCATTATACCATTGATTCTTAACACTTATTGAGTCCTACTTCTTTTATAAGTGGGCCTTTTAGGATATTCTCCTTATCTTTGTTTCAACAAAATTTCACAATGATATATCTAGGTGTGGTTTCCTTTCCCCCTTTTTATTGTACTGATTACTCAGTGAAATCTTTAAATCTGAAGATCCATGTCCATTAGAGCTGGGAAACTGTCTCATATTTTTATCTGATAATTACTTTGTTTTTATTCTCTCTTTTTTTGGAACTTCTGTCAGATATTGGGAATCTTGGATGGATTCTCTATGTCTCTATTTCTCTCATACTCCTTTATCTCTGCTTTCTACTTTCCGAGAGACTGCCTCATCTTTCTCTTAAGACCCTAGTAAATTAAAAAAAAAAATTTTTTTTTTGTCTTTTGTATTTTTAGGGCCACGCCCATGGCATATGGAGTTTCCCAGGCTAGAGGTTGAATTGGGGCTGTTGCTACAGGCCTACCCCAGAGCCACAGCAGGGTGGGATCCAAGCTGCATCTGCATGGAGACTACACTGGGTTCTTAACCTACGGAGCCAAAACTGCAATTCCTATGTCTTTTATTATTATATGAATGTGTGTGTGTGTGTATATATATAAACTTATAGTGTGTATATATGTGTGTGTATATATACACACATATATTTCATTGTTGGCTGCCTTGAATTCTTTTGTGAGATGTATAGCTAGTTTTTTTTTTTTTTGACTCTTTGACTTTTTGTCTTTTTAGGGCTGCACCTGCGGCATATGGAGCTACCCAGGCTAGGGGTCTAATCGGAGCTACCGCTGCCAGCCTACGCCAGAGCAACACCACATCTGATCTGAGCTGCGTCTGTGACCTACACTACAGCTCAAGGCAACGCCGGATCCTTAACCCACTGAGCAAGGCCAGGGATCAAACCTGAAACCTCATGGTTCCTAGTCGGATTCATTTCCGCTGTGCCACAATGGTAATTCCTAGCTAGTTTTTATTAGCTTTCTCCCAGATGACAACTCCTTGGAGAAGATGATTCTTTAAGTCCTTTGTTCTTTCCAGGTTGATTTCTCCCTTTTCTCATCTTTAATCTCTTGGATTTTGTGCAAGAGGATTTAGGTCTAGATGACCCCTCAGCTACCTTCCAATTCTAATGGAACCTGAGTCCAGTGGTGTCCTATTTCCTGAATTGGGTGAAAGGATAACGCATATCTGTGAATTATCTCCTCACTAGGCTGAAGGGTAGCGAGCAGGTTTTACACATTTCCTCCATCGCTCTGTGAGCTTTGTGGGTGGTTTGGGTTTGGAATTAACCCTGATGAGCTTAGCCTCTGGAACCCAAGACAGCTGACCCGGGACAGGGTACAGACCCACGGTCTGAGGAAGCCAAGTAGGCAGGCGTAAGACATGAGTGTGCCTCTCAGTTAATCTCCCCCTTCTTCTCCCAATTCCTTCTCAACCTATGGGCTCCTTTCCTTTCTTCTAACGTTGGTTGTGTGTCTGTATGTGGAGGCTGGTGGTGGGGGTGAGGGGGGCTGGCCTTAGAGGCAGATGACTCTATGCAGTTTATATGCTGTGTGTCCTCTCTGACCCTCAGTTTCCTGATCTGTAAAATGGGGATAGCAGCAGGGCATGGCTTCAAGAAGGAAATGGGTTAGTACAGACAAGAGGTCCAGAGCCCTGCGTGATACCTCCGCCCTTTCTGCAGCCCCACCCAGAGTCCCGCCCTTACTGAATCAGTTCCAGCACCCGCCTCTTCATGGCACAGACCAGGTCCCGCTGCCCGCCCAGCTCCTCCTCGTACATGGCATCCCTCCTTTCGGCCTCCTGTTGCTTCTGCTCCAGCTCTGCCTGCAGCCGGGCCCGCTCTTCCTGACACCTGGGCACAGAAGGAAGACTAAATTCTGAGGGGCACAGCACCTCGGTGGTCCTGGGCCTCTGCAGGACAGCGAGCCCCCTGGGGAAGTTGGGGATGCCCCCTGCAGTGCACACACACATATGCACACTGCACACCACACCACATACCATATATCCACAACACAGCACACGCCACACTATGCACTCATGACACAGCACATACACCACAAACACTATACACCTCCCATACAGTTATACCACACTACACACATGTATTCTACACACACTCATAATACAACACATATCACACATGAATCCCCGACACACAACACACCATACCACACACCAGGCACACATACTATAACTACACACATAACTATGTCTGTTATGCTTCATAACACACATCACTCACGCGCACATAACACATACACCTCATATATCGCACAACACACATATGCACCCCACACTACACACCATACACCACAAACACAAAACACCATATACACTCACAACCCAGCACCACACACACACACACACACACACACACCATATCACACCAAGCACTGTGTGGCTTGATACATGTAGGTTAATTCCTCATCAGTTCAGAGAAATGAAGACAGAGCCTAGGGAGTTCCCGTTGAGGCGTAGCAGTAACAAACCTGACTTGTATCCATGAGGATGGGGGTTCGAGCCCTGGCCTCACTCAGTGGCTTAAGGATCCAGTGTTGCCATGAGCTTCGGTGTAGGTTGCAGATGTGGCTCGTATCTGGTGTTGTAGCTGTGGCGCAGGCTGGCAGCTGCAGATCCAGTTCAGCCCCTAACCTGGGAACTTCCATGAGCCGTGGGTGTGGCCTTAAAAAGACACAAAGTAAATAAATAAAAAATAAAAATCCTTCAATGACTTAAAAAAAAAAAAAAAAGAAAGAAAGAAAACAGGGCCTAGCCTTGCATGTTTATTTAGAGGGACTAAGCCAACATTTTCATTTGTTTTCTTTCTTTTCTTTTTAAAAAACATTTTCATTTTAAAATGTAATTTTCTGGAAAGGCGCGCTCACAATCCTGGCAGCTCTCTGGGGGACGTGGGTGTCTGGGAACCCGGGCAGGATGGGCTGTGCCAGCTGAAAACAATTGCAGTGTTTGGGGAGCGGGGTAAATGGGGTAGGATTTGGAGTGACTTTCTGGCTTTAAAATATGTTGAAAAATTGCATTGCCTGGTCTTTTCAATTACAACAAGTAATCTTAAACATATGGCTTTCTTAAATTTTGTTTCCGTTTGGGCTTGGAAACTCCTCAGCTCTATTCTTTTCCCTACTTTTTGTTTTTAGAATGGCTTCTGAGAAGCTTCCAAGAAATCAAATGGACTGGAAACTAAAAGGTCCCTGCCTCAGGCTCCAGCTTCTTACTCCATCACTTGGATGAGAGGCTGTTGGAAAGGTAGGGCCCATCCTGTGACCTCTGGATATGTGTGCATGTGCACGCTTGTGCGTGTGTTCAAGCCCCTGGGCTGAGTGTGTCTGAGGTAAAGAGGCTTGTCAGAGGCTTGACAATGAATAGAATTATTAATTTTTAAAATGCCACCAAGAAGCATGCTGCAGGAAGGAAAACTGGGTGGGCCATGAAATCAATCCCACAACAGATAGCCACCAACTTTCCAAAAAGGCCGGTCCTTGCAGCCTCAAGAAAGAGTGACTTTTTTTTTCTTTTTCTTTCTTTTTTCTCACTTTTTAGGGCTGCACCTGGAGCATATGGAGGTTCCCAGGCTAGGGGTCCAATCGGAGTTGAAGCCGCCGGCCTACACCGCAGCCACAGCAACACAGGATCCGAGCTGAGTCTGTGACCTATACCAAAGCTCATGGCAATACCAGATCCTTAACCCACTGAACAGGGCCAGGGATCAAGCCTGCATATTCATGGATACTAGTCGAGTTCATAACCCACTGAGCCACAATGGGAACTCCAAAAAAGAATAACTTTCAACAAACATTCTAGTCTTCAGCCTTCTCTTTGAGCGTTGGGATTTCATTTTCCTGAGCTCATTTACTTGTTCAGTGACCCCAGGGCCTCTGGTGTGGCCTGTGCAGGCCCTCATGTGACCAGTGTGGTTTAGTGTCTGTCTTTGGGGTAGGAGGGAACATTTATTAAGCACCTATTGTGTGCCAGTGGCTGTTCTAGGTGCCAGGAAGAGCCTGGCCTATGGCTTCTGGTGGAGCTTAGAGTGTGTTTGGGGCAGTGCCAAAGAGAGGGATAGACCAACGAAATAATTAAGTGTGTGACAGCGACAAAAGTGGGGCTGAGACCAGAGCAGAAGAGATGCTCAGAAAGTCTTAAATGGCTGCAACATTTAAGCAGATCTAAATGACAAGAAGCCAGCTAAGGGTACGTGCGAAGTTCTGCAAGTTGAAAAGAACTTGTCCTATTCAAAGAAATGAAGGAAGAGGTAGAGAAACTGTAATTCCCTGAAGGGCAGGGCTGGGGAGGCAGGAGGCAAGTGGGAGGTAGGCAGTGGCCCCAGGAGGAGTGGATTTTAATCTCAGGGCAGTGGAAGACGTGGAAACATTTTAAGTATTGTAAGTATTTGAGGGGGTAACAGACCCTCTTAGTGTAGGAGATGACAGGGAAGGAATTAAAGTCTATTGAGTACCTACTTTGTGCCCGGCACTGAGCTTTGTGCTTTACAGATTTGTTTCACTGAATTTTCGCAAATGTGTGCGATAAGTGATATGATCATCATTTTACAGGAAAGAAAAATCAAGTTTCAGAGAGGCAGTAACACTTGCCCAGGGTCACACAGCTCGACATGTAGGGGGGAGCAGAAATGCAGGCCTGTTCACTTTAATCTCTTCTTGCCTCCCCACACTTGCAACCCAGCAGGGCCCTGATCACCAGCAGTATGTGGTGCCAGGGCTGAGTGGGCGGCAGGTGGGGGAGTAGGATGGGTCCTTGCAGCCGTGCAGCGTGCCCCCAAGAGCTCAATGCTGCCACCCGAGGTAGGGGGAGGTGTGATGTTCACCTAATTCCCCATCTGAGGACCTTCTGCTCATACCTGTCCTAATCCAGCGGGCAGAGGAAACCCACCTGCTTGGAAGAATAGTCTCTAGAGCATCTGAGCTGCAAGAGATCCAGCCATCTCCTTTCGCAAACCAGGGACCTGAGGCCAGAGAGAGAGGGCCAGGGTCCCAGGGCCCCACAGCCAGAAAGCCAAGGAGTGGGTATTGGAAACCCAGGAGTATTTTTATAGCCCCAAGCTGCTCTGCTCTGGGGCCTGCTGCCACTCCCCTAAGCATCTAGCCTGGCGCTCTGCCCCACTGTCCACCTTGAGTCTATTCTCCATGTCACAGCCCAAAGGATACTTCAAAAACCCCAGTCAGACCATGTGACCTCTCTGCTCCTGATTCTGTCCTACAGCACATGGGAGTCTCCACTCCAGCCACGTGCCTGCTTGTCCCTAGGCCCACGTCTGTCTCCTGGGCCTTTGCATGTGCCAGTCCCCTCCACTGAAGTACTTCTTTCCAAATGTCTGCATGGTCCAGCTTTTCCTGTGGTTGGGATTTCCGCTCAAATGTCGACCTCAGAGTGGGCTTCCGTGATTCTAATTCTAGAGGATTCTCCTGTTCTCTCTCTGCCACTACAGCACCCACGACTACTTGCCATTGTATTTCTGTGTGTTGATCTAGTGTGTCTGTCTCCCCAGGTCTTTGAGAGCAGACACTGCCTGTTCTGTCCCCTCCCACTGCTTCTCACGGCCGTAGTGGAGGCAGAGTAAATATTGCTGACTGACTGCCTGGGTCCCCAAGGCACATCTGTTCACTGGTGGTGAGAGGCTGTCACCAGCTCGAAGCCCCTGTGGTGCCTTTCCCAGTATTGAGGGGTGTGTCTAAGTTCCCTGGATCCCAGGAGGCAGGGGACACATTCTTGTCCTGGGCTCAGGAGCTTCTGTTGCTCATCACCTGCATCCCCATGACTCCTCAAGAGGCCCCCAGCCCTCTCCTCTCCCTAACTCCACAGTCAGCTGCCTGCCCAAGGCTCCACTTGGTGTCTAACAGGGGTCTTGAACTTTGCAGGCTCCAAGCCCAGTGCACACCCACAGCTGTGCTGTACCATGACTCTAGCTTTCCAGCTGGTCAGGCTGAAGACTCGGAGTCATTCTTGACTTCTGACTCTCACACCCCAGACCCAGTCCCTTGGGAAGCCTGACCTTACAATGGATCTCGGATCCAGCCACTCCTCCATGGAGCAGCAGGCCTGAGTGCTTGAAAAACACAGGTCATCCCGGAACAGGCACCTCTACAGAGACAGGCAGATTAGTGGCTCCCTAGGGCTGGGCAGGTTGGGGGGACATGGGCAGAGATTGCTAATGAGTACAGGGTTTCTCTTTGGGGTGGTAAAAAGATTCTAATATTGAATGTGGTGATGGATGCACAGCTTTGTGAATATACTGTCACTGAATTTTTTTGTTTTTTGTTTGTTTTTAGGGCTGCACCTGCAGCATATGGAAGTTCCCAGGCTAGGGGTGAAGTTGGAGCTGCAGCTGCCAGCCTATGCCACAGCTATAGCAATGCAGGATCCTTAACCCACTGAGTGGGGCCAGGGATCAAACTCACATCCTCATGGATATTAGTCGGGTTCTTAACCCACTGAGCCACTGAGTTGTTTTTTAAAAGAGGAGAAACTTTTTTTTTTTGGTCTTTTTAGGACCATGCCTGTGGCATATGGAGATTCCCAAGGGACTAATCAGAGCTGTAGCCACTGGCCTATGTTAGAGCCACAGCAACATGGGATCCAAGCCGCATCTGCGACCTACACAACAGCTCAGGGCAACACTGGATCCTTAACCCACTGGGCGAGGCCAGGGATTGAACCCACAACCTCGTGGTTCCTAGTCGGATTCGTTAACCCCTGAGCCACGGACGGGAACCCCAAGAGAAACATATTTTTAACATACAAACTGTCATCTCATGTCTGTTAACTGCTCAGTCCTCTCAATGGTTCCTATTTTCCTCCGAGTCAAAGTCAAGGTCCTTTATACGCGCCTGACTTTTTCCCACATCCTCTCCCTCCTTCGTACCACTGGGGCTATAACTGTGTCCCGGATGCCATGCCCAAGCCCACGGCAGGGCCTTTGCCCTTGCGGTTCCCTCTGCCTGGAACATTCTTCCACCACATTTCCAAATGGCTTATGCCTTACTTCCTTCAGGGTTTGGCTCAAATGTCATCTTTTCAGGGTGGCCTCCCCTGGCCATGCCACCTCACGGAAAATATCACCCCTGACTCTTCCTATTCCCCTCTCCTGCTTTATTTTTCTTCTTCTTAGAACTTATCACACTCTGATATCTTATGTATTTGACTTGCTTATATTTATCTATTTTCTCCCCTACTGGCATGTAAGCTCCATGAGAGCAGGAATACTGTCTGTTGTCCGATTTTCAACACAGAACAGGCCTGGCACAGAGAGGGCACTCTGAGTGTTTGTGGAATGACTGAATGATGGCTGGGATGATGGGGGCAGGGCAGGGGTCTGGGAGACAGGGGCTCCCCCAGCCTCAGGGAGCAGCCTGGGGCTGGGTAGTCTCCCTGGATCCTCCCAGCTTCTTCCTCCAGCCTGTCTTGGTCCCTAGAGAGGGCCTTGGATGGGCAAAGTCTCTGCGTTCACTTAGGGCCTGAATCATGGGAATCATGACTGACCAAACCACAGCGCCCTGCAGAGTGTCTGGTGGGAGGAGTCCTCGGAGGCCTTTTGGGGGGGTGGTTCCCAGGGCCCCTGGGCTTCTCGCAGCCTCTTAAGCAGTCAGCAGACGGCTCTGTGATTCAGTGTGAATCACAGCCATGCAGGGGGTGACTGGGGGGTCGGGGCAGGTGTCAGCCACGTGGGACAGACCTAGGCACACGGAGAGACTGAGTCAGGCTGAGGGAGATCTTTGCACAGTGGAGATATTTTTTAAAATAAATGATGACAAAGAAACTGAGACAGCGAGAGACTGAGCAGGGGAAGGTAGAGACCAAACGGTGCACTCTGGACCCTTGGGGTTAATGTGATGATGGCAGGATGAAGATGCTGGAGGGTGAGGGGGCAGAGGGGTAGTGCCTGGGGTCCCCTGGGTCTGGAGTCAATTTCAGGGTCTGGCTCTCAGCAACATTACTAACTAGCTGGTATGGGGTGAGGTGTGTAGCATCTCTGAGCCTTAGCTTTCTTGTCTATAAGATGGGGGTTCTTGGAGGACCGATTTCCTGAGGGCATTAGGAGGAAGCACCTGGAACAGGGCCAGGGATGGAGCAGATACTCAGGAATGATTATGAGGATCAAGACGGTGCAAGAAAGATTGTACAATGGGAACAGGAAAATGAAAGGCAAACAGAGGAAAAGAGGGGGAGGGAAAGATAGAGAGACAGAGACAGAGATGAGAGAGAGGGAGAGCCATGCAGGAGCCTGGTGGGGGCAGGGAGCTGCATGGAAAGGGGAGCCCAGAAGAGGCAGCAGAAAGGGGCAAAGATGAATGTGGGCGCAAAGGGATGGACACCTCCCGGGGCTACTCAAGGAAGCCAGTGGTGGAGGGGCTGGCAAGGAGAAGGGTGGGGAGAAGGTGGGAGCCCCCTAAGAGGGGGAACAATGTCCTGCATGCCTCGGCACCCCAAAGTTGTGCTCTGCACAGGGCCTGGTGCACGGGGAGCTCAGAAGATGCTTGCTGGAATGACCTTGAATACGAGCAGGAGTGAGGGAGCCTCCTGCCCCTGGCCTCCCGGTTCCCATGCCCGGTTGCCTAGGTTACCTGCTCAGCTGCTCCTGCAGGGCCTTCAGCTCCTCTTCCTGCTCCTTCAGCAGCTGCTCCTGGTGCCGGACCTGCTCCTTGGTTTTCTGGAGCCCATATCTGAGGCTCTGGGTGTGGGAGAGGGTGAAAGGAGGGAAAAGGAAGCTTAAGGAGGAGGGCGGAGACCCCAGCCCCAGGCCTAACCTGACGAACACCCCCATGAGGCTCCAGGCCATGTGATACAGCCTGTGGGTGGAAGGCAGGACTGGGGACAGTGCTGGGAGCTGGGGTGCCTGGCTCTGGCCCGGGTAAGCCTGGAGCCACCATTTCTTCCTTCACTAAAGGATCAGAGTAGCAGAACTCAAGGATCTGGAGGACTCTGGCCTAGGGTGGAAGCTGATGGAAACCTTAAAAAAATTTGGGTGACCTCCAGGAGAAGCCTCTATAAGAGCAACTTGTGGGATCTGCAAGAGCAGAACTTAGATATTGGGAAGAACCTGCCAATAACAAGGACCATGGGACTCAAGAACAAGCAACTGTCATGAAGAACTGTTGGGAAGGGATCGCAAACTCAGACGCCTACAGGGGCTGGGCAGGTAGCACTGATGAATAAAGTAGGCCTGGTGTGAGGCAATAGGGAGAGGTGGAGACTGTGGTAAATTGGCAAATGTATGTTGTTTAGGTGATGAACTGAAGAACTTCCAAAAGGCATCCTCAGAGCATCATGATCCTGTGTGGACCAACACAAATTGGGCTGGAATGGCCCTGGGCCACCCTGGAAAACTCCCACCTGTGGGCCAGGTTAGAGAGGGGAGAATAGACAGGTACAGAACTCAGTTGCTCCCACCTTGACCACATCCTGCAAGGCCATCTCTGCTTGTTCCTCCATCCTGGGCACATCAGTCACTCCTGTTTGCTCTTGAGGCTTCTCCGTGGTGGAGCCTTCCTTTGTTCCCAGGCCCTGAAGGAGCCAGGGCTCCCCCGGGATGCTGAGCACCTCCCCCTCCTGCCTACTCCCTGACTCTGTATCCCCTACTGTCCCTTTGGGGCTGGAGGCCAGCAGCCTATGGATATGACTCCACTCTGTTTCCTGGTCATGAGTCCCCTCTGCTGTTCTCTGACCCTCTGCCCCTAGCAGAAACCCCCTTCCCTTGGCCTCTGCCCCTATCACCTCCTTCAGAGCCCCTTTGGTCCCTTCCTCCTGCCCCTTGCTGCTGGGTGTTGAGTTCTCAAGGCAGATCCCTGTCCCCGGAGCTCCTTTCTCCTGGTCTTGCTGAAGCTCCTCCCCTCCTGGTTCCCATATGCTCTGGGGTGGCCCAAGGCCCCTGGGAGCATCTTTCTTCTTTTCCCCAAAGGGGGGAAGATGATTGTGTTGTTGGGACCTGGAGAATCCATCCAGCTGCTCTTCCCTGGGTGTATCTTGCAGATGGCTGGCTTGGCTGGCATGTGGCTTCTCCGGGTGGGCTCCAGTGGGGCCTCCATGTGTGGCTGAGATCTGCAGAGATCATCATCCCTTTCAGCACCAAGCCCCCGTCCTGGCATATGGGAGGTGCCACCGCCCTAATGCAGCAAGCATGCTAAATATATGGATTCCTGGGTCCTCCCATTGGAAATACTGATTCAGTAGAATGGGGGTAGGGCCTGGGAATCTGAGTGTGAACAACACCCCAGGTAGCCTGGGCTTTGGTCACAGAGCAGCAGGGCTTCTCAACGCCCTTTCCTTCTTCACCTCTAGCCTGTACCCCTCGCCTCCTCTTTACCTCCATCTTTGGCATCCATCCGATTTCCCGCAAGTTCTTTCTGCCCCTCGCCTCTGATCTTTCCCCCTAAACTTGACTTTGCTGTGTTTCTGTTTTCTCGACTGTAAAGTGGGAATAATAATACTGCCTTGTTGGGCTGTGGTGGCAGCTTAAATAGCCTGACAGCCCCTAAGAGTCACTGCTGCCAAGAAGCCTTGTCTGTGCTCCCATGTTCCTGGGTGCTTCTGATCACTACACTTAATTTGTGTTGCAAAATGCTCCTTTCAGGTCTGTCTGCCCTGAGCAGACCTGGAACTCCTTTAGGTGAAGATTGAGTCATAGCATCTGTATCTGGTGCCTGGCAGCTGTTGGGGGTGCAAAGCAAGCATTTGGAAGGAGGATAAGGACAAGGAGCCTCTAATTGAGCACATAGCAGAAGCTTTTCTCTGAGCTGCACCCCACGCATCCTCTCAATCCCCCTGTGCAGCGGACAAGCTAGGTGCCCAAGGACCATGCTTAGGGATGGAGCTGGGAGGTGAACCTGGCTCCCCGAACTGAACCAAGATGTTTGCAAATGGTCCAGCAGAGTTTGTTTCCCTGGGCTGTTTCCCATAAGCTTCGGGTCACTCTCCCCAGCACTTCCTCCTCCCCAGGGCCCCACTGGCACCTGCAGGTGGTGCCAGTGGTTCCTCTCTCTCCCCTGATGTCCTCACCAGCTGAGGAATATGAGCCTTCGCTTATGTGGCTCCCCAGCCCCCAGGTCCATATGCTGGCCTTTCCCTGTCTGTCTGTCCAGCTGGGGGAGGGCTCAGTTACTTCTCAACCTGGGGGTCCCAACAGAGATGGAGAAGAGGTGACTCAGAGTGAAGGACGCGATGAAGCACCTCCTTTGGGGAGTCTTTGATCTTTCTGGGTCTCCTTCCCTGGGTCTGTCTGGAATTGGAGCACCAGGACCTGAAAGTGAAAGGAGCAGGGGGACCTGGGCTTCTCTCCAGCAGTAGTCTTGGTCCATCTTTCCAATCGCCCATTCATCCTCCCACCCTTCCACCCTCATGCATGCATCCTCCTCTCCACCCACCCCTGCATCCCACCCTCCATCCATCTTCCGTGCCATCCCAACACCCCAATATCCATTCATCCTTCTAACCATCCACCCCAACCATCCCACAACCCTTTAGGGACTGTCTTCTTTGCAGCATCATGGACATAAGGTTTCACTGGGAAAACAGACGGCTAGGGAGGTGGAGAACCAGGAGTCAGGGAGCAAGAGGGGAGGGAGGAAAATATGGGGTTGGGGGCTGAGGGCTTGGGGTTGATTTGGGTGGGTGGTGGTAATGGGAGCAGGCATTGAAAAGAGGCTTCCGTCCATGCTGCACCCACTCACTCTGAGAACATGGGCCAGGCCCCATCCAAGTCTGGCCGCTGCAGATCCAAGTCGAAGGCCACCCCGTTGAGAGCATAGAGGGCATCGAGGATGTCTTCCCGGAGTTCAGGGCACACCAGAGGGCTCCGGGGGCCATACCACTCCCTGTGTTAAGAGCGATCAGCACCCTTGGCCTTTGGCTCTGGTGCTATTGCCACCCCCGACCTCAGAGAATCCATCTCTACCGCACACCATATTGGGACGTTCTCCAGGTAGGGGTGTAGCCCCTGGGGAGCAGGAGGCGGAGGCATCCTGATGGCACCAGGATGGGGGTTTTAACCACGCCCTCTGCCCTTTCTTTCTTGACTTTCCCTTTATGACCCTGTTTAATTTAATTTATTTCTTTCGCTTTTTTAGGGCTGCACCTGTGGCAGATGGACGTTCCCAGGCTGGGGATTGAATTGGAGCTACAGCTGCCAGCCTACACCACAGCCACAGCAATGCCAGATCTGAGCCACGTCTGTGACCTACACCACAGCTCACGGCATTGCTGGATCCTTAACCCATCGAGCAAGGCCAGGGATCAAACCCGCGTCCTCACGGATACTAGCCAGATTCTTAACCCACTGAGCCGCAACGGGAACTCCCTATGACCCTAATTTAATCATCCTTGATATCAAACCATCCTTCTGGGGGTAAAGAGCGCTCTTCATGCAGGAGGGATGTGAGCTCAGATGATCAGGAGCCCCACCTGGTGAGCTCTGGGTTGAGGAGGCAGAGCTGCAGGGATTCAGCCAGCTGTCCATGGACCAGACAGAAGCGGATAAAGGCCCGGCCTTTCCCCAGAGGAGTCTTCAACTGCAGAGCACAGAGGGAACAATTGAGCTAGTGGTGTTGGGACAGAGGGAACTCAGTGCCATAGAGGGAGAGAAGATGGGGTGAGTGGTTGATGAGAAAGGGTGTCCTGGGACTTGAGGCTCTGGGAGGTAAGGGGGTGGCTGGAGGGGTGCTAAGGGCAGGGCTAAAGATAGATGACCACCAGGTGAGGGGGCCCATGGGCAGTGGAGTTGGGATGGGTGGGAAAGGGGCCTCAGGCAGGCCTATGTCCGCCCCCACCCTGGCTCCCAGCCATCCTGGCCAAGGGCCTGGTGCAGGACCCCATCACGCTGAGGTCAGCCTCCCTGCCATTTGGCTCTGGATACCTTGTCCTGTGAGTGGACGAAGCGGACTGGCTCCGTGTCCCCCCGCTGCCGCCACAAAGCCGTGCAGAGGAAGTCCCAGTAATCCTTTCGTGCCCTCAGGAAGCTCTTCTGCTCTTTCTGGTCAAACTGGGAGCAAGATGAGGGAAAGGTAAGTGTAGAAATGTTTCTACCCACTTTGCATTCCAGAATGCCAACTAGGCACGGGCTCGAGGGGGAGGGCTTGTGCAGACAGACCCAGCTTCAGGTCCAGGCTCTGCCCTTACTGGCTGTGTGATCAGGAGGAGGTTGCTTGATTTCTCTGAGCCTTCAGTGCACTCATTCATTCTTTTTTTTTTCCTTCCTTTTTAGGGCCCCACCTGCAGCATATGGAGGTTCCCAAGCTCGGGGTCGAATCGGAGCTGCAGCTGCCGGCTGCCGTCACAGCCACAACAACTCGGGATCTAAGCCGAATGTGCAACCTATACCACAGCTCATGGCAACACCAGACCCTTAACCCACTGAGCAAAGCCAGGGAAGGAACCTACATCTTCTTGGATACTAGTTGGGTTCTTAACCCGCTGAGGCACAATGGGAACTCCCTCATTCATTCTTTCATTCAACCATTTCGGAAATACCTATAAAGCACTTATTATGTGCTGAGCCCTGTTTTATGCCCCAGGGACCCAGCAATGAACAAACTGACCTCCTGGGCTCACATTTTGGTAGGAGAGAAGACATAAACAAATGGAATAAGTAAAACATTTAGTATGTTAGCGTGTGCTGACTGCTAAAGAGAAAAACAGCAGTGAAAAGGAATGGAGAGTGTGCTGTATGTGCACACGTGTGAGATGATGTGGGGTGTGTGTGAGTGTGTGCTCTCTGCGTGTGGCGTGTGTGTTAAAAACTTAGATTCAAGTGGCTAAAGAAAGCCTCCCTGAAGAGGTATTCTTCAAGCGCAGATCTGAAGGACATGGCAAAGTGTGCCATCCAGATTCCTGCGGGACAAGCGTTCCAGGCAGAGGGAATAGCAGGTGCAAAGGCCCTGAGGTAAGCCCCTTCTTGCTGTGCTTTAGGAAGATCAAGGAGGCCAGTGGGCCTGGAGGGCATCCCAAGAGGGGCAGACTGGCAGGAGACTCACACAGGCACCCAACCTACACCACACACCCACACACCTCACACACACACACACACACACACACAACCTCCCCACCTGTACACGCACATGGACACACACATAGAGAAGTGGAAGGATATGTGTGTGTGGCGGGGGGGGGATGGGCTGGTCATCAAGCATCTTTGGAGGTCAGAAGGGAAATTAAGCAAGGTGGACATGTAAAGGGCTCAGTGGGGCACATAGTAAATGCTCAGCAAAAGTTACAGCTGGGGATGATTAGGGCTCTAACCAGCAGCGAGGAGGGCCAGCTCTCAGACATCTGTGCCTCTGAAATTTTGTTTACTATTTATTTATTTATTTATGCTTTTTAGAGCTGCACCTGCGGTGTATGAAATTTCCCAGGCTAGCAGTTGAATTGGAGCTCTAGCTGCCAGCCCACACCACAGCCACAGCAACCCAGGATCCGAGCCACGTCTGCGATGTGCACTACTGCTCATGGCAAGGCCGGATCCTGAACCCACTCAGTGAGGCCAGGGATTGACCCTGTGTCCTCATGGATACGAGCTGGGCTCGTTACCACTGAGCTACCACAGGAATTCCTGTAACTGTTGTCTTTAGGGCAGGAGGGCTGCCCCCAGCCCCACCCAACTCTGCCTCAGCCTTGTCCCACGTCCCTTCCCAGGCTGCAAGGATGGCCTCCACGAGTGAGGGCAAGATGGCTCTCAGCATCTGGGAAAGCCCATGCGATTATCACTTACTGGGACCTGGAGAGATGAGAGAGAGGGCCAAGGGGAGGGCCCTACCTGCAGCAGAAGCTCCAGGCAGCCACAGAGTCTGTGCAGCTCGGCACTGGCATCCGTCACCGGCTGCTTCCCACCCCCATAGCCCTGGAGGATGGTGGAGACAGCAGCTGTAGGGACATCAGACATCACATTGTGAGGCTCCTCAGACTCCTCACCATGGCCCCAGTTTGATCCCAGAGACTCAGGACACACTCACCTTTCAGGTCCCTGGTGATCTTGACGACAGCCACCTCTTCTGCCATGAGTATTTGAAAATGATGTGCTTCCTTGTGGCTCTGGAGTACCAGCCCAGGAAGGAGCTTCTGAATTCCGCTGCTCAGCTCTCTCCTTCCAGGCAGGAGAATCTAAGGATCTAGGGAGAATCGGAATCTAGGGAAACAATGTGACATCTCTAGGCGAGCTAACTGCTGGAGAAAAGCCCAGCTCTTTCTTGGAAGGCAGGGTGGAAGGGTGATGGTGTGGCCCCCACCCATGGAGCAGTTCCTGGTGGCAGGGGCTGTGGCCCCTGCCTCACCCCCTGGTTCCCGTTCAGGAACCCTAGGAGAGTCTTAATTCCATTTTTATTTTGCTTTTTTAAAAATTTATTTATTATTATAATTTAGGGGGCCACACCCCACCCACAGCATATGGAAGTTCCCAGGCTAGGGGTCCAATTGGAGCTGTAGCTGCTGGCCTACGCCACAGCCACAGCAATGTGAGATCCAAGCCACCACAGCTCACAGCGAGGCCGGATCCCTAACCCAATGAGCGAGGCCAGGGATCAAACCTGCAACCTCATGGTTACTAATTGGATTCCTTCCTACTGCGCCACAATAGGAACTCCTATTAACTCCATTTTAGACAAGGGAAGGGGCGGGGCTCAGAGAGGGTAAGGGTTTTATCCAACGTCACAAAGCTCTAAGCAGTGAAGCTAGAATTTGAACTCGGGTCTGGTTACCCGCGGGACCAGGGCTCTCAGCCCTGACTGGATGTGAGCAGCCCTAATAACGCTCAGGTGCTCAAGTCATGTGGCTGCTGAGGGGAGGCGCCCCCTTCCCCCGCGGGGGGCCTTGCCAGAGTGGTCGTCATTCTCACGACACATATTCATACTTCCCTGGGCCCCAGCTGAGTGGAAAATGTATGTTCTTTGAGGCAAAGGAGGCAGAAGTGAGGCGAGGTCCCAGTGAGGTGTTAATCCCACCTCTCTCTCCCCAGGGAATAGCAGCCTGTTCCACCACACAGTGGAGCCTGGGGCTCCCAGAGGAATATTGTGACCCCCGAGGGCTTATTCTCAGAGCCTGAAGTAGGGACAGGTATGAGGGGGTGACCCCAGGTGTGCTGCCCCCCAGGCTGTGGTGGCTGAGTTTGGGAGTGAGTGGGAGTGGAGGAGCTCAGACACAGAGGAGGGGAAGGGAGAAGGAAATGAAGGTTGTGTGTGTGTGTGTGTGTGTGTGTGTGTGTGTGTGTGTCTTTTAGGTGGCACTGCTGTGCTGGGGTCAGGAGACCTGGGTCTCCATCCTGGTCCTGCTGTTTGCTCACTTTGTAGTGGGGGCACATCCCTTGCTTTCTTGGGCCTCAGTTTCCCCATCTGTAGACCAAGGCCCAGACCCTCCAGCCCAGACCATCTCTGAAATCCACAAGCACCTTAGCTGCACCTCCTCCCCACTCCTCACTTTTACCCAGGATTCCTCTGTCCTTGCTCCTGGCATCACTCCCTTTCTCCAGCCACCCCCAGACCCAGGGGCCTCCCTGCTACTCACCTGGGAAGGCCTGGCTGGTTGGAGCATGAACACGGACACTGTCGCAGGTGCCCTGGGCCGAGCGGTGGCCAGGGCAGGGGGCGGCCGGGCGCCTGGCTGGATGGGCTGCGCCGTGAGCCTGGTGTGCTGCGAGGCGTTGGAGCCCGGGCCCCACCTGCAGCACAACCTTTCCCAGCCTTTGCTGGTCTGCTGTCTGGAAAGTGACTCAGACCCAGCCCAGCACACTGGAGAAAGAGGATGTCTTGCTCAGAGGTGGAGGCTCGGAAGACTTGTGGGGGTGGGGGGGAGGTGTATTGGGGAAGCAGGGAGTTGTGGCTGAGGGGGTGGGTGGGGGTGGCTGAGGGAGAAGTGGGAGACGCAGGGGTCAAGGGCACCAGGCAGAATGGGTGAGGTGGGAGATGGTTCTCCTGAGGCAGACCTGGGGTAGACTCGCCCAAACTCAGACAGGGACTCAGACTAACCCATGGGGAGTGGCAGTTGCTGCCCTGCAAATTTCTTTCCCTTTTCCGAGTCACCTCATGCTCTTGTCTTACTGCGTTTCACCACCGGGTGGCACGAAGAGGCTATGATGCTGCCCCACCTGGTCACTGCCAGTCTCCACCGTCACTAGGTTGGAGAGTGGTGCCGGTGGGGAGGGGAGGACAAGGGTCCTGGCATGTGTCTCCCTCCCCTCCCCACCTGAGTCTTCGGAGGGGTCCCCGTGAGCGCTGATCCTCAGTGCCATCCCCCCGGTTCTGGGACTCACCCCAGAAAGGATGAAAATGAAAGCGCAGTATTTATGAATGGGCCAGGTGCGTTGCCCAGGTGGACTGTGGCCCTCCCACCTGGCTGTGCTCTGCCTCCTTGAGTCTGAGGTCTTTCCACAGTCCAGTCCCCAAGGGCTGGTACTGGGGGCAGAGAACAGAGGGGCAGGATCGGCTAGGGCTCTTTGATCATCCCCAGGAACTGCACGTAAACACTGGGGCACGCGGGACCCAAGCCGGGCTCTGTCCTCCTGCGGGGGCTTCCTGCTCATCTCTCCTTCCTTGGGACCTGGTCTCCCGCTACAGAGGCTTCATCCCCCTCGTCTGTCCTCCGTGTCCCCGTCTCTCTCTCATTACTTCTCCTTATCTGCTCCCTGCCGCTCTGGTCGCGCCCGCCGCGGGCGGTCTGTTTCTCAGCGGGTCCACCGCCCGCGTCCCGAGACCCCGCGCCGCCCCTCCCCGCGCCACCGCGCCCTCGGGTCTCCCTCGTCACTGGCTGCGTCCGGGCGCCCGTGTCACCGCCCCTCGCCGGGCCTGGCGCTCCCCGGCTTCCTGGTGGTGCGGACTGAGGAGGCTCCGGGCGGAGACGGGCTGGGGGCGTCGCCGTCCCCCTCCCAACGTCGCAGGCGCCCTGGGCCGAGCGGTGGCCAGGGCGGGGGGCGGCCGGGCGCCCGGCCGGATGGGCTGCACGGTGAGCCTGGTGTGCTGCGAGGCAATGGAGCCTGGGCCCCCCTGCAGCCCCCAGCCTCCCGGGAGCCCCTCGGCCCCCGCGCCGCCCAGGTGCCCGGAGCCCTGGACCTCTGCCCGCGCCGAGAGCCGGCGGCTACTGCTTCAGGTAGGGCGCCGCGCTCGCTGTTGGAGGGAGGGCAGAGCGCAGCTCACCTGAGACAGGTACAGAGTCCCTCCAGGCAAGCCCCGGTTGGCGGTTGGGGCGCGCTGGAGCCAGGACCAGGTGAAGAGGCAGCCAGTGAGGCTGAGGTCTCTCACCTGGGTCTCTTGTACCCTTGGGAGGAGGGCGATGTAGGACCTGACCCTTAGGAGGGCAAAAAGTCCAGGTGAGGTTTTAGGAGCCGTCTGAGAGGGGCAGGGCTGGGCGTGCAGGGAAAGGTACTGGAAGAGTGAATTTCACCCCAAGCTGGTCTAGGAGGAGGCTGTGTGTACCACGGGGACTTGGGACAGGGCTGGTGGGGGTGGGGCGTCTGAGTCTGACCTGAGGATGGTGAGGGAGCTGGACCCTCACTCTCACCCTCTCTGTTCTGGCTAAGTCTTGGAGCCTTACAAGCTCCAAGGAGCTGAGCCCGGGATGAGGATAGGCTGCTGCTGGGAGAGGTGGGCATTTGTCTGGATGAGGCATCTGTCCTGGGGTAGAAGTGGGCATTGGATTTCCCTGAGGAGGGGGAGGGCAAACATTTGGGGTCACCACCCTGTTCTAGGTTGCCTGCATAATCCCAGCCTCTTCCCTGTTTGGAGGCTGTGAAGGCTGCGACCTCCTAAGGTTTGTTTGCTGGGGGCGGGGGGGAGAGTTGGATTATGCTGCTATCTTACATCCCTCCCCCTGGGGTTCACAGAATTTGAGCAACTCACAATTTATTGTGTGGTCACATCCTTGCCCCCTTATCCCTTCACTGAGGCAGCTAGTGAAGCCAGGTGTGTGCGTGTGTGTGTGTGTGTGTGTGTGTGCGTGTGTGTCTGTGGTGTGTGCATCCAAGTGGCCCCTTTGTTTCCCTTGACTGGATGTCCCTCCAGGACACGGATGTGGCATATTCATGGAGGTACCTCACATGAACTCTCTGTCCTTCCCAACCTCTAGCCCCTCCATTGGGAACCTGATGACCCACCATGGTGACAGACAGGCTTGGTGGGGTGTAGTTGCTACCTGAGGCCTTACAGTGGCTGGTGGTCCTGGTAAGGTCCTGTTGGAATCCTGAGCCTAGCTTTGGGCCCTGGGGGTGGCAGCTGGGCATCCTAGACTACTGCTTCTCGGCCCTGGCAAAGGGGCAGAGAATGAAGGTGACGTGGTGGAATGCTCAGACTCTAGGGCCTCTCCAGAGGTCATCAGGGCTCCTCCCCTGCCCCAAAGCCTCATGCATCTTCCTCTGTCCTTGAAGGTTTCAGGGGGAAGTGATTTCACTCTGTCCCTCCATGATCTGTTCCTGTCTTCCTGACTTTACTCTCTGTTGGCGGGTCTCCTGATTCCCGCTGTTGCCCTCGCTTCTCTACGCTGCATGCAGCCAGCAGTGCGGTGGGTACCCCGGGGGGCCATCTGAGGGTAGGCAGGGACAGGGACAGGCAGCCGGGGCTAAGATGGAGGAAGGAGCCAGGGGGGCACTGCAGGTGGGTGATGGAGGAGAGGGGAGAAGGTGGGGGTGGGGAGTGTGTGCGCGTGGGTGTGTGACGGCCACAGGGACAGGAATGGGGACGAGTGTCTGTCTGCATTTGGATGAGCTGGTTACTGAGCAGCCTCTTGAGAGAGCCTGGCGCTTGCCCATGACTCACCCCTCCTTTATCCGCAGGAGGAAAGTCTGTGCCAGTCCCAGCTCGTGCCCACTGCCTCCCTGGCTCTGGCTCTAGTGGGGGGAACTGTTGCTGGCGGTTGTCCCCCCTTGCTGCCATCCCCATTCATTGCCACTCTCAGGAGACTTCAGCCAGCCAAGAGAGGGCAGCCAGGCTGCCTGTCACCAGAGGAGGCCTTTGACCACTTTCTCGCGGTGGATAAACATCTCTCGGGCTCTCAGCCCCCCTCAGGTGTCAGCGCTTAGAAGCTGCTCAAGCACTGGGCTCCCAGCCAAGGCACTGCCTCTGATGGTCCTGCCCCTGAAATGCCGCCCTTCCTGCTACAGACACCCCCACCCCCCATTCCATAGGCCAAGCTTCTGTCTTTGGGCCACGGGCTGTGCTCACATCACCTGTCTCCACCTGCAGCCTCGCTTCTCCTCTCTCCCCTCTGGCAAGGCTCCCCCCACCTCCGCCCCTTCCCACCAGGCCATCTTGTCCTCTTGCCTCTGCAGGATGTCCTCTGCTCAGACAACCCTGTCCTCCTCTCTCTGGTGGCCCCTTTTTGTCTCCCCCCCACCCCCAGGCCCCATTGCCCATACCTCTCTCCTCCCCTGGCTGGAATTTGTTGCCCCCTCTTCCTCTTGGTTTTGAGGAGGCTTTCCTATCTTGGCACCCAAGTCCCAGCTCTGGATGGGTTTGTACACCTGGTGGGGAAGGCCCCACACCCTTCAGGTGACCTTCTCAGGGTCCTGCGACTGCCCTACACTCTGAGCCCTCCCTTGGTCTCACACGGCAGCCTCTGGCCTCAGGAGAAGGGGAGGGGGGGCTTGGCATCCCTCTGAGTGTTCCCGCAAAAACTTCTCTGACCTGGGTGCCAAGGGGCCTGGAGGGCATCTCCAGGTGCCAGCCTCTCCTCCTCGTTCTCTGCCATATCCCAGGGCAAGTGGCTGCTTGTCGGAGGGTGATGGGAGCAGAGGGGGAGGAGACTCCAGGCCGCTCCTGCCTCCTTTCTCTGAAAGCCAGTCCCTGGGGTCAGTTCATCTGGTCTCTGCTCAATATCCCAGGAGCCCACTGAGTTTAGGCGACCCCCACACATGAAGGTCTTGCAGCCTCCCTGGTATTCCTGTCGTGGGGTCTTATCTGATGAAAGTTCTGGGGTCTAAGCTGGCTCCCTTGACTATGGGCTGAATTGCTTCCTCTTTCTCTCTCTCAAGTTATATGGAATCACAGACCCCAGAGCTGAAAAGGATCTGGGTTAGTGGCTCTGAACCTTAGGAGGTCACAGATTCCTTTGAAAATCCTTGTAGTCGGAAAATTGAAAGTTATGGATGCTCCGGTTAGGGAAATGTACCCAGGCATGTGTGGTGGACACACACAGGCACACACACCCAGCCACTATAGAAGCACACACACACACACACACACACAATATCATAAACCCCCTCAAGCTCACCCAGGGTCCTGATCCTTACACACCCTGGTTTCACAAATGAGAGCACTGAGGCCCAGAGAGGAGAAATGACGTGCCCAGGGCCACATGAGTAGGTGGCAGAGACAGGACCACAACTGGGTGTCCTGACCCTGCTTAGGTTGGAGTTTTGTCCCCCGAGGAACTTCTGCTTTCCCCAGAATGCCTGCAAGAGAGGTGGACCTGGCCATTCATTTATTCAACAAACTGTTTTTCTTTTCTTTTTTTTTTTTTTTTTTTAGTTTTAGGGTATTCATTACCTCAGTTTGTAATTGAATTTATTTCATTGTAAGTTTATATATTTCTTAATTTTTAAAATTGAGATATAATTGACTTATAACATTGTATAAGTTGAAGGATACAAGGTGTCAATTTCGATGCATTTATATATATATACACACATATATACATATATATACACACACACATATATATACATATATATACACACATATATACATATATATACATATATATATATATTGTCTTTTTAGGGCCGCACTCACGGCATATGGAGTTTCCCAGGCTAGGGATCCAATTGGAGCTGTAGCTGCTAACCTGCACCACAGCTACAGCAATGCCAGATCTGAGCTGTGTCTGCGACCTACACCACAGCTCATGGCAACGCCGGATCCTTAAGCCACTGACCAAGGCCAGGGATCAAACCTCCATCCTCATGGATGCCATCTGGTTTCGATAACTGCTGAGCCACGATGCAAACTCTGCATTTATACATTGTGTCGTGATTGCTACTAGAGTGTTAGCTGATACCTCTATCATTATCATGTCACATAATTTTCTTTTTTCTTTTTTTTTTAGTGCTGCACCTGCAACATATAGAAGTTCCCAGAACAGAGGCTGAATCAGAGCGGCAGCTGCTAGCCTACACCACAGGCACAGCAATGCCTGATCCTTAACCCACTGATCAGGGCCAGGGATGGAACCCACATCCTCATGGATACTAATCAGGTTCTTAACCTGCTGAGCCACAATAGGAACTCCCATAATTATCATTTCTTTTTTATGATGGGAATGATGAATATCTAGTCTCTCAGTCCACAAGCATTTTTGAGCACCTGTGTGAGCCAGGCATCGAGCTGGGAGCTGAGGCTCGAGCAGGAACACAGGCGGCCCCTGTTTCTGGCTTCGGAGTGGGTGTCAGTCCCAGGGGAGAGATGGAACTTGTGCAAACAAGTAATTGCACAAATGCATTATTGGAAACTGTGCAATGGAGAAGTAAAGAATGTGATGGGAGCTGCCTGAGGGTTGTGATTTAGATGGTGAAGGTGGAGGGAGCAGCATTTAAACAAGGGGCCAAAGTGCAGGTAGAAATTAGGAGAAGCATTCTAGCTGGTGGGAACAGCGCATGTGAAGGTCCTGAGATGGAGAAGAGTTGGGAGTGTCTATGGAATTTTACAAAGGCTTTCTCTGGATGTTCCTGTCTCCCCAAGAGCCCTGCCACCCATGCAGGGGGTGTGTATGTGGATTGGAAGGGTGAGAGGTAGAGCGAGGAGACCTGGAGAGGTCACAGTCACCTTGGGGAGAGATGATGGTGGTTTGGGTTAGAGGGGGGACAGGCCATGGGCATGGCCGCCTTGGGGGGTGAAGCCAATACTGGTTGAGGAGGAGAAGGGACGGGACAAGGAAGTGGCTTGGAAGTGGGGTGAGAGGGAGTGGGGGGCGAGGTGGAGATGACTCCACAAAGATGGTAGCTGGTAAGGCTGCCTTGGACCTTCCTCCATTTGAGTTGAGGGAAGTATTTCATAAATACACACAAGTGTGTAAACTTTCCACAAACTGAACCCATGCATGCATCCACGTAACCATCATCCGTCAAGAAATAGGGCATTGCCCGTGCCCAGAAGTCCCCCTTCCTGTCCTCTTTCAGCCACCAGTTCCCCTCTGAGGGTTATTCGCTATCCTGATCTCCACCAGCGTCAATTTGCCTGTTACAGAACTTCTTCTCCACGGAGCACATCGTGTGTGTTATTCTGTGCCTGACTTCTTCTGATCAACATCATGGCTGTGCATTTCACCCACATTCTTGTGTTTGGTTGTAGATTGTTCCTTCTCCCTGCTGGATCATGTTCCACTGTGGGAAAATATCCATTCTGCTATTGACAGGCATTTGGAATGTTTCCATTTTGGGACTCCTGCGCAGAGCGCTGCTATGAACGTTGTCGTGCATGTGGTTTGGTGGTCCTGTGTTCTGACTTCTGTTGGGTAGACTTACCCGTCTATTTTGATGGATGTCTTTAGAAGATGCAAGCATCTCAGGAATCAAAGGCATTGTTCTATAAAGAAAGGGAGCACTTCAGCATCTTGATAATGGGGATGAGAGACGTCTGAGGAAGGGGAGAAGATTCTCTAGCTCCCTTATATGTTTCTTTGTGGTGACTCATCTCATCTTGTCACCCCCCACCCCCTGTGTGGGGCTCAGGTGTCAGAAGGGAAGGAGGAAGAAGTCCAAGAGACCTGCGTTGGAATAGGGATGCTTGGGGGATAGCTGCCCATTTCCCTCAGCCTAACCCACTCTCTGTAGGCAGGTCTGGGTGCCTGGTGGGTCAGGAGTGTCTGAGGCTGAGGATAGGGCCACACCCTCTAATCCCTCTCTCTTTCCTGGAGGCAGGAAGCCAGCCATTGCCTCTTTGTTTGATGTATGAACTTGCCAAGGGCCCCTGGCACGAGGACAGAGTGTGAAGCCAAGGGCAGGCAAGCCACAGCAGCCCTTGGAGGGGCAACAGCCTGGGAGTGGGGAGCAGAGGCTGCCATCTGCAGAGATGCCAAGTGGCAGAGAGCGAAGGAGACCCAGGCGATGCAGAGGGTCCAGGTTCCCTTGCGGACAGTCCTAGCTCTGAGCCCTAAATTGACCTCCTCCCTATCAAGAGACCCCAGCCCTCAGGTGGCCAGAATAGCTCAGTTGGGAGAGTGTTAGACTGAGAGACCCCAGTCCTGGTGCTTCTGGCCATCCCCTCCATTTCTCAGCCCAAGTAGCCCTAGGGCCCAGAGCAGGAAGTTGGGTCTCTAAATCCATCGCAGGAATAGAGGATGGAGGGGCCTCAGCTTTACTGCTCCTTTCTGGCCAAGAGGAGGAGAGTGGAGGGGGTGCTTCTGGTGATGTCTTTTTATAAGCCCATCTCCCCCATAAGTCTGTGAGCCTGTATTTCCAAGCCATGGTCAAGGTTTAGTGAATCTGGTATCCCAGGATGTGTAGCAGATAGATGCTCAGTAAGGATTACTCAATGGATGGATGGTTGGATGGTGGATGGATGGATGGATGGTGAGAGGGGCAGGTAAAGACCCCAGAGGAGAGAGAACACAGGTGGAGGCAAGGTCCAGGGGATAGTGATGGGCAGTGTGACCTGTTGCTTTTCTTCCTGGGAAGCCATGGTCTGCCCTGGATCTTGGGGCTCCGCTGGTGGGTGTAGGCTTGAGGACAGGAGCTGGGATGAGACCATTCAGCTCGGGCATGATTAGAGGTCAAATAGGGATGTCTTCAGGGTTGGAAGAGGTCAACCCACAGCAGGTGTTTTGGAGATTTGAAAAGAGTGGAAAGGGAGATAAGACCCTGTTGGTGGTCTGGGGCTGGCCGTGGGCGACAGTCACAAGGAGGTTGATTGGGGGCCGGGCTTGTCTTCTGACCTCAGCTCAAGCTTTCCCCTCTGCCCAGCTCCTTTGGGCATTCCTGCCAGCATCCCCTTCTCAGACACTTTTGGGGTCCCTGTCAAATCCATTTCTCTCCCTCTTCATGCCACAGCTGAAACTGCAAGTTGTCAAGAATGGCCAGATGTGTCCTTAGACTCAATCCCCAGAGCCTTCTGGCAAAGCCTTTATCCGATGTTCCATGGGATCTGGTGTCCCATGGGTGATGCATTGGTTCTGCACCCAGTGGAAGCCTCCCAGCTCTCCTCTGCCCACCTCTCAGCCCATCTGCCTTTCCACCCTCTGCTCCTCCCTCCCTCCACCATCTTTCTTTTCCATCCACCCTCCCAAGCTTGTCTCCATCACCTTTCCCTCTCCCACTCACCCACCCTCTGCCAAGTATGGGGCCCATGTACTTGGTCTTCCCCAGTGAGTCTTCGCCCTCGTCGGGAGGCCCCGTGGGGCGGGGGCAGGTGTGGGGGGGCAGACATCCAAACAGCATCCTGAGACAGGAAGGCCCATGCAGGCTGTCATCTGGTTCTAGGGCAGGGAGTGGCTCTTCTGCCTGGGACAGCCTGGGAAGCCCTCTCAGAGGAGGTGGGTCCTACAAGGAGAGCAGGAGTTCACTGACACAGAGGGGAGCCAAGGCCATTTTTGTTAGACCCAGGGGTGTGCAAGCGTGTGGTGCCCTCAGCGATCTGAAGCCTAGGGTGGTCGAGGAGAGGCTAGACAGGAGGGTCAGCATGGGAAGGGCCTTGAATGCCAAGCTAAAGACTTTAAACATAGGTGGGCCATAGAGAGCCTCTAGAAGTGTCAACCAAGGTGAAGGAGGAGTCTGTATCTTAAACCGTCTCTGGCACAGGGTGGAGGATGCATGGCAGGTGGGTGTGGGATGATTGACACCAGCTGATGGGTCCTTGATGGGTCATTCTTACATGGCTGTGGCTGGACCAAATGAGGATGTGTGTGTGTGTGTGTGTGAAGCGGTGCCCCCTGGAAGATGCTTTCCCTTCTTCACCCCTGACTTCACCTTCACCACCCACCCTTTCATCCACTAACCAACAGCCCCAAGAACTCGGGGCTGGCAGGCCAGGGGTTAAGCCAAGAGCTTACCTGGGGGAAGTACGGCTGGCTCTCTGCCTCATTCCTTTGGCTCAGTTTCACCTGCTGCCCAGCCCAGACGTCACTCCCAGGGAGGCTGGGCAGGGGACAGGCCTGGCTTTGTTGGGACCCTGAGACTCGGGCTGGGCCTGTTGGCTCTGCCCTGGAAGGGCTGGAGGAAGAAGAATGGAGGGGGTGGGAAGGGATGGAGGTTCCTGGGGCCTGGGGCTGTGAGGAGCCTGGCTGTGGAGCTCCTTGGCTGCCGCCTCTGGCACACCCTGGTCACAGGCCCGAGGAGGTGACTCGAGGGTGCTTGGCCAAGGGTGGCAAGAGGTGGGTGGAGTTGGAAAGTGCTCCAGGCTGCATTCTCCTTCCTCTTCTGCTTCCTTTGGTTCAACAGCTCAGCTCGTCCCTGCCCTGTGTGGAGGTGTGGGGTGTGGTGTGGGGGCGCTCTTTGCTTGTAGGATCAGGTTGTTTGGGGGCCAGAGCTGGCTCTTCTTCTGGTTCCCTCTGTGTCTCATTTCCGCCTTCTTTCTCTCTTTAAATCTCTCTCCTGCTCTAATGCTGTTTCTTTCTGTATCTGGCTTGCCCAGATACAGTTCCTTTTCAAGTTTCAAGTGCCTTTTCCAGCATCTTTCTTTCTTTCTTTTCTTTTTTTTTTGTATTTTTGTCTTTTTTTTTGTCTTTTCTAGGGCCACACCTTCGGCATATAGAGGTTCCTAGGCTAGGGGTCTAATCAGAGCTATAGCTGCTGGCCTACGCCACAGCCGCAGCAACGTGGGATCCGAACCAAGTCTTCGACCTACACCACAGCTCACTGCAATGCTGGATCCTTAACCCACTGAGCAAGGCCAGGGATCGAGCCCGCAACTTCATGGTTCCTAGTTGGATTTGTTAACCACTGAGCCATGATGGAACTTCTTATGTATGTATTTTTTTTTCTTTCTTTTTCTTTTTTTTCCTGTCAGCAGCATTTCATTTTTTTTAATGTTTGTTTTATTTATTTTTATTATAATTGATTTATAATGTTATGTCAATTTCTGCTGTACAGCGAAGTGACCCAGCTGCGCGCGCGCGTGTGTATGTGTGTGTGTGTGTGTGTGTGTATACACATACATTCTTTTTCTCACATTATCCTCCATCATTCCAGCCTCTTTTTAAAAAATATTTTAATTTTTAAATTTTTAAATTTTTTTTGTCTTTTCTAGGGCCGCCCCGTGGCATATGGATGTTTCCTGGATAGGGGTCTAATTGGAGCTGTAGCCGCAGGCCTACACTAGAGCCACAGCAATGCCAGATCCCAGCTGCATCTGCGACCTACACCACAGCTCAGGGCAATACACCACAGCTCAGGGCAATGCCGGAACCTTAACCCACTGAGCAAGGCCAGGGATCGAACCTGCAACCTCATGGTTCCTGGTTGGATTCGTTAACCACTGAGCCGTGACAGGAACTCCCAGCCTCTTTCTTTCCCCTAAAGCAGGCAGGGATGGATGGCCTCTCTCTTACAGGGAAGGCGGTGTGGAGGAGTGGTTACACAGGTGGCCTTCTGGGTTAAACTAAATTCAGCTTTGGGCTTTGCCGCTTCAGGGCTGTGCATCACCGAGCCTACCATGTAACTTCTCTGTGCCTTGGTTCCCTCCACCACCCTTTAAAGCACTTTGAACCGTGTGGGGTCCATCGCTAGCGTTTAATAAAGAGTAGCTCCTGTTGCTCTCCTCATGGTTACGGAGTGATTGTATTCGTTCGAGTTCTCTGAGAAATGAAATGGGATTAAATGTGTAAAGATTTTATCAGGGGAAATGCTGAGGGAGAGGAAGGAGCCGGTGAGGCTGGGAGAGGCTTCAGGGGGCAATGCCAGTCTGACCCTGAGTGGAGGGGAGGAGATAGAGGGAGTGAGAGTGGGACCTCCTAGAATGCTGTGTTCTCTAAGGAGAGTTCAGCATAGCCGATAGGAAATCAAGAAGCCAGAGGTGACAAGCTCACCCCCAGGAATGGCCTGAGAATCGCCTTGACGCTGGCAGGGGCACCTGAGGGAGGCAGGGCCTTGGCAAGCCTAGTGAGGATTTCAAAGCACAGCTAGGCCCCTCTCCTGCTGCAGGAGGCACATTCTGGTGGCCGTCACAGGGCCTTGAGCCTCAGAGGAGGACAGGGCCTTTGGCCCTGGGGTGTGAGGTGGGTTGGGAAGGGTGGAGCCGGAGGTGACTGAAGGATCTGGAAGGATCCAGCAGCCTGGGTCCCAGGCTGTCCTGCTCCCTTCCAGGCCTCAGCCTGCTTGGCCTGGCTGCCACAGGGCCTGGCTTCAGGCTGGGTCCTGGCTGTTGAGTTAATATCCTTTAGCTTAGTCATGTTCCTGGAGCAGAGGGCTGACTCCACCTGGGCTCTGACTGCTCTCCCTGCCCCCCTCCCCGCCTTCCCTTCCTACCTGAGGTACCTCGGCGCTGAGGGGGAAACTGAGGCACAGTGAGGGTTCTGGGCACGGGGGCCTTCAGGAATACTCATTGGACTGGCCTCCTTTTCCCCCTGGGCAGAGCCACCCACCTCAAAGTTCATCCTAGGCGAGGCTGGGCAGCTTGACACTACCCCCGTGCTGACCTTGGGTGTCCTCTGGGACTGGCCGGGCTGGCCAGAGTGCGGGGCTGGGGTGCGGAGAGCCGAGCCAGGCTGCGACACCATTAGGGGAATGAAGTTGGAGCTGGAGCAAGTGCTTTTGGGCACGGAGCTGAGGCCATCTGTGGGCGGTCGGACCAGGCCCAGGCCAGCCAGACTGTCCCCACCCCCCACACTGCCCCCATCAGCTCCCCACCACTGCAGACTGCATTGAGATGCGTGAGCCACCCAGACGGCCTCTTGAACCCCAGCCACTCAATATGCTAAGCAGGGCTAATTTATTCCCTTGCTTCTTAATGGCGTTTCAGCAAAGCCAGCAGGGGCTGAGTATGTTGGAGGTAACTGGTGGGGGGGGCAGTGCAGGATGGGGGAGGGAAGAGCAGTTCTCTGTTTCTCCTGCAAGACCGCTGGGCTCCCTGTGTGACTCAACGCTGCCCCTCCTCAGGCATTTGGCGACTCTGGGACAGGTAACTGGGTGATCTCTAGCTTACTGCTTCTCAGCTGGGTGCCCTGGGCAAACTAAGAGTGTCTCTGAACCTCAGCTTCCTCATCTGCGAAATGGGCACAATAGATCCCACCTTGCCAGGCTGTGGTGAAGAGTCCGTATCACAGAACACACCAAGCTCTGTAGGACACAGTGGACAGGTGGCACTGTTCGAGCCTGTCCGCACTGGCTTCTTGTTGGCACCTCTTCCCCTCTTGTGTTGCTCTCCAGCCTGGACTCCGGAATCCCGAGAACTGAGGCTGGTCTGGGAGCTCTGCTCTGAGGCTCAGGGATTAGGGGTGAGGGGTGGGGATAGATGAGCTTATAGCCCCATGCCAAGAAAAGGAGGGAGCGTTTGTGGTGGAAAAGTGTGTAACCAGAGGTCAGGCTGATCTGGTTGCAAGTCTGAGCTCTGCCACTGACCAGCCTCAGTTTCCTCATCTGGAAAATGGGGATGATAGCACCCACTTGAAGGGTTAGGGAGGGGAGTTGGCTGACATGTAAGGTTCCCAGCACATAGAGGGCCCTCAGTAAGCATTCGTTTCCTTCGCCCCTGCAGAGTCGCCTTTGAAGTCATCTGTTGACCTCTTCACTCACTGGCTTGGCCAAGGGCCTCACTTCTGATCCCCTCTCAGAATGAGGGACAGGGATGGGGAGAGCCCTGGGCTTGGGGTCTCTGACTTGGCAGACAGGTCAGAGGTCATTTAGAAGTAATGATCATAGATGCTCTTTTTTTTTTTTTGTCTTTTTGCCTTTTCTGGGGCCGCTCCTGCAGCATATGGAGGTTCCCAGTCTAGGGGTTGAATCGGAGCTGTAGCCGCCGGCCTACGCCAGAGCCACAGCAACGCAGGATCCGAGCCGTGTCTGCAACCTACACCACAGCCCATGGCAATGCCAGATCCTTAACCCACTGGGCAAGGCCAGGGATGGAACCCGCAACTTCATGGTTCCTTGTCGGATTTGTTAACCACTGAGCCACGACGGGAACTCCAATAATGATCATAGATGCTCTTAAAGAGCCTCAGAGGATGCTCACCACAACCTCGAAAAGTGATGCGAGCAGGTGTTATCACCCTACTTCACACATGGGGAGGCTGAGACCCAGGGCATGACTCGTCTATAGTCTCATCGCTGTCATTGTAGTCGGATGTGAGCCAGGTCTTAGGTTCCTGGCTCTCTGCACTTGGCCTCTCTCCTGCCTCTCACCCATTCGCTTTCTGCGGAACAAGATAGCCCCTCCCCCCCCCAGCCTCCCCCCATGTAGGGGAGGGGTGGGCTGGATGGTGAAGGGAGGGGCTCCTCGCGTTCTCCATGGTCCTTTGGGAGTGAGAAGTCATTACCTTCTTTGACCAGTCAGTTCTTCTAGGACACCCCTGTTTCCAGCCTGGCCTTCAGCCTTGAAGGCACCCACCTTTCTCCCTGCCTGACCCGAGGCGGAGTCAGCAGTGGGTGGGGGACCCTTTGTGGCAGCTACCCTCTTTAGGATCAGGATGGGAGGAGGCATGCTGCCCACTCGCTCAGGCTGGGCAGGGAAATCCAGCCACCTCTCCTTCAATTGCCATTAGCAGGTTGGCACTTCTGCCCTCTTCCTCCAGAAAGCCGAGTGGAGCCCCTTACCCTCAAGCATGTGAGCCCCACCCATCCCCCCACCCTGCTTCCCCTCCCCCCAAGCTCTCCAGAGGCCTCTGTGGCTGTGAGAACTGCCCCCATCTTGCTTCCCAGGCCCACCGACCAGGCATTTCCAGCTCTGGGGTCTCCCCTCTTCCCTCCTCTCCTCTCCCCATTTATCTTCCCTCCTGGGAGCCAGGCTTCCCCTTTGTGAGGCTCTTTGTGTGTATTTGAGCTCCCAAGGCCAGGGAAGGGGGACAAAGGGACACCCCTCTCCCCTCTCCATTGTCCTGTCTCTTCCCAGGAGGCTGTGCATGTGGGGCGTGTGTATGTGCGTGTGTGTGTGTGTGTGTGTGTGCACATACGCGTGTGTTTGTACGTGCACATGTCTACCTCTCAGACTGGCCTCTTTCACACGTGCGGGGAAGGAGGAGTCTTGCAAAGATTCAGGGGTGCAGAGCAGTCTCAGGGTCCCTACACCAAGGTTGAGAGCCCCTCGTGGGAGAAAGTAGACCATGTGCCTTGGAGGAGGGGGTGATGGGCCTGGCAGAGGCTAGCTAGCCCCAAGAGTGGGTGCTCTCACCCTTGCCCCAGGCTCTCTCTCTGAGTCATTCTGTCTCTGTCTCTTTCTCTCTCCTTTCCCTCCTCTGCTCCTTCTCTCTCCTCGCAGCTCACTCTCTCCATCTTCTTCCTCACTTTCACCCTGGCATCGTCTTCCATGGCACCATCCCCACTTACCAAGGAGAGACCAGACAGGCCCCCTCCCTGCCCCCTGATGCCAGCTCCAGGGAGGCCCCATCCCCTGCTGCTGTCCCCATACTGTAGGGACTCTGACTTCTGTCCCAGCTCAGGCCTCCTGGCTGTGACTCTCTGCCCTGGGCCCCTGTTCTTCTCACCCCTCCAATCTGCAGGGCACCTCCTGGCAGGGGTGCTATTTCTGTAGCCTCTGCCGTGGCTCCCTTTTACCGATGACCCCATGTTCTAGAATAACACCGGGTAGCTGGCTGGCAGCCCTGCCTGGGCCTGGCTAAAAATAGACCCATGCTAGGGGTGTTCTCAGGGCAGTCTGGGGCAGAGGCAGGGTCCACCCCACAGGTTCCTCATGGTCTTCTTGGGGGTTCTATACCAATGGGGCCCTGGGGACTCTCCACTACCCTGCCATAGCCAGGAGCTTGGTCAGAGGGCTGTGTGTCCCAGCCCTCCTAGACCCCTGGGAGGGACTTTCTGATGGGTAACATGTGGGCAGAAAGAGGCAAGCCGAGGGCAAGGATCAAGCCGGGATTCCTAGCTGGTAAGTGTGAATGCCTAGGACTTGAACCCATGTCCAGGCTCTCAGACCGGAGGCGAGTCACTCCTGCTATAGCTGGTTCTGTTGCACACAGGTTGAGTTAAGATGAGCTTTCAATTCCCGCTTTGCGCTTCCCTTGTTTTAGACTCTGAGAGTGACTCGGGTGCTCCGAGTGTCAGCCTTCCTATCTGTGCAGCGGGATGGGTGTTCTGCCTCTTGGGGCTACCGCTATAACACATCGCTGCTGGGTCAGTGGTTGACGGGGCTCCTGGGGTGCCCACGAGCTCTCCAAGCTGGCTGCTTCCATCTCTTTGCAGCCCCAGCCTTGGACCCTCTGTCTCCTCCTGGGCCTTTGGACCCCTCACTGTGTCTGGGTGTCCAGTCCCTTGCGGGTCTCCAGATGGTTCCCATCATGGGTGCCTAGCAATAGCCCTCCACCTGGCTCCATGCTTTAAAATTCAAAATTATTGTTGCTCTCTGAATATTCCTTTTTTTTTCCTTTTCTTTTTGTCTTTTTAGGGCCGCACCTACAGCATACGGAAGTTCCCAGGCTAGGGTTCGAATCAGAGCTGCAGCTGCTGGCCTACACCAAAGCCAAAGCAAAGATCTGAGCCACACCTATGACCTACACCACAGCTCAAAAGTGAGGCCAGGGATCAAACACGCAACCTCATAGATACTAGTTGGGTTCGTAATCCACTGAGCCACAGTGGGAGCTCCGGAATTTTTTTTTTTTTTTCTTTTTAGGGCCACACCAGTGGCATATGGAAGCTCCCAGGCTCGGGGTGGAATCAGAGCTGTGGCTGCTGGCCTATGCCACAGCCACAGCAAAGCCGAATCCCTGACTCACCGAGTGAGGCCAGGGATCCAACCCACATCCTCATGGATACAAGCTGGGTCCATAACTCGCTGAGCCACAGCGGGAACTCTTGACTATTCTTTTCATTCTTTATATTTTATTACCTGTTGTTCTTTTTTCATGGATGCATTTTCTTCTCTGATCTCTCTGAGATGACTTTTTCTTGAAGTTTTCTTGTCCCTGAATTCCACCTACTTTCTCCAAGTTGCTTTTGGTCTCTGTGGCTTCTCTGCTAAGCTTTCCTCAGATGCCTGGGAGCCTGGGTTTCCCCGCTTATATTTCAAGTGGGAGTTTAAAGGGGGTGGGAATGAAGCCCCCAAGGGCTTCCCTGGGCTGCTGCATCGGGGAAAGTGCTGTGGATATCTTTGGGTCTCTTCTCTCGGGCTTGCAAGCACTCCAGAAAAGTTTCCACTTCTCTTCCTGGGGGCAGGTACAGGCCTGGCTGCCCCCCTTTCCTATTAGTACCCATGCCCTCAATCACGCTTGGTGGTCCCGGGGCCAGCGCCTGCTGCCTGACCCTTTCCAGTGAATATACCTCTTGTCTTTGGCTGAGGGGCAGGGAGAGAATTTAGCCACTTCTTCAGTGTCTTACCAATTCTGGTTTGACGTTCACCCCCTCCCCGCCAAGATATTCTGATGCCACCCATCCTGAGCCTACGGGAGGTTCTGCACTGAAGAATCTGGTGGCTCCTTGGCTTTTCCTGCAGCTAGCTCAGGGTTCAGCTTTCTCAGACTCATGGTTCCCACGCATCCATCTGCTTTCCAGCTCCCAGAATTGTGACACTGTTGTCAGGGGCGATAATCAAAATATTTAACAAGGGATCCTAGGGACTGCCCTGGGAGGCTGGAGCGGGTCCTGAGGCCCCTCTCGGGCCAAGAATTAGCCTTTTCAGGTCCAGGGGAGGGGCTAGAGCATTGGGAGGGTGGGGGTGCAGTAACGACTTACCCACTGGACCAGAGGGATCGTAGTTCTCAACAACCGCAGTGGGTGCACCGTGCTGGGCCTCGTTCCTGTTGGCTCCTCTTCCTTCTTTTGGCTCTTTTTTCGGTCCTCCAGGTTTTATGCTTTGATTTAAGAAATACCTTTTCTGTTGCTTTAGAGGAGTTTCAAGAGGGAGCAAAAGTATGGAGTTCCCTGGTGGTTCAGTGGGTGAAGGATCTGGCATTGTCGCTGCTGTGGCATGGGTTCGATCCCTAACCCGGGAACTTCTGCATGCCGTGGGGCAGCCAAAAAGAAAAGAAGGAGCAGAAGTAAATGTGTGTGTTCAGTGGGCCAACTTCCCCGGAAGCGTCAGCCTCCCTTCTCTGGGCCGGGGCTTCCCTCCCCTGCAGTAGAGCGAGGCTGGTAGGAAGCAGAGCTGTGACCGGCGAGGGGAACTGGAAGATGTAGCCTTTCCTGGGATCCAGATGCAGGGCCTCCTAGTCTCTCTTCCTCGAAGGTCAGCTGTCTTGGCTACGGCCTTGAGGCCACTGAAGGATGTGAGATGGGAAGCCAGCAGCAAGGAGATGTGGGCGGTCAGACCTTGGGAAGCACTTCCCAGCAGCCGGGGCTGTGATGCCAGAGAGCAGGAGGATCTGAGGAGTGTGGGGGTCTCTCTTCTGGAAGAACTTGAAGCCAGGAGGGCCCCTGGTTGGCCTGGTCTGGAGGGCATCTGCCGCCTGACCTGCCCCCATCGTAGATCTATTGATTTCCCCTTGCCGCCTCTCTTCCTCTTTTCATCAACAGAAAGCTTCTCTCCATGGGAGGCAGGGTCCCCCTTCTGTGGGGCTGAGGGCAAGCTTCTTGCAGAAGAGGAAGTTTGGAGTGTGAGGGACAGAGCTATGAGGAAGCCCAGGGGTCTACGGGCGAGGAGAGGGAGTTCCCTTTGTGGGTTAGTGGGTTATGAACCTGACTAGTATCCTTGAGGATGTGGGTTCAATCCCTGGCCTCGATCAGTGGGTTAAGGATCCAGCGTTGCTGTGAGCTGTAGCGTATGTGGCAGACGCGGCTCGGATCCCATGTAGCTGTGACTGTGGTGTAGGCTGGCAGCGGTGCTCCAATTCGACCCCTAGTCTGGGAACTTCCATATGCGGCGGGTGTGGCCCTATAAGGCAACAAACAAACAAATGGGGAGGAGAGGCCCCAGGTAGCCCTCCTCCCTGCAGCCCAAGAATGGAGGGGGGGGGGCCTCCTCCAAGGAGATGGGGATCTGGGGGAGGAAGACGGTGTGGTTCTTCCAGGGCAGCCACAGCCCCACGCTGACATCTCCTTATAGTCAAGCAGGATGTAGATTAATTCCCTGCCAAGCAACCTCATTTGCATACTCTTCTGCATCTTATCTGCATGTCATTTGGGGTGCAAAATGGCCAGAAAGTTCCTTTGGCATCTATGTTTCTCCTTCTGTGGGTACTCGGCGCTAACCCCTTCCATTTCTTCCTGTCCTGGCTGCCCACTCTTTGTCTACAGGGTTCCAGCCCTGGCTCTTCTGCTCCAGGACCCTTACCTTGTCCTCTGGGGGTGTGTTTTATGTGTGTCTGTGTGTGTTGTATATAATTCCTCTCTTTCCAGGCTCATGTCTGTGTCTTTCCTTTGGCTTCTTAAGCTCAATGTACACTGTTTTCAACCCAGTCACAGCTCTTTCTTAGAAATCTTCAGAGCGTTCCCATTGTGGCTCAGTGGGTTAAGAATCCGACTAGTATCCATGAGGATGCAGGTTCAATCCCTGGCCTCGCACAGTGGGTTAAGGATCTTGCGTTGATTTAAGCTGCAGCGTAGGTTGCAGATGTGGCTTGGATCCAGTGCTTCTGTGGCTGTGGTATAGGCTGGCAGCTGCAGCTTCGATTCGACCCCTAGCCTGGGAACTTCCATATGCCTCAGGTGTGGCCCTGAAAAAAAAAAAGAAAGAAGATTTCAGGCATCCTCAGCCTGTGCACACTTTCCTCTGCCTCCCAGCCATGGAAACGTAAGTAAGGGGACAGTCTGGTGCTAGACAGAACTAGGTGGAGTGGTCTTGGCAAAGCCTGGCTGATGGATAAGGAGTGGCTGTTTGGATGGGAAGTGGTCCCCTACTCCAGAGACCTAAGACAGCCATGGATGGTAGGCATGGGTTTTGGTTTCAGTAAGAGAATCCATACAGAGGGTGCTGGGCTGAGTAAGGCTGGAGATTTGGGGACCAGGAGAGTAGGGCCAGCCTATTTTCCTGCTAAGGTGAGAGGAGAGATTGCTATTACTGAGGTTTTATGCTACATCATAGGAAGTTGGAGACTCAAATCTCATTTGGGGTTTAGAAGAGGAGAGTGGGGGGAGTAGTAGGGGGAAAAGAGAGGCCTCTCGGGCAGTGTTGTGTCTCTTCGGAAGTTCTGCCTGTTGTCTAACTTGAGTATTTCCTGCTTAGTCCTGAATATATCTTTCTGATTAACTTCAGTGAGAGTGGGATGCTCAGGTCCTCACTGCCACACTTTCTTTTCTTGCTTCTCTGCTTGAGAGGCATCCTGTCATTTCTCCCTCCTGAGTTCCAGCCTCTTCTGGGCTCAAGTGCCCCTGTTCTACTGCTCCTCTGGCCTGCTTCCAGCATCTTCCTAACCATGCTGTTTTGGCTTCATCCTGCTAGGACTCCTGGCTTCTCTTCCTCGGACGTCCATTCCCCAGAAGGCAGTGTGAACTACGTGTTCCAGACACGGTGCTTTTGCCCAGGGCCCTGGCAGGGACGGTCTGTCTGGTGGGGGTAGGACGTACAGTTTGAAGGAAGCCAGCAGACCCAGGAAGGGTTGCAGGGCAGGTGAACTTGCTTTTACAGTCACCCCAGGGAGCCCTTCCTGGTCCCAGGTTCTGAGATATTTACCCAGTAGCTCCCCAAGGGGCCTTGATGAGTCAAGTCCAGTGCCAGGTCTTTTCACATTTAATTGAATCCTCACAACCATCCCTGAGGTTAGGATCCTTGTCTCCATTTTATAGGAGAGGAAATAAGAATAGACACATCATCTCTTCAAGGTCACATAGCTGGTAAATATCAGGGTTGGGATTTAGACCCTGGTCTCTGCCGCCTTTGTTCCTCATTTCTTCTATTTGGGAGGTGAGAGTGGGGACAAGGAGGTGACACTTCCCATCCTTGTCTCCTGGAGCGCTTTCAACTGCACTGGGAGGTAAGACAGGGAAATAAATGCAGCCATACCTGCTCCCCAGATGAAGACTCGGACTCCGGGGAGCTCGGCCCTGAGCCTAGTTGAGGGTTTTGCTCTTGCCCGTGGGTCGGAGTCCTCACCCCTCACGGCCTCAGGACCTTGCTCATCCATCCACAGGGCTGGAATGGAGCTGGGGTGCCCCAGGGAGGCTGCATCAGCAACCTCCTTCTTTCTGGTCTGTCTGGGGCCAGGTCTGTCCTGCTCTACAAGGAAGAACCCAGACAGAGTGAGACTAGAACGTGCCAGAAGCCAGGCTCACGTGGGTCACAGAGGGCATCTGGAACCCTTTTAGGAGGGAGAAGAGGAAGTTTGTGTTGTACCCTTCAGGTCAGGGGAGAAAATGGAAACGGATGGGCAGGTCCCGGGAGAGCTCCAGCCTTGACTGGAGGGATGCAGGGATTTTACGCGTGTCTGATGCAGGGTCTGGGCAGGGCATACCAGGTCCCCTGGCTTTGGGCAAGGATTTACATCTCGGGGTGCTTGAGGTCCTTCCAGGAGCTGGTTTTGGCCCTGGCCCCCAGACCAGCGGTGGCCTTCTAGTCTGTTCTAGCCTGGAAGCAAGGGCCCTGAGAGCCTTGAGGTTTTTTGGGTCCTTTTTTTTTTTGGCCACACCTGTGGCATATGGAGGTGCCAAGCTAGGGGTCAAATTGGAGCTGCAGCAGCCAGCTTACGTCACAGCCACAGCAATGCCAGATCCGAGTCTGCGACCTACACCGCAGCTCTCAGCAACGCTGGATGCTTTAACCCACCAAGGGAGGCCAGGGATCAAACCCTCATCCTCACAGATACTAGTCAGGCTCTTAACCTGCCGAGCCACAACAGGAACTCCAAACTAGATTTCGTCTTGACCACAGGGGCTGTGGCTGGGCCCTTGAGGGTCTCAGCTCACACTCCACCCTGGGCCCTGCTTGCTCCTGGAGCCAGAACATGAGGCTGTGTCACTTTGTTTCATGCCTTGGTTTCCCTGGTGGGCTGGCTGGCGGCACGCAGTACTTTCTCTCCTCTTTCTTCATTCCTGTCCTCTGCCCCTTCCCTGATGCTGGCCCTTCCCTGAGGCTCTTTGGGGAATGGTGGGAGCCCTCCACCTCCTTCCTGTCTCCTTGACCTGCTCTTCCTCCTGCCTTCTATTTGCTGGCCTCCTCACCACCCTCACCGGCTCTTTCGCGTCTCTGGTCTTGGGTGGTCTCAGCCTCACTGCCTTTCCCGTCTGAATCTCTCTCGGAGGCTCTGTTTCCCCTCTCCTGTCCTCATCTCCATCGTGGGGTCCACCTGGGATCTGTCTCAGTGGCCTGGCTCCTCCCAGCCCTGCTTCCTCCTCACAGATCTCTGGATGTCTGCAGGGCACAGGTCCTCGGATGAGTGGGGACCAGGGAATTCCTGGGGTCCCATTTCCTCCCTCTGCCGAAACAATAGTTGGGGAGGGGGGCAGGAGAGGAGCCCAGTGATGCCCTGGTGGGAGAGGGGTGAGTGGGAGGGAGGGAGGCCATCAGGGGAGAATAGGAGGGTAGGAGGGATGTGCTTATCTGTCTGCATCCACTCCACCTGCTCTGTCTCTGATGGCTCTCGCTGTCTGCCAGTCACTGTCACTATCTCTGCCTGTCTGTGTCGTCTTGGGTCCTCGGACTGGGGGCTTTAACTCAGCTCTTCTCCTTCAGTCCTCCCACACCCAGCTGCCCTCTCTGTCCAGTTCAGGGGCAGACTGTCAGTGGGCTGGTTTCCCAGGAAGGGGAGGGGGCTGAGTGGGAGAGGGTGGGGGCGGGGTGGGCGGTAATTGTATTAGGCAGTTCTGATGCAACTGGGCTTCCCAGACCGGACCCTCCCCTGCCCCCCTCCTCCCTCCTCCCTCCCTCTTCTCTTGCCCCCTCCATTCATCTCACTCCTTCTCCTGGTTCCAGCAGAATCAATTAGACAGCCCCTGCTTTAATCTCATTGCAGGAGCCTGGGCTCAGACCCAGCAGCCTAGCTCCTAGGTCTGCAGTCTCCATGCTGGGCCCTGCAACAAACACCCCAGGGGCAGAGGGACAACCAGGATGACCTCAGGGCCCCTGTTCTCACTTCTCCACCCTCAGATGCTCTGGCCTAACCCCAGGAGGCAGTGCAGGCCTCCAGCTCACCGATGGATCAATACCCACCATCACTCCAGGTCTTTCCCATCCCTCCCCCACACACCGTTTATCACGTCAGCTGCTGGGTGGTGATGGAAGTAATTTGGAAAGGGGCCCAGAGGACCCGGGGTTCTCAGCCTGCGCACTAGAGAGGGGTGGGGGTGGGGAGGGGATGGGGGCTTGAATAATGAGTCGCCAGGGTCTGAAGGCATTTATTGTGCAGAGAGGGACCCAGCTGTTCTTCCCCAGGCAGGGCAGTCCAAGAGAAAAACGGTCTGGAATTTGCCAGTGGGGATGGAGGTTAGGTATCAGGAGGAACTTCCTGCCTCTCATGGGTCAGAGACCTGTGTTTGGAGCTGCAAAAAGGAGAAAGAGAACTTATGGGCTCATCTCCTTGGGATATCCCTAGAGACGAAGCGTTTCCTCTTCTCACCCTCTTCTCCTCCGTCTGCCCTGTTGTGCTTGGAAAAGCAGCAAGCCAGGAATCGGCGGGGGGGGGGGGCAACCCTCGAACTTTTCTGGCACAACTACATTTTAGTTGTGTAACTCCTACCTCTCTGGGCCTCAGTGTCCTTACGTGTGTGTTGGGGTTTGGGGGACAGAGAAAGAGGCTGAGTCTCTTTCAAGTTTAACTGGCATCAGTACTGGATACTGGGGCACTGCTGCACAACAGGGAGGTGGGCCCCTTGTCGGGGGCAAGTGGAGTGGACTTGAATAAAGAGCTCACTGTTCTGGTGCCGTAGCAGTAAGAACCTTGAAAATAACATTCTCCACTGGCCGGAATCTAGGGCTGGGGCAGGGACACAGTGGATCTGGAAGCAGGAATGGCCTTCCTTCCTTCTTCCTTCTACTCATGCAATCAAATCAACAAATCAATCGACCAAGTGACTCATGTTTATTGACCATAGGCCCTGCACCATGCTGAGTGCTGGGTGCTGAGTGCTGGGTGCTGGGTGCTGGGTGCTAGCTGGGTGGGAGTGCAACCATGAAGGACGAGGTCCTCTGGGAGCTGGCAATCTGGTGGAAAGGGCGTGAGACAGTCAGGAAGTGAGAGATAGTGCTATGAAGTCATGAACCTGCTGGTGTTACACAGGGACTGGGAGCTGGAGGGACGGAAGGACTTTAGCAGGGTGATCAAAGGGTGACACTGGAGCCCCTATGAGATGGGACCCCAGCTCTGCAAGGACCCCGTTCAGTTGCTGTGTGGGAGTCCTAGACCTTGAATGGGTTGAGCGGTTTAACTATGAATGGGGCTAGGGAAAGCCATCCCTAGCTGAGGCCCTCTGGTCTTGGAAGTGAGACCCAAGTGGGAGCCCCCTGGAGGCCACAGGAGGAATCGCTCTGGCTGGGAGGGTGGTGAAACTAACTGGTGAGCAAGAGCCTGGAGTGGCTGGAGCTCTCCCCATCTGATGGAGGAACAAGGCTGGGGTGGGGTGGGTTGGGGGGCTCCAGGAACAGCCTCTGCGCATCTCTGGGTGTGAAAGCAGGACCCAGAGCCTCCAATCAGATGCCGGAGCTGTTCTCCCCTCACAGGAGCCGCCTTTGTCTCCCCACAGACAAAACCAGCCGGGGGCACTGTGGCCCTGGGGACATGGGACAGAGGAGAATCTGTGCTTACCCTGTCCCCAGGGAGCTGGTGGCTGTGACCTGCTCTCTTGTTTCCTTGACACCTTTGCTGGATGCCTCTGGGAAGTTTTCCGTTCTTTTCTTGCTTCTACGTGGGGGTGGGGTGGGGAGGAGAGCAGCCCCCCTTCATCCCCCCTCTGTGAATGTGGCCTCCATTCCACCTGGATCCGGACTCTGGAATCTCCTCCCTGGCCTGCATTCTGAATCCAGGTCTCTGGGCTGTGTGAACAAGAGCGGGATATGGAGAAGAAATTCCTCCTCCTTCAAGCCTTGGCCAGACCCACAGCACAGCCTGCTTGCCAGCTGGACTCCAGCTGATGAGGCGACGCAGAGGGAGGAAGATAGGGGTCCCAGGAGGGTGGCGGGGCTGGGACACAGGCCTGAGGGTCTGTGGGAGCCTGGACAGGGCGGGGACAAAGTGTCCCCAGAGAAGTGGTTGACCCTCCGAGGGTGGTGGCCAGCTTTTTAAAAGCTCCATTGAGGAGGCCGAGGTGAGGAGCTGCGGGACTGTTGTCAGGCACCCACTTAGGGACTACAGAGAGGTTGGGTCTGATTGGACGCTCCTGTGATGGACCAGACCCTGCGCAGGCTCATCCCTATCTTCAGTTCCTTATGTCTGAGCATCTGCATCTGATCCATTCTGTGGAATCCTGCATCTCTGTCCTTGATGCTTGGGGGCCTGTAAGGAGAGATGGGGCTGGGGTGTGTTTGAGAACCTACTAGATGCAGTTTCTGGTGCTTCGAGTGCTTTGAGGAGAAAGAGATTGAAATCGAAAGCCCAACTTCTGGGTTAGGACCCTCTCCCTACCTCCACAAGTGTTGAACGTGGAAGCCTTGGGATCCTTGCTAAAGCTTTCTAGAAGTTTCTGGGGATGCTGTAGCTACTCTCTTTGGGGTTCTGGTCTCCTCTGGTGATGACAATGGAATGAGAACATGTAACTTCCCCTGAGGCACCAAACTCTCAAAGACACATTTCTGTGCCCTGTTGGGCCTGGCACAGGGGGCAGGATGTCATTGACTTTCAGGAGCTGAGACACAGGGTGTGAAGCTGTGTGGGGCATGGTGGGGTGTGGCGGGACCAGAGCTGGGGAGAAGCTCCAGGCAGGGACAGGCCTGGCCTCCTGGCCTCCTGGCCCCATCAGCCCCAGTCCCTTCCCTTCCTCTCTGGAGGGTCATTGGTTCAAGGACACCTCCTGCTGGCAGGTGGATGAAATGAAGGACTCTGTCCCAAGCCTTTTTCATCAGGTTCTCCTTGTAGGGAAGGGCTGAATCTAGAAAGCATTTCCTTCTCTTTCTTCCCACCCTCTCTTCCTTCCTTCGGTTTAAAAGCACCAGTTGTTCGTTTCCTGAGGGCTGAAAAGTCTTAAGAATCCTCCTAATGGAGTTCCCCTTGTGGCTCAGGGAGTTATTGAATCCGACTGGTAGCCATGTGGCTGCGGGTTTGATCCCTGGCCTCGCTCAGTGGGATACAGATCCGGCATTGCTGCAAGCTGTGGCATAGGTTGTGGATGTGGCTCAGATTTGGCGTGGATGTGGCTCAGATCTGGCATGGCTGTGGCTGTGGTGTAGGCCTGCAGCTGCAGTTCTGATTTGACCCTTATTCTGGGAACTTTCATATGCAGCAGGTGTGGCTCTAAAAATAAATAAATAAATAAATAATAATAAAGTGAATGACTCGCAGTTAAAAAAAAAAAAAAAAAAAGAATCCCCCAAGGAAGATTCCTCTTTTAGTCTAGGCAGGTCACCCCTCAGCCTGTCTGTCTTCTCTTAGTTTAGGACATTCAATCAGTGATTCTTTCTGATTAAACTTCCTTCCACTTGCTGTGGATTAAGCCCTCACATCTCACACTGCATCTACTTCCTCTGGCGCCAGGGTGGGGAGGCTGTGGAGGCTGCAGGCCCCCCAAAGAGGAGGAACCCCCCCCCCCCATTCCTTAGGCCTGGCACAGACTTCAGCAGTGCCAGGCACTTCGCTGGAGGTCATGGCCAAGAGCAAAGGCAGGGCCTGCTAGGGGCGGGCTCACCTGCTACCTCTCCACCTACTTCTCCGATGCCCCCCAGCTTTCCTCCAGAGCTTTTGTGGTTGTGTGTGTGTGTGTGTGTGTGTGTGCGGCGGGGCGGGGGGCGGGGGGGGAGCGATGGGGATCCCCCTTGCTTGGGGACTGTTGGGAACTGAGAGTCCTAACATCTGCTCTCCTCCTGCCAACCTCCTCCAAAGCGCTGTACCCCTCTGCCTTGTCCCATGGTGAGGGGGTGACATGTGGGTGGGTCAGGGCCTGAGAAATCTGGGAGAGCTTGGAGGCAGGAGTGACCTGGCTGTTGGGAAGGAGACCCTCCCTGGAGCCCCTGCAGTGCTGTCTCTGTGTCCTCATCCTCCTCCAAGGAAGGGGCCAGAGAGACAGCGTTGCCAGGACAAAATGGCCCTGAGATGACGTCCAGGGAACCCTGGGAGTGCAGGCGGTGGGGGGTGGGGGCGGGGTCCTGGCTGGCGCTCCCCCCGCCCCGTTGCTGTTGCTGTGGAAGAGGCCCTGGCAGGGTCCTGCTTGCATGCAGCTGCAGCTCTCCCACCCCCTTTCTTTCTAGGCTTGGCTGGCTGGCTCCCCTCCCAGTTTCTCTGCAGCGACAGAAGAGGGGCAAAGCTCACAGCTCCCTCTCCACCTCCCTGGAGTCGGTCTGTGGGTCTCCCTCTGCCTTTGTCTCTCTGGTTCCGTCTTTCCCCTTTTCTCCAGAGGCCAGCACCTCCTTCTGGCCTCCCTCTTCCTCCTGCTCCCTAGTTCCAGGGTCACAGTAGACTGACCCCAAACAATATTCCTGAGAGCTCCCCATCCACTGTGCCTATCCTCTGAGCACACAGCCAAGACATAAAAGGGTCCCCAGCCTCCAGTGGTGGCCCTGGGGCAGGATGCGATGAGACCTGGTGCACCCTGAACCCTGAGCGGGAGGTTCAGCCTGTAGCTGTGGGTGGCCTGTCCCCAGCTCATCAATCTAAGCTGGTTCACCTCTGAGGCAGGGGCCCTTCTAACTTGTGGGGGCGTTTGGATGCTCAGAGAATTGGCTACAGAGAAATTCTGGCAGAGTCGTTGGGGAGTGGCCAGGGTCAGAGGTTAGTGAGTTGGGACAGCCGGTCCAGGTTGTGTTCAGTGTCCTCACGTGGGTGCCAGACCTACGGATGTTTCTGCTTCAGTCAGGGAAGCAGGAGGCCTCCGTTTAAGTTAATCACATTAGGGCTCTGGGGAGCAATATGGGAATTGGAGTGAGGTCTGGAGGGACTCGGCACACACAGGCACACACACATGCACACTCACACACTCACTGCAGCTCGGAGCACAATGCTGCCGCCACCGCCGCCCAGGCTCCCACGGCCGCTGCGCCTTCCTCGCAGGTGGACGCCTGGCGCCTGGCACCGCCTCCGCTCCGTCCGCTCAGCCTCTTCTACGAACCTCTTCCCGAGCCTCCAAAGTGGCCGGGGTGCCTGTGCCCGCCCCCCAGCCCATCCGGGAGACCGGCAGGCCGAGGCTGTCACGCCGCCGAGGGGAGGAGAGAGGCAGCTGCTGGAGGAAGTCCCCGGGGGTGGAAGCGCCCTGCAGCGCCAGCGCCTCCCGCAGGGGTTTCCGGGGGAGATGGAGCCACGTCGGGGCTGCTGCGCCGCGAGGCCCCCGTCAAGCTCCTCCCGCTAGAGGGGCCGGGACACTCGGGCTGCTCTTGTGGGGCTGAGCATCCGGGAGATCCCGTCTTCCTCCTCACCACCTCCCCGGAGCTGCTGGTCCGTCTCCCTCGACCCTCGCGCCCGAGGGGCTCACCCTTGGGGCCACCATGACTCGGCTGAGCTGGTGCTTCTCCTGCGTGATTCGATGGAGCAAGTACCTCTTCTCCTGCTTCCTGCCCCTGCGCTTCTGCCTCCGCAGACAGGTAAACCCACCTAGCACCTGCTCACCGGCTCCCCGACAGGCATGCTCCTCCCTCCCTTACCTAGGCGGTCGATTTATCACCCTCTCACCCTCAGGGACACCCATCTAGACCGCCGTCAGCCTGGCTGTCATCAGAGTTTGGGGAGTCCTGGGGAGCCCCCTCCTATGCACGGATTCACGAAGGGGAGTGGCGGCACAGCATCTCGGCTTTCGCTCAGAAGTCCAAAGGGTAGCGGGGGAGGTGGCTATCTGGGCACGCAGGAACATTTCTGGGGGCTTTAAGCAACCCTTCCAAGTTTCTGTGGGAAGGGAGGGCAAGTTCCTAGAAATGTCTCTCTGTCAGGGGGTTCAGAGGATTCAGAGTTAAGGCTGGGCTGGAAGGGAGTGAGATGGAAATGGGGCTAGTGGACGTCAGGAGGGCTTGCCTATCTATCTATTCAGGAGGATGGAGGTACCAGGAAAGAGGACACGGAAAGGGTGGGGGCTGGGATAGTAGCTGGGTTAGTGAGGGAGGAGGGGTTTGGTGGGACCTGCAGTGCTGTGGGTGGGCGTGTCATAGCCGAGCATCTTTCTCCCTGGGATCCTCCCAGAAAAGATCCTTGATGGTGCCTTCAGGGTGTGTGATCTTGTGTGTGTTGGGGTGGAGGGGTGGGGTGGGGACATAGCTGGCCAGCAGAGTAGGGAACTGGAAAAACGGCCCTTAACCTTAAATCCTCCTTTGGAGGCACAGAGAATTCCAAGAGCATGACCTCAAGCCCCCATTCCAGGGATCAGGGGTCTGGCTTCCTGGTCCACTCTCCACTCCTTAGGGGAACCAGAAAGCACCATTAAGATTAAGAGTGCCAGCTGCAGAGCCAGTCTGCTTGGTGTTGAATTCTGGCTCTACCATTTACTAGCTGTGGACCTTGGGCGAGTTACTTACTCAGCCTATGCCTTAGTTTTCAAACACGTAAAATGAGCATAATCAAAATACCTGTATCATTGTGCTGTTGGGAGTAGTAAATGCTGGAAGACATTTGAAGTGGTTTCCAAGTGTTTGCTGCATAGTAGGTGCTCAATAAAATTTAGGAATCTTCTCTTTATTAGTGTGGTGCCTTTCATGGAGTTCCCACCGTGGCTCAGTGGTTAATGAATCTGACTAAGAGCCATGAGCTTGAGGGTTTGATCCCTGGCCTTGCTCAGTGGGTTAAGGATCCGGCGTTGCTGTGAGCTATGGTGTAGGCTGCAGATGCAGCTCGGATCCCGCATTGCTATGGCTCTGGCGTAGGCTTGGCAGCTACAGCTCCAATTAGACCCCTAGCCTGGGAACCTCCATGTGCTGTGGGTGCGGTCCTAGAAAAGGCAAAAAAAAAAAAATTTTGAGTGGCGCCTTTCTTATAGTTGTGCCAGGGATCTTCCTCCTTTTGGACCTTAGGCAGGTCAGAGATGGGGTGTGGGGGGTGAAGGATTTCTCCCGGTATCCATTCTTTCCATCACATGGATAGGAAGCGTCCTCCCACTCCATGAGGAGCTTGAATGTTCAGCTCCTCCTCCCAGGTGCTGCCTCTGGGCCTCAGTTTCCCTCACTGCCACTCCGCAGTGGGGAAAGGTGCCAGCAGGCTCCTGCTCCGGTCACCCAAGGTGTGTGTTGAAATCTTCTAGCAAAACGCATTGTCTCCAGGGATTGGCTGGGAGGCAGGCGCTGCAGCTGTGGACCACGGGGCCAGAGCCCCATCCACTGCGGGCTCTGAGTTCAGATGCTCTGGAGTCCAAGTGTTCAGATTTGGGAAAAGGCAGCCTGCAGCAGGAATGGCCAGCCGAGACCAGGTCAGTTGGATCCCAGGCCATTCCTCCTCCTCATGTGCAGAGGTTGAGGATGACCTAACTCCTCCTGGGCTAGGGTTTGAGCTTGGGGGGAGGGGCTGGATGATCAGCTGCAGTCAGCTTCCCTCCAGCCTTGGAGGGCCTGAGTCGGGCAGGAAATTAGGGCTGCGGAAGAGATCACGGGAAGTCGAGCTCTGGGA